>NW_027526203.1:205874877-205882943 GCF_048455015.1 Haemaphysalis longicornis
GTGCGCGTAACTTTTTATCATAATAATAGACTTAAAATCGCATACACAAGCTCACGGCGTGAGTTAAAGTAAAGTGTTTGAATACCGCTACGGAAGAAACATTGCCGGCGTCGCCCCATTCCTTGCGAAGCCGGTCCTGTGCGGAGAGCGAAGAGTCCGAGCTAGGCATCAGTTTCTGTATCGAGCAATCTTTCGATCAAAGAAAACAGCCAGCTGCTAGTAACCGACAACAGCGAAAATACAAGACCAACACAAATTCTTGGCCTTTTTTAGGGCTGTCGGCTTTGGCAGAAGGCATTACGATTCCCAGTAATCATACGTAAGGTAATACAGTTTTTGCAACCTTGCCGACTGCTCGAAAGTATGGCATCACATCTCTTTACGTTTTCATGGCATGAAAGTACATGCTGACATGAACTTCGGGATGTAAAAACTGCAGGTTGAGTTTCAAATAACCCACTGTGTGTATAGGCGCTTGCTGGTTTTATACCAGACTTCTAACCAGTATGGGTTTATTGAGCAAAACGAGTCCCGTCTACGGTAAAGATAACACTATGCCTGTTCATACCTCGAGGGATATTTCGGTACATTTCCCGCAGCCATATCTTCCCAATATTCAGACATGCTTTATATGAAAACTGCACTCAAGAGGGAGAGGAGGAGCAGGATTAGGAGAAAACTTTATTTAACCCCATAAAATCGATGATATTAGTACGCCGGGTCCTCAGTCCAGGAAGAGTAATAGTAATTTTCTTCAATTCATAGGACACCATCCAGAGTAGACCAGAATTTGTTCTTTACGGTTGGAAGGGTTGGAGAGCAATAAAGAGCTGCTTGGAAATATTCGTCGGTTACGATTCTTGCAACATGTGCACGTGTACTATTTATTGCATACGGTTGCGAGTATATAAAGCCTTCCACCCCGTCATAATTTCCCTAATTGTTCGGGTTGATAGTAAGTTCGTTATGATAACGATGGTTACGATAGAAATTCGGAGCACAAAAGCCGCGTTCGAGTATTCTGGACAACGTTGTCTGGGGCGCGATCGCGGTGGCGTATCACAAACCTTCTCATTGTATTTGCATGTGAATAAACAACGCACGCTGCGGGTATGCACCTTCTTGTACGCAGCCATAACGAAAGCCAATTTCTGAAGAAGGTACTGTATGCCTTACAGCCTAAAGAAAATATCCACACGAACCTTGTGAGCCTCCCAAACATCCCCGAACCTTCTAATAAGACGTTTGTGACGGTGCATAAATATTAATGCGTTCGGCACAAAAAAAAAAAAGACCTGAAACAAGTCAACGAAAACAAAAGAAATAGAAGACAGCCGCTTTATTTCCTGCTGTGCCATGCGCGTGTATGGGCCCGCTGCCTGGTAAGTGGCATTAGACTGTTGAGTATTCATAAGAGCATCTCAGAAATACTACAGGGAAGTCCACGCATTTTGAATACTTATCGAGGAGCTCTGAGCGCTGAACCTCGCGTATAAGCTAGAGAGGACTAGGTACACACGATGTTCTGACCGATGCTCCGAAGAAAGTTGTTCTCACTCTCCCCGTGCGTTGCAGACTTGTGGAAAATACAGCTTGGCATAATTTAGATGTGTCAGAAGCTGGCAAAAATAACTGAATTACTAGAAATACGCTTTGGAACGCATTAAAGCATCACAGAGGGCGATTTCTAGCACAGGCACTGCTGCCCCTTTACAAGCGGAGCGTAGCAGACGACAGCGGCGCGAGTCCCTAAGCCGATGTCAGAGCCAGGGGGCGCCACTCAAACATCTCACCGCCAATACTATGGCACCACCGTCGCTTCAGCGAACACCGACGCCCGCGGCGAAACGCTCGCCAGTGGAAACCGGTTCCCGTCAGCGCGGCGTACGTGTGCGTGGCTTTCCGAAGTTAAAGCGGAGGGTTTGGCAGTTGGTTACTGACTAATGAGCTCATACTTCTAGCGAACTTTAATACAGGACGAAGAAGGGAAAAACGAAACACACAAAACACACGCTGTGATTCTGCTGAGATGCGGCTTCCAAGACGTAATACCCAAAGTGCCGGCAGTATTGTTGCCTGAGTGCAGTTTGGCGCATACAGGAATATATTGCAACAAAATGCTCCCGCAAAGACGGCGCGTGGGCAGCCGATCTAAGTATGCTGCGACGCTGGCCGTTGTCGCTTGATGAAGAAACGGCATAGTGCACGAGCGAAAGTCAAAGTTGGGGGGCACCTTCTAAGATTTCCCCCAAAATAGAAAGACTGAGGCCGACGCTATGTAACTTCAACACTTACGGTAGAAACGTGGTTAATTTCACGGAAATACGTTTACAACAGGTATTGGGAATCGTTTCCAGGACTAATACCACATGACAGTAGGAAGTTATTGCTTGACGCGGAAAAGCATTGGTTTATGCCTGTAAAAAGAATCAGTTGATGGCTAGTTGGTTAATGGTTTTCCAAAAACAACCTCTACGTGCCTAAAGGACCAGAGACAGGAGGCTGCAGAAAACCTGCCCTCAGTTTAACGCCTGCATGCTGCGGTCGCCGTTTACCACAAGTTGCCAGCTGCGCATTCAAACGAAAACTGCGTCGCTTGCGCTGCACTGAAACCGCTGTCACAAGTTGCAGGAGCAAACAAAGAATAAGGCTTAATAAAATTGCAGAAATTGTGAATTCTCTATTAATGCGTACAAATTCTTATGCGTTTTTTTTTTCACGAACCTTGCGCTTTATCGAGTACATGCAATGCCTAAATCCAGACAGCTCATCACCTGGGAGCGGGGGATCGGAATACGGGTTGATTTCGTGAGTTGGTCCTGAGATATTTTTTGTTGTCGTGCGACACGCATGAAAGCGCATGATTACGTAGAACTGGGATTTATTAACAAACTTTCTATACAATTGGCTTTCGTGCGTTACCCTGAACGCACGATAGTTTCCAGATATGGCAGGTTTGGCTGAAACCATCCAAATTGGGGGACTGTTGTTACGTTTGTTTATATCTTAGAAGCGTTAAAGTACATAAAGCGTTAGTAAATAGAAGCGTTATAAGCGTATATAGAATCTTTAGAGTACGCTTCTATTATATGGCACCCGCACACAACAGGAATGTTTAATAGCCTTACTGGAGTCAGTACAGAACAAAGCGGCACGGTTTATTCTTTCGTCTTATTCCCTCAATACCAGTGTTTCGGCCATGAAAGCGTCCCTCAAACTCCCGCCCCTCGCAATGCGAAGAAAATACTGTCGCTTATCGTTTTCCCATGCGCTGTATCACAGTGGTTCATTGCCTTTCAGCAGCCATGTTCATCCCGCTACTGATGTCTTAGCACGCATCGATCATGCGTATAAAGTCAGGCCCGTATTCGGAAGAGCAAATACCAAAATTCACCATTACCGCTTAGTATTGCAGAGTGGAATATGTTGCCCGCAACTGCGGCAAACCAAACCGAGCTACCCTCCTTTCAGTTTTGCTCGGTTGGCCCTTTTAGAAAGTGAACATTAGCTCTAGTTCTGTACCCATGGTCTTTTCTATTTTTTCCATTTTTTTTACAACATTTATGTATGTACTGCCTCTTCGCCTGCAGTCATTTGACATTTGTACTATACGCCTCGAGCTTCGCGATCGCTTCGCCGCCTGCAGACGCTTCACCGGTGCGCTTACGGGATGACCCCTGCGCAGCTGATAGCGGCTCATGCAGTGTTTTGGTTCTCTTTTGCTTCTCTTTAGGCGCGGAGTACCTTAGGACCGCACAATGTCCGTCCGCGTCCGTGCGCATAGCATTTACAATCGCAAAAAATCACACAGGCACCGGCAGGATTCGAGCCTGTGCCTGGTACACCAGGAGGAGTTACTGTCAGTCGTCTTACACATAGGGCTACGACCGTGAGTTAGTACCCGGTAGTCAAAAGGCTTCCTCCCTCGCCTGTAACGGTGCGGAGTACCTTAGGACCTCCCAATCTCCGTACGCGTCCATCCGTGCGCGCACCACCATCTAGCGAAAATCAAGCGAAATTCGATTTGAGCGGTGAGTTGCAGTTTCATTTAGGGAATAATCGAGGTGCAACTCACGGCTCAAATCGAATGACGGTCGGGGCGCAAATGTGATGTCACTCGGGGCGCAACTTGGATTTCATTTCGAGTCCCCGTACTCCGCACGTTCGCCATCATCCATGGAGTGGAGATTCTACCATTTTTGCCTTTCCGCTCCCTCAACAACTTGTTATGGCGATGTCTGTAAGCAAATGGGCCGTCTAGAGCACTTTAAAAAAATGGCCGCGTATCTGCTCCTTTCGTAGCAAAGTCGTCAAAAGACGATAGTCTGTGTAGACATTTGCCAAGGAAATGTCCCCCTTTGCTTTCCTACTCACCTCTCATGCTGTTCCTGTACCGTCGCGCTCATCCCAAGGTAAACACACTAAAGGTTTGCGCAAGGTGACTTGAATTTACCGCGTTCCACTGCTACAGGCCGGGTTCCTCGATGCCAGCTCTGCAGTACGGCGGAGACGCGCGTGAATGGAGGCGGCCGACTACAAGGTTTATAGAACCGCGTGGCCGTACTTCACGTGCGTTCCAAGCAGAACGTGGAACCTAGCTAGTGGAACCTTTCGTTGCTGTTGCCGTGTGATTTTTCATATGCCGCCAGGAGGCGGCGGTTTTCTGCAGTAGATGTAGAATATCATTTGCTATAAACCAAGCCTCCATGAATTTTAATAAAGGAACACTGTAAATATCCCTTGTGTACTAATTTCCTGTCATATATTTGCGTAATGTCTTGTTCTTGTTCAACAAAGTTGACAAGTATGAACATATAAACCGGGCTTAGACGTTTATATATGGCTGTGAGTATATAAGACTATTGCGCAATATCAATTTTACTTTTGCCGGGTGGCTGAATTGAGTCACAGACAGACAGACAGACAGACAGACAGACCAAAATTTCTGGGTTTAAGTAGGCCAAGAAAGGCTATAGTCTTTAAAACAGCTGCGTCCTGATAGAGTGCTCGAACGCCACAAGAGCTATCAGGGGACGCGGTACTGCGCGCTTGTTCGCCGCTCTTACGGGCGTCCGCGACGGCAGCAGCATATCACCACGATTCCCTCCGAGTATGTCATGCGCAAGTGAATTCTATTGACACCTCGTTTAGACCTGATACTGGTGCAGTGAGAGGTTGGTTTCGTTTTGCAGCGAAAGCAACGAATTCGGCTTTGTTTCCAATATGTACGCCGTAGAAAAATATAGTTCGTGGATGTGATTACCTAATACCTGAGAGTAACTTATGCCTTTTATAGGAATAGAGGCCACGCGAACATGTTAAGTATGTTCCAAATCTATGGATCGCTAAATATGTGTCCACTCCGGCCTGATAGCAAGGACCAATGCAGTTAATGAAACCAAGGAAAAATAAAAGCAATATAATACATAGAACTTGTGGGAAGGAAAAAAAACCAGTGTAGCTTCGGAAAGGCTAAAGATGTTTGTCTTAACATAAGCAAGGTAGGACTCACTGTACCAACTAGATGCCAATGCAGTGATGTTTTCAAGACAGGGAAGGGAGGGGGAGGGGTCGCTTAACTATCAATGTGTACAGATTCGAAGATAAATAAAGGAATGACCGTTTTAGTAATCACACACAGAAGCTGCGCGTTCACTTTTCTTTTGTTTTTCGACTTTAACGAACAGGTGATCACTCGACGGACACATTTTTTGAAGTATTAAGTTCACAAGCGATAACAGGTGTCATTGGAAGAGTGTGGTATCTCATAAGGCCCTTTGATTTCACTTTTGTGCTAGATTCCGCAGGCTCCCTGTGGCATATGATGATGTTTCCAAGAAGCGTTTAGTCGTGGATGCAGATATAAGCGGAAGATATATGTAGCAGATGACTGTTTGCGAGGGCTCACCTCGCGACAAGACGACCCAGCCGTAAATTCTTTGTGCGGACTCCCACGTGTAATTTTTCATTATTCCTCGCACTTATTGCGTAGAATTTCCATGAAATTTATGCCACATTGGCTTGTTCAGGGTAGTAATCAATAACTGAGATACCAAGCGTAACTGGCGTGCTGTCAGGTATGAGTGCTCCGCTAGAATATGAAAGCACACGAAACCGATTTACATCGTAGTGTATAGCCGTAGCATGAGCATCTGAACGAACGCTGCTAACCGAGGTACTATCAGTAAATTTTAGGGCATTGGAATTACAATCAGCTTCATGCATATGCCGGTTTCGCGGCGCCGGCCTGTGACACACACCTGGCGTTTATGCGGCCCGAATGTACCCCACTAAGATCGCTTCAGAAGCATTTACACTCTCGTAAATACACCAAGTTTACGAACACAGTGATTTCTCCACATAAATACGTATTTCCAGCGCATACAAAAGGAAAATATTAGTCGCGAACGTGCCGCAAAAGCAACGGCGACAGTGGTGAGCGGGCAGGCGACTCCCGCGACTTCTTTCGAAACGGGCCGTTAGGGGGATTTCAGTGGCGCCCCTCCAGGCAGCGCTCGAGGCATATACAAGTTCTTTTTTTGATTTGCATTCATCCCTATGTAATGCCTGTTTGGCGCTGAGGGTATCTCAATAAATAAATAAATAAATAAACAAATAAATAAATAAATAAATAAATAAATAAATAAATAAATAAATAAATAAATAAATAAATAAAACTCTACAATCGGTTCCGCACCCATTCCTAAAGTACACACCCTTCGAATACTCGGAGTCCAATTCCATCAAGATGGCTCTGGCGCTGCAGTTCTTCCCCACCTTCAAGACACTGCCACCCAACTTACCCATCTCATCAAACGCATCACAAACCAACGTCAGGGCCTCAAAGAAGACGATACAGTACGACTAATTCAAGCACTTTTAATCAGTCGCATCACATATTCCACCCCATACATCCCCCTCAAACCCAAAGAACGGGAGAAAGTCGACTAATTCGAAAAGCTTTCAAAATTGGACTTGGCCTCCCCGCTCAAACCTCTACCTATCGTTTCTTCCAAGTCGGAATCCACAACGCCTTCGAAGAACTCCTGGAAGCTCAACGCAACAGCCAACTCACCAGACTCCTCCTTACCACTACCGGCCGACACGTCCTCCAGGTTCTCGGATACCCGACCCCACCTGCTTCACAAGCCCTTCAGCGCATTCCATCTTCAATCCGATCCCACATTACTGTATCCAAAATTCCAAACAATATGCACCCAGAATTCAACCAAGGTAGAAGGCTCTCCCGGGTTAAGCATCTTCGATCACAATTCCACTTTCACCCCGATACTCGCTACACCGACGCCGCCCTCTACCCCACACGCCAGGCTCATGCTCTGGCGGTTGTAAACTCAGAAGGCACACTTCTCACCCCCCTCACAACTCTCTCGACATCAACCACCACTGCCGAAGAAATTGTCATAGCCATCTCCGCTACAACTAGCACCGAATACCTTACAATAATAACAGATTCTCAGCAAGCCTGCCGTAACATTCAACGTGGACGCATCTCACTTCCCGCATTACGCATACTCGCATCAATCAATCCCCTCCCCAAGCTGTACATCGTCTGGACCCCTGGCCACTCGTCCCTCGAGGGAAATGAGGCGGCTCACCCCGCTGCCCGCGCCCTTCCGCACCGGGCATTTCCCTCAGGAACAGAACCTACGGTCCAGCCTCCTCCAACTCCCGCTGTTCCATCACGCTACCACAACATCCTGCACCATTATCGCAACCTTCGCCTCACTTTGCCTCAACCTCACCCTCAACTAACCAAGGAGGACGCAGTCATCTGGCGTCGATTACAAACAAACACATATCTCAACGCACCCATCCTCCACGCTATCTCCCTACCCAATACACCCTCACCTGCCAATTCTGCCCCTCTCTTAATACTACCTACCACATGGTGTGGGCCTGTCAAAACACCCCATCGCTTACCCCCAATCCCAGACCTTCCCCAGAGCAGTGGGAGGGCCTGCTGACCAGCTCCCGTCACGCTGACCAGATCTTTCTGGTCACCCGTGCCAGGGCTGCAGCCAAGGCCCAAGGGTACCTGGACTGAG
>NW_027526203.1:205883043-206174203 GCF_048455015.1 Haemaphysalis longicornis
CAAGGCATAATGGATTTTCGTTGAGGTACTCGGCCAAGAGTGCTTACGGATTAAAAAAACACAGGCTGGCGTTAACACTCTGCCTCATTCTTTAACGCATTGACCATCTATCGGTGCCAGCCTTTATTTCACACATGTGTAAAACGGGGAGGGGAGGGGGGAGTTAATTAGGCTCTCGATAACACGACTACAAACGTGGGAGTTCCGCTTCAATTCTCAGGATCCCATGCTGTCCCTCGCGGAAATAAAAGGCACAAAGCTCGCGGTTACAGAAAGAAATTGTGAACTGCCGCAACGTATCCACGGCCACACGGTAATCGAACTCGTGACTTTCTCTGCACACGAATCGAAATATCCCACCGTTAAGGCTGCTGTGAAAACCGCGCAGTCATTGAAACTAGTGAAAATAATTTAAACTGGTTGAAATGAACTTAAATACTAATCATTTATTCACACGCAAATCGGGTGGAGCCAGACATACAGTGCCAAGAAAAGTGGCCATGTCGAGGCCCATACCAAACTTTAGAAGTGGTCGACAAATTCACGTAGTGGTTAGTGCATCTAAGAACTCAACACAGCTGCTAGACTTCGTTTCAGCGCACATATCCGCTCACAACACCCTCAAAACAGAAAAAGCAACGAAGCCAAAATGACAAAAACAACGAAAGGCTGCGTAGTGGAGGCCGCCGGCCCATTCCAGTAGCGAGGGTAGCGCCGAGTAGTGGCTCCAACCCTCCAGCTGCCCGGTCCCTATAGGGATCGTGAAACAAGACTGCTGCGCAGTCTCGTTGGTGCTTCCCAAACAACGCAGTCGGCAGCCAAGCAGACAAAGCAGGAGTAATGTTGTGACGGTGACTTCGTGGCGTGCGCAAGAAGTTTTACTTTGTGAACTGTACAAATACTTGTTGTAATTCTCCTTTAGAAACGAAGTTCTTTCGATTTTTAGCACGTTCATTCCTTTATGACAAGCAAACACGAGAGCTATGCAGTGTGCATCGAGTGAAGGAAGTACTTGGTTACATTTCGTTGTTTTCCCGTGCGCAAAAGACGAGTGTAAATTGTTCTTTTTTTAACATGGGGCAGATGGAACCGAATGGTAGCCGGCGAAAGGCATAAGAATACGCAGTGAACATTTCGTTGGTGGTAGACAATGTACGGATCCAAGATTTCCGTCATTCGTGCCTATGATTTTCCCTTCGGCCTAACGCAAAACGCTTGGGATAGCTGAAGACAGGGGATCCGGTTACAAACTGCCAGTTTGTTTCCTGTATTTGATATTTATCAGCGCTGCTGAGCACGAGGTCGCGGGTTCGATTCCCGGCTGCGGCGGCCGCTTTTCTGATGGAGGCGAAAAGCAAAAACGCCCGTGTGTACGAGATTTCGGCGCACGTTAAAGATCCCCAGGTGGTCAAAATTAATCCGGAGCCCTCCACTACGGCGCGCCTCATCGCCTGCGTTGCGTCGGCGCGTTAAACCTTACAATCAATCAATCAATGATATTTATCAGGTAATGCTTTTCGCGTCTTGAAATCTTGTTATCCAGTACGAGCAAAGGAAATGTGCGAGCATTTTGTTACATCTACGAACACTCTAATTGCCTTCTTTTCTTGTGCACTACGGGGAAGTTTTAGGGGCGAAGCTCCTTAAGTCATGGGTCTGTCCATCCCTTGTGTCTCGTGGTACGTGACCGCCGCATGCTTTCGGAGATGTCGCAAAGTGGGCCGCATTGCACGCGCAAGAACCGGCTGCAACCGGCAGCGCAAACTCGGCACCGGGAGCGCGAGCTTGTCTGTGTTCGCCAACGGAGGCGCGAGCACACGTGCACTGAGAGGGGGAGATCACGCAAGAGATCACGCCACGAACGCAGGCAGTCGTTCTCGGAGATCGAACGAGACGCAAGGACCTCTGCTCGTTTCCTCTCGTCTTCTTCGGGCACAAGTTCGCCCTAAATAAAAGTTCTTTCTTTACCGTTGTGTCCCATCCTACGTGACAAATTGTGGTGGAGGTGCGGGGTAGTCCTCGATGGCGCGGGATCTTTCATCAGGTCTGGGCCTGGGAGCATTGACTCCGAAAATAAAAGTTGATTTGTACAATGTACGCACACAGTCTTACGTCTTTCTTAATGATGTAATGGGCGAACTTTCACGGGAGAGTTACGGTTACCGATGATCTCTTCCTCTCGAGCTTCGCCCCACTTATCATCATTCATTCCGTGGATATGGCGTGATTTTTTTAGCCATCACTGCTTTCTGTCACTTCGTGCAGCTAACGCTTTTGTGATCAACACCTATACGTGTTTATGTGCGCCTATTGTAGTGAGTACATATGGCGAACTGCTATTTCACAGGTTTTACTTTCTTTTTTGTGCTCTAACGTAACTGCTCTGGTTCAGCAGTGCGGAGATTTGTTGGATCTGTGGCGTTTTTAACCGCGAAGCTGTTGAGCAAATTGTTTGTGTGTGGTGTCCAAAGTTAAAAATACCAAGAAAAGGCCGAGCGCGTCTACACGCATGCCTCGAGCGCACGTTTGTCAAGCTAAGCATACCCACTTAGAAATACTGTCTAACATCGGTCACAAAAAAAAAAAAAACTGCAGCGTTCGCCCTGACCTGGCAACACTCGCTCGGAACGAAAAATACGTCAGCGTACGCCCCTCGTTCGTTCGTTCTTGTGTCGTCGTGCGCCGGCGTTCTGTACCGTAGAAGAACCGTGACTTGAATGTCGAAGCTGCTGTAGTTGATCATTGACTCCCCATGGCCTGGCGGCGGATAGTTCACACGGCCGAGAAGAGGCCGCGCTTCGAGAGGCTCAACGTGAAAAGCATCTGCTAGAGACGATAAGTCGCGCTTGCAGACAGGTGTACTCAAACGTCGACCAAAACTTCCAGGTCGCTCTGGCCTTTCTCAACTTAAATTAATTGCAATTTCATGCCCCCGACGCCCACCACGACACCACAACGATACTAAAACTCATCTTTGTGTACGTGAATGATCACCAAGAAAATCTTCGCCATTCAACTCCTGCGCGTGAGTGCGAACTTGCCTGATTTTTTTTCCTCGCTCACTGCGGGTACTGAAATTCATGAAATAACTATTTGTTGATTAGCAACATCGACAGCTTAGTTCAACGAACTACCGTTGAAAGTGATCCATGTAAGACAGAAAAATAGCGTTCGATCACAGCGCTTGTCACCTGTCGTGGTGTCTGTTAATCGCATTTTGTTTTGCCCAATGGCAATGCGCTAGGCAGAACAACAAGCACAGATTTTGCGCAGACACCTGAAAAAACATAGGAACATTAATAAAAAACTGTTGATTCCATTTTTAGGGCAATGTGCAAGCCGCGGACGTAGCACGAAGAATACAGCAGCCACCTCTGCCCAGGTTGCTTCCACGCGTAGTGAACACCTTTGTCGTTGAGAATGTCAATGAGTAGCAACTGGTCAATTTGTTAAGACAATTTCCTCAAAATGCAAGCACGTCCTTTTTTTGTAAGGTAAGCATGTGCTCGTTTATAAGTGCAGGGGGTGCAACAAGATTCAGCGCCTAAAGGTCCAACGAGACGAAAGATCCAACGAGACGAAAGGTCCAACAGTGGATATTCCGTCTCGTTGGACCTTTCATCTCGTTGGACACGCAGCTCCATTGGACCTTCTGTCTCTGTGGATCTTTCTCCTCGTTGGACATTCAGGCTCCTCCGTATTATATGAACGTCCGAAGCACTCTACAATCACCGTCACTACCCAATTCACCAAATTAATAGCGATAACGTGTGCGTTTCAGATGCGTGTATATAACTTCGCTTAAGTACACGATAATTTAAATTTAAATATACTCCCGGCGTTGGCCTTTCCACGTGGTCAGGAACGCTATTTTCGAACAACAGCTTCACGAAGATGAAAAGACTAGTTTGCGAGATATATCGACTGTCATATCGACTGAAGAACACACACAACAAACATTTTTGCGAATGCGCTGGATTCTCCTTTATCGCTGTGTGCACCTGTGTTAAGGTGTGCGACATTTAGTAAATTACCCTCAGGAAGAAAGCGCCAATCGCCTATCTAAATGAATATCTTCCTACGAACGAACTCAAGTTCCCTCCCGCCGCATGGACACGTCCAGCACTAAATTTCTCACTTTAGGTTTTTATGCTGCAAAGAATACCTAGCCCTCATGAAAATGGACGTTGAGTTTTAATAGACCCCCTATTGTGTTCCTATAGAGTCAATATAAAGTCAATTAAAACTCATCGCTTATAGACTGTGCTCGTTAAAAAGTCAAGAAACTTTGTATTGCACAAACTCAACCAACATTTTATTGCCTTCAAGACACTGAGTTTTATTACACTTCATATTGCGTTTCTATAGAGTGAACCAAATCTCCTATCTTAAAAAGTGCGGCCAATACAAAATCAATGAACTTTTTATTGCAAAAATGCAACATAAATTTTACTGCCGTCACTATATTGAGTTTTAACAAACTCCATATCGCCTTTCTATAGGGTCGATCAAGCTCCTAATGTGTGGACTGTGGTCATTAGACAGGCAATACACGTTTTATAACGAACACGCAGCAAGCATCTTATTGCCTTCATTATGTTGAGTTTCAATAGACTCTGTATTGCGTTTCTATAGCCCACCCATGGAGGTCTGGTAGCTTATCGGTGCATATATGTGGGGTGCTATTGCGCCGCATGCCCCGCCACATCAACCAAGATCGCGCGGTGGACGTCCCATCCCTTCGTCTTGGGAACACTTGGGAGCGGTGGCACCTGGGATGGCGGACATCACCACCGGACAGTTCGAGCCCCTGCAAAGCTTCTGTGTTAAAACTTGCCAGAAAACCTGACTCACAGGCAGCACGATATTACGACTAAACTCAATAAGAATTTTATAGAAAGCTAGTAGAGATAAATTTAATAAAAACTCATCAGGCATTCTGTTCAGACTTAGCTCATATGCAACAGGTTGTGATGACTGGGCACAATAAGAATTTTATAGAAATCTAATGCGATAAATTTAATAGAAACCTTCAGAAACTGCATTCAAAGCTGACTCACACTCAACAGGTTGTTACGACCATACTCAATAATAATTTTAAGAAAGCTAATGCAGGCAAATTTAATAAAAACTCATCAAAAATTCTCATTCTATTTAAACTTTATTCACACGCAACAGCATGTTACGACTATACTCAATAAGAATTTTATAAAAACTTAATTGCCATAAATTTAATAAAAATCCACCAGAAACTGTATTCAAACCTGACTCCCACGCAACATGCTGTTGCGACTGTACTCAGTAAGAATTGTATAGAAAACTTATTGAATTTCCTTTATAAAAACCCCATAAGAAACTCATAAGAAACTACATTCAGAACCGATAAGGTCTATTGACTTGGCTCTATAGACTTTTAAGTAGATCGTGGTGGCCAATTTGTAATGGAAACTCAGTAGAAATATTCTATAGAATGTTGACAAAATGTTGATAGGATTCTTTTGAGCAATCTCTATAACAAGTTTATTAAATCACGGCAAACATTTTTATGAGGGAGTGGTCCAGTAATTACAAACATCGAACCAAAAGCGGTCAGCCGTTTAGCGTAGAATTAATTATAACGCATTTATTCCAATCAGTGTCAAATTCGGTAGTCGCGCGCCAAACGGCCGTTCAAATGCAAGACGGAGAATGTGACGTCATGGTTTCCGTGACGTCAGGGACGTTTGCAGCATCGTCTTCTCGATTGCACATTGTCCGCACTCGCCCGCGCGGTCGACATGTCGTCTGAATCGTCAAACACGGATGAGTCGCTTGCACCCGACAGACAGACAGAACTTTATTTGGCCAGGCGATTAGGCCGGCGACGTCTCTGCCGTCGTCCGGTTTTTTAATGTCGTTGCGGCTGGAACCGGCACAGACCGTGATAGCAACAGCTTTCCGCCACCCTTCTAATCAATCTGATCGCGAAAAAGAAGTTCCACATGCGAGAAAGTAGATGTTAGTGGGGTGAAAAATATTGCTAGGGGTTGTTATCAGCGCTGAATTTAAAAGCGGCGATGAGATATTGGCCGCGGTGGTAAGCCTACGCTGACCCGCAGCGGAGGTTAGGCGCTCCGACCCAGCACCATAGTTTCTTACAGTATACACTAGAGAGGAATCTGTCGCTAGCGTCTATGCGGCTCACATCAAGACCATAGAGCATCCAGACCGTCTGTGTCGTCATGGGCCGCCATTAGGTCATGCACTCGCCTAAATTTCTTCATTGGCTTGGATTGAAACTTTTTAGTGACCGCAAATTTAAACAAAGTTCCACAAAAACGCGAAAAGTAGTTTGCAATTATGTAAGTGGAAAATATAAAAGGCTGTTTAAAACTAAGAAAAAAGGAGGTAAAGCGTATTTCTGCCGGAACATTTGTTCCTGCTATTTTTCCAGGTCAAGGTGGTAGTTACGAACAATGTTAATATTTGAGGAGGAAACTCATTATAGACTCTTCTGCTATTAACTTTACCATTACAAGAGTTTGGAAAATTTTGCAGCGTGCCTATGAAAACGTCACCTTCGTCGTAAACGGGTGCACCCACCGTCAGCTGCAGTTTAACAAGAAAAAAGTACACCATCTTCCCACGTGGGAACCCTGAGGGGATTCAAAGCCGTGGAGTAGTAGCGTGTTAATTTGTTGTTAGAGTAAAGACACGTGTAGTAGCGTATCAAATGTCTTTTTTATTTATCAAGTAGTGGGGAACGTTTTGCGGCTTCTCGTTCTCGAAGCGAGGAATCCGCTGTTCGACGCTGGCGTTTCGAAGCGTTGTCACGTTGCCGAACGCCAGCGTCCATTGTCAGCTCATCGGACGGCACAGCGTTGTCTCGACAGGAAGCAGCAATTGAAGGGAGCAGCGGCGCGGACCTGAAGTGGAGGGGAGGAGGGGAGAGGAGGAGCAGCGCACACAGGTGGAGTGGAGAGGGGGAGAGAAGAAGCAGCGCGCGCGCGCTATCGCACAGGTGGTGTGGAGAGGAGGAGGGGAGAGAGAGCGGCGTTATCACAGCTGTTGTGGAGAGGTGGAGAGGTGTGGACGCCGGACCCCAGACGATGGAGCCTCGACTAAGAGATGCTTTGCATTTAAAAAGAAAACATGGCAATTATGAACAGCCGTGGACGATGACAAGATAGGACGGATTCAGGCGCCCGTATCTGTCGTATCTTGTCTTCGTCGAAGTAACCTTTGTTTATTGTTTTCGTCGGCTACAAATTTCGCGGCGGCATATTGCCCACTCAGTCATACGTCCTTCGATTGCGGCATGACCAATGTCAGGTGCGATCACACACTGCCGGCTGTTTCACCGAACACGGCTACCACAGAAAAGGAAGGATTTCAGCTTCCGCGTAGCCCGTAGACGTGTTAATGCATAATGAAGAAAGCAAATCCCCAAAACCGCTTAAAGGCCAACTGCACTCAAAATTTCGGCCGCGCGAAATCACTGTTCCTGCATAGTATGACTAAAAAGACCGCGATGTACGAAGTATGACGCCGGAAATGTGCTTAATTGCGCCGCAAGCGACCAGCAAAAACCGACGATTTTGAAAACGAAACTGGGCAAAACGCGGCCATTACGGGCAGGCGGAAGTGACGTATCAGCCCTCGGGGCGAGCAGCCAGGCGGCTTGGCCTGACGGCGCGAGCTGTGCGCACCGGCCGACGCGACCGGCTCGGCCAGCCAGGAGGAGAGTGTGAGCAGTGTGAGCGCACGCGTGGGGGGGTGTGGGAGCCGCGCGGAAAAGCGAGCGTTTGGCCCGCAAGCACGGCACTATTCCTGCGCTCCGACAGCAGCACACCGCGTAGGCATGGTGTCGCGACGACGCTCGAAAAGGAGAGAAGCGTACGGTTAACGAAGCCTCTTCGGAGACATGAAAGCCAGGCATACCAGCGGCACGAAACACGAGTTTCCTGGATTCTCCCGCTGCGAGGCAGGCCGATCGGCCCGGACGGCTGGCATGTCACTTCCGCTAAATGGCTGTTTGCGCGACACGCCGGCAGGTGCTTTGTCGTCTGCAAGGGCGTTATTTTGAGTGCCTGAAACTGAATAACCACGCATTGCACAGAGCTACCGTTCGCGCCGCAGTATTTCTCATGGTACCTACTACACATTTCGAAGGCATTTAGCCAGGGTGAAATTTGAGTGCAGTTGGCCTTTAAGAATCCAGTTGTCATGCCAAGCCCAAGCCAAGAAGGGGGGTCTTCCCATAAACCCCCACGATGACATGGATTACCAGGCGCAGTTTCCTCTCTAGTATACTTACTAAGAAACCCTATTCGCAGCACTGCCGGCACCGCGGTGCGGAGAGCGGCCGAAAGATGGCGCCACCTGCGCGGTAGAATCAAAACAGGCCACGGCAGATGTCTTGATCACCGATTGCTCAAACGGCAATTATCGCCAAAATAAAGCTCCACGTGCGAAAAAGGGGGTGATAGTTTTGTGAAAAGTTGTGTAAGGGATGGTCATTAGCAGTTGTACAGATAGCGGCGATCAAATATTCGCCACGATACTAAGCCTAAAGTGCCAATACCCAAGGTGACCAGAGCACCCGAGCTACGCCGAGCCCGCTTGCTTGGGCGACAGTTCTCTCGGCCGCCACCGCGCGCGAATTCAGCCCACGTTTCGCGCTGCATGTCGTCGCGTGGAAGATAATGCATCTGGGCGTCGTCGTCGATTTGGTCGGACAGGTTTCCGCTGCTTGCCATAGCACAACTTTGGCGAGCTCGGCGACGAGCACAGGCCGCTGAGATAAGACAGTATTAACTCTATGGATAAGACACCGCGCAGTTTTTGGCACCAGTGCAAGGGAACACCATGCGCCGGCCACTAACTGAAGAGCAAAGACGTCGAACACGCAAAGAGCGCAAAGTTTAGAAGCCTTGCTTACAGAGGTACACCCATGTCATAGAGTTAATACTACTGACTACCCACGTCTCCTGCCCAAACGAAGACCACCGACAACAGCAGCGCAGGCTATCGTTTCCGGTTCCGAAAACGGCTATATGGCGTCACCCTGAACCGACCAGACTATAGAGTTTCATACTAATATATACTAGAGGGAAATCTGTCGCCGCAGTCGCGGGCCGCCGTGGGCGGCGCCATTGCTGCTAGCGACGTTCCTCGCCTGCTTGGCTTAGCTAGCCATACGGCTTCTTTTTTGTCTCGAAGCCAAAATCAACAAAAAAAAGTAACATTTTTTTTTTGGTCATCGTACATTAAGCTTCTAAAAAACTACTGACATTTTGGAGGTTCAATTTTATTATAACAAAACAAATTTTATGAACCATCTACGGTAATATTGTTGCCTTTTTGCAGCCATAGCCAACGTTTCAGCCTGTTCATGAGCCATGCCAAGGACAAGTGGAACGTACCTGCCGGGTACATGACGGCACGCTCGCTGAAGCGCGGCTCCCCGAGACAGTGGCGCCAGATTTCCCTCTAGTATATACTAGTATGAAACTCTATAGGCCAGACACGCCGGCCAATGTGTCGTCACACCATAGCGATTTCGCTGGCCCTGCCAATTTGTGGATGCTCGCGGTCGTTACAATCAAAATCGATTTTCGATGTGATTCCGGCCTCGGATCGCTGCAAAAAAATCTCTAAGGCATCTCTACAAAGCACTTAAGCAAATTATATTATTTTTAGGCGCCAAAATTTGGTGTCAGTTCTCCTTTAAGTAAGCCTACCTGAAATCTGCGAACATTCACTTCCTCAATTGTACCCGCCGCGGTGGCTCAGTGGCTAAGGCGTTGCGCTGCTGAGCACGAGGTCGCGGGTTCGATTCCCGGCCGCGGCGGCCGCTTTTCTGATGGAGGCGAAAAGCAAAAACGCCCGTGTGTACGAGATTTCGGCGCACGATAAAGATCCCCAGGTGGTCAAAATTAATCCGGAGCCCTCCACTACGGCGCGCCTCATCGCCTGCGTTGCGTCGGCGCGTTAAACCCCACAACCAACCAACCACTTCCTCAATTGTGAACTGGCTATTTTCTTTTATAATTTAGATGGGTTCGCGGGAGTGCACAAGTCCCCTTTATATGATTCAAATAACTGCACTCTTTCTACCTGGAAGCCTAACTATTTATAAATGTCACAAATTGCCCCATTTTACTGCGCTGCCTTTCGATCCTGAGCAAGACTGTGCGCAATGCCGGCCTCACCAGAGTGAATAGATAAAGCCCGAAAGGCTATGTTTGCTTCGTCTTTGATGATTTAACTGTTTTAAGGAACTGAGTAAGCAAAATAATGGCGGGATATTGACCCTCAAGGGTCACGTGCAGTGTATTTACGCCACCCTTCTACAAAAGTGTTGTTCTCGGCCTCAATTTCCCAGCGACCGACATAACGCGGTAGGGGCGCGGTTCGGGGAAAGCCTATCGAGTTCTTTGTTGTAGCTCCAAGACGAAGCTTGACGATTCATTTTGTCCACTTCTTGTAAGAGCGGAAGGTACATATTTGTTTTTAGAAATGGGGCGGCACGCTTTAAGCTGTCTGTGGGACGTCTCAGCACGTATTCGACAGTTTAGCGGACGCCAATACCTGCGCGATTTGTGTTGGCCATAGTGTCGGCAGAGGGTTGAGAATACCCGTCAAATTCTTAAAGCATTTTAATGTGAATAACTGAATTCCAAAAGCGCGAAAAAACGGGACATGAAACGACCACACACGGCGGTGTTTTTTGGACGTCTTTTTGCGCTGTTATGAATTCAGTTAGTATGCACCAAATAGCCCAAGCCACCGTTCTAACGAAGTTCAAATATGACGGAGAACATTTTTTTTTCAGAAAGCAGGAATATGCACCCTTAACAACAGGAATGACCACGAACACATGCGGACCAGCTGTGACGTTGTTCTATCCACATCAGCTTGTGTATGGAAGCCGAATCACCCAAAGGTGACAGTGAAGTGATTTGTAAACATGGCGGGATTATTTGTGGAGATCATAGTCAGCTGGAGTCCCTGGACTATGTTTCGACCACTCTGGTTGCGTTTACGTGACTTTCTTAGTAGAAAAATAATTTGAAAGTGTTGTCCTAATCTCTGCATCCTCCTTGCTGATTTTCTATGACGTTTCGTATGACGTTTACTCTTGTAGGCTCAGCTTGACTGGGGCCAACTGCGGCTCGCCAACCCTAGGCCAGCCCCCCGCGGGTCGTCGCAGTTCATTACCTAAGTTAAAACTAAACCATGACAATAATTGCGTCCGGTAGAATGTGGCTTTATTTTGCTAGTTTGCAAAAAGTACAAGACAATGTATCTGTACGCTAGCGCACATGCAATAGGTATATTGGTTACGACGCTTCACTGAGTTCACTTCACGGGAGCTGTGAGCTGCATTTGCTTGCGCAACTGGTATGCTATCAGAATATGTAAGGCCAACGAAAAGTGGGAGAAGATTCAGCGAATTTAATGTAAGTAATAAGCCAAAAAATCGACTAATACTCTCTTTGTAAAGCTTAAATTCAAGGTACGGGAAACACTGTTTGCGCGGGGTGAGCTAGAACAGAGGTCAGCAGCACGATCGCACATGTGCAATCGCTTTTTACCCGCCTGAAGAACGCAATCTCTAGTGAAACATATTTGTGGGGAATTGACGGACGCAAAAAATGTTTCCTTTAAGCTGCTTACATCAAAACTCTTAGTGAAAACATACTTGCGGTACAAAGGAATGTCTATCTCTAGCTCCGATAATTGCCGCTTATATCAATCAGAAGCCACTAATCGTTGCTTTGTGCTGGGATGTGGTGGTTTTTGGGATGTTTTGCAACAAACTGTTAAAAGAGACGTGGACACGTTTAGGTGTCCATGTCCCTTCACACAATGCGGTTCTTCCCTTCTCTAGACACTACTGGAGTGCCCTATGATATATTTTTTGTGATGGGGTTGTATAGCTTGTAGAAGTGCCGCATGACTGACCGACATGCGGAACTCCCCCGCCAAAAAAATTCCGTTTTTGGGGATCTGGATGCGTTGGTGGAGAGCATCTATGCGACGAAAGTTACCCACCAGAGTGGCTGCACCTGTTAGACGCGCGTGACTGCTTGCTGAAGGTTTGGCGGCTGCCTTATTGTAGCTGATGTGGTGTTATCCTTCTTAGATAACTGCTAACTTTTGTATTACGTACTAACCGCAAGTTTTTCATGCATAAAAGAAAGAAATGTGGAATGGACGAGTGCTCTGAAGTCCTAGATGCAGTGCATCGTAGCAGGAGGTTCGAATCTCCGGTTGAATTTGTTTTTTTTTGTATTTTATTTTAGGGGGGAGCAGTTCATTTCTTTTTGTGTAGACCAGAATTTTGCCTAGTCGGCCATTTTGCGGCTACCGGTGTGCCATCTGGCGGGCATTTCTTGGGGACTGCGCCGCGAGCAGACGACGCCGCAGTCACACGCTGTTGTTCCGTGCCGCGCGTGCATATCAGACGTCCCAGCGGCATCAAAAATCGGTAAGTTCCATTTATTCAGTATGTCAGCAGCGCTAAGTTTAACAGTGCTTTAAAGGGACACTGAAGTGAATTTGTCAAGCTCCCGTTTTTGCTTGCACTGCGTAGACTGGCTCAAATTAGCACACTTTTCATCGTTTATCCGGTTGACAAATCGGTAATTATTTTACAAAGCGCGAAAGAAGAAAAACTACCATGCGCGGTTTGCGGCGGCCGCACCAACTAAGGCTGTGACGTTGAGAGGAGGGGGCACCGTAATTGGACGATGCCCAAGGTGAGCAACCAAACAAGTTTCGGTTTCAGTTTCGGTTCTGTAAAACACAACCGGTGGCGTTGTTGGATGGGCATTTTCAATAACTCAGTAATCATCGTACCGCGCTTCTGCCATGTTGTCAGCTGTAAAAATGCATAAAGATAAGCCTCCCAGGACGGCTTGGAATCGTAGCATTCACTAGCCGAGGCCTACTCAGTGCATGGACGCCCTCCGCGTACCCGCAGACGCCCAAATGTCATGCGCTTTTCCCCCCATATTTGGAGCTTGCCTCATTCATGCCTGTACCGTAAAAAGCGTGTTCGCACCAGGCCAAGGGTCTGTTCATTCTGGCCTGTGCCCACTGCCCGCAAGCAGTCGGTGCTTATGGCAACAGCACGCCAACGACAACTCACTAGCGCGCCAGTGCCAGCCTGCGCGCGTTCTGTGAACTAGTTCGTGGAGCCATGAACGTTGCGGCCGAAAAAAAGGTGAACTCAATGTAGTAAACATCGGCAGAAAACGAAAAAGTTTACAAAAAAAAGGACGTACCCGCGGGGATTCGAACTCATGACTTGCAAAATACTTGCATACCTAGCACCTCAGGCAACTAGGCCACGAAGGCGGGCTCTGCTGCCTCTGGTAATATAGAGTATATATTGTATAACCAGTTTACACTTTTATTTAGTTTTGCAATTTCAAGTAGCTTAGGTGACTATTTGTTGTATTGCGCTCGTGCAGTAAGCGTCCCCCGAGTTTCCACAATAGCTCACGTCTAGCAATTGCATTTCGTAGACGGAAAAGCGTTCGCAGATGCGTAGTCGTGCTGCTGACCGCTGTGCTTGTTCGCCCAGCGCAAAAAAGTGCTTCCCGCACCCTAGTTTTACGCTGTACGGTAAAAATATCAGTTGATTTTATTTCCTTAGTACCTATATTGACTTCGCTGACTCTTCTCCCGCCTTCAAGAGGCCTTATATTTTCCTACTGGCGTACCAGTCACCGAAGCGTCGCATGCGCGCTTGTGTGAAGCGACCTTGACTTGGAGCTAGATACAGTGTACAAACTAACCAAGTAAAGAAAGGCAGATTCTTCCATTCACAAACGTGTCCTGGCTTCGTTTCAACTGAGCGAACGAATTGCGACGACCCGTCGGCGGCCGGCGGACGAAACGCTTGGCCGACTGACTCTGTCTGAAGGCTGGGGAGCCGTGCAGTAACGCAGCCAATTGCCAGCTCATCCCCTCCTGACGTCACACGAAAACGCCGAAGAAAATGGGCGAGCGTAAAGAGAGGAGGACAGCATTTTCGAATTAATTTTTCTACTAAATAAAATCGCGTAAACGCGCCCAGGGTGGTCGAAACATGGCCTGGGGACTCCGGACTACAATTTGCGCAAGTAATCCCGCAATGTTTACATATCACTTCAGTGTCCCTTTAAGGAGAACGTTCAAAACGTCCGAGAGCTGTCAGGTTTGCCCATAAATTCCGTTCTCAACCCGCTAAGGCAGCGTGCCAACCTACGCACGCTTTGTCCTCGCGGGGGACGCCCGACTTTATTCCCAATGATGTTTATTTTGTTAATTCTGGGAAGGTTGCCGTCATTGCCTTTACTTTCCATGTAAAGAATCTCCTCGTCGTGGCGTCACTACGCCGTTGTTGGCTGCATCAACTATCAGCGTAAGCGCAAAATGCTTATACAAGAAACGTGTGAAGTGCACCACGACAAAAGAAGTGTTTGCATGAGCGGAATCTATTCGCTGCACGAATTTCCTGCGTCCCTTTAGTGCCACCGCGAATGAGTCGTCACGCTGAATCAGAAAGATTTCGAACCTAGCAAATTTGCGAGGGCAAGTACGGTCGTACGCTTATTTGGGAAGCGCTATTTATTCCCCCTCATGCTGAATCCCTATCGCACATTTCTGCGCTCTGGAGGTATTCTCTGTTCATTTTATTGACGGGAAGCGAACAAAAAAGGCGAGCCGAAAGTGGAATAGCAGCGTTGCGGTGGCGGAGCACGCCCGGTTTTATCGGTAATTAAGTTGCTGTTGGCGGTTCCCACCGCTGCTGAAACGCAATTGCTGATAGCCGCCGCTGAAACGCAAACCGCCGCTGAAACGCAAACGCTGATTGCTCAAAAGTTCTTTTGAGCAATCCGTGAAATCTTTGTGAACCTAATACGTTACTGCTATGTTTGTAGCCGGAAATTGTGTTATGCGGCGGCAAATACATGTCTCACGCTCACGCACGCTCAGAAGTCAGTGATTCGGTACATTCAGAGAATGCCTCCGATCGCGCGGTAGGGCAAATCTATAAGCATGGCATCCTGCTGCTGGTGTGCGAACGTGAGTCGGTTCTTAAACCAGGCCATGATATATTCGATTTGCCTGTGCAGGTCGTAGACGTTACTTGCTCACAAACGTAAAATATGTTTTAACAATATCTGCCACCGCGTAACAAGCTTATGAAGTTGCCCTACCACGCGAACAGAGGCATTCGCTGAATGTATACCAAACCACTGACTTCTGGGAACCGCTAACAGCAATTTAATTACCGACACGACCGGGCGTGCTCCGGCACCGCGACGCTGCTAGCTATTTCGCTTTCAGCTCGCCTTTTTTTCGTACCCGTGCTGCAGCATTTATGTGTCGGGTTGATTTTTGTTGGCTACCCGTCAATAAAATGAACAGAGAATGCCTCCAGAGCGCAGAAATGTGCAATAAGGATTGAGCATGAGGGTGAATAAACCGCGCTTCCAAAATCTGCGCATGACCGTAGTTGCCCTCGCAAATTTGCTAGGTTGGAAATCTTTCCGATTCAGCGTGACGACTCACTCGTGGTGGCACTGAAGGGACGGACGCAGGAACTTTGTGCAGCGAATAGATTCCGCTCATGCAAACACTTTTGTCGTGGTGCACTTCGCACGTTTCTTGTATGAGCACTTTGCGCTTACGCTAATTGTTGAAGCATCCAACAACAGCGTAGTGACGCCACGACGAGCAGATTCTTTACATCGAAAGAAAAGGCAATGACGGCAACCTGCCCAGAATTAACAAATTAAACCTCATTGGGAATAAAATGTCGGGCGTCCTGCTGGCGCGGCGAAACGTAGCCTCATAGGCAACCTCCGCGAGGACAAAGCGTGCGTAGGATGGTACGCCGCCTTAGAGAACGGAATTTATGGGCAAACCTGACAGCTCTCGGACATTTTGAACGTTCTCCTTAAAGCACTGTTAAACTTCGCGCTGCTGACATACTGAATAAATGGCACTTACCAATTTTTGATGCCGCTGGGACGTCTGATATGTCTGCGCGGCACGAAACAACAGCGTGTGACTGCGGCGTCTTCTGCTCGCGGCGCAGTCCCCAAGAAATACCCACCAGATGGCGCACCAGTCGTTAAAAAAATGGCGGCGCCCACTGCATAGTGGAAATTCTTGTCTATAGGCAACGTTTTATCTACTGCATTCACCATTTTGCGCTAAAATCATCATTGCATTATGAGCGAGTTTAAAGACTGCGTGCAGACAGACACTGACGCGCTGGCGAGTTTTCGTTGGCGTGGTGTTGACATATCACCGGAAGCTTGGAGCCACAGTGCCGAATCCACCGACGGCCGGCCTCGGGCGAACGCGCCTCTTAAGACACAGAGACTAGCAAGGCAAGCTCCGAAGTTGAGGGAGAAGCTGAGCGGCTCCGATGCTGCGGAGGGCGTGCAGCCACTGTGAAGGCGTCATCTAGTACATGTTACGAATTTAAGCGCCTCTGGCATCCTTATCTCACCTATAATGCCGCCGAAAAGGACCTCCAACAGCGATAACTTTGGGCGCCGAGCATGTTGCTGCGGGGAACCAGAACCGAAACTGGTTTGAACAACTCTCCAAAAATAAACGACAACAACTTCATTCCGATACCTGTGCTTGTTGCCAGTAGTAGTAGAGCTACTTCTAAAATGATAAAATTGACAAACAATCATCTGCGTATACATAAAGTTTAAAATCCTGGGTATCGTCCAAGCACGTCGCGTCACGTTTCCTGTGAGGCGAACTTGTCTTGAAATACGATCGGTCCTTCATGCATACGCAATTGAGATTTTGTCAGTGCTATTTTTTTCTGAGGAAAAACAGTAGTGCTATTGGCATGAAGTGAGATTGTAAGAATGTATTTTTCGGCACATTTTGTGGGAGTGCGAGACAGTTTTGGTTTCGGTTCCACCGTTCAATACGTATATGGTTTCTGACGTTATCTGTAATCGCTCATTGGTCCTACTTCAGAAATACCCATGATCCGCTATTCACTTGTTATTGACTGCCGAAATGGGCCGCATAAACCTCCTTGCGCCACTTCAAGCTAACAAGTATTGTTTCATGCAGTAAGGCCGAGCTGAGGTGGACGCAGTGGCTGGAAACTCCGGTGCTGCACTTCATCGGAGATGGTGAACCGCGGGGTTACGGCTCTCACCTACACGCCTTTTCTCCGTACTATCCACCACGTCGTCGGCAAATCGTCCAATTAAACACATTCGGCGAATTAAAAAAAGGCCTGTACCCCTAGATTTGAACCCGCACAGTGGATGCCAACGCTTCGTGCTTCATCAAATTACGCTTCGGTAACATGCTACGAGGCCTACAGATAATGTAATATGTTCAGGCCCACTTCCGTCATATCGGACATTTGCGACATGTTTTTAGCGGTAAAAATAGGCGAACACAAGAGGACAGGACAAGCGCTTCCAACATTGCATCTAACATTGCTGCTTACTTGTTGGATTGCAGTACTTTGAACTGCATAACGTTTGTGCAGTAGGCTTTACCCTAGCCTCCGCAAATATCTGATGAACAGCTACTACGCTTTGTTCTGGCAGGATTATCGAACGGAAAAGTGTGGTGGTGCTGAAGACTGGTCTGGTGTTTCACCCTGCAAATTGATTTTACGGTTTACGATGAAAAATTTCAGTTGGTCTCATTTCCTTATTACGTATATTACTTCGCTTTTTATTTGCTTTAGATTTTCTACAGGTGTACCCATCACACAGGTATATGCAGCTTACGTCGAAGCTTTGTACGTGAATTATATGAAACAATACTTACTCGCTAGAAACGGCCATCATCATCATCATCATCATCATCATCATCATCATAAACCTACTCAGGTGCACTGGAGGACAAAGGCCTCTCCCATTGACCTCCAACCGCTCGTGTCCTGCGGTGCTCGAGTCCACAGTTTACCCACGCATTTCTTTATTTCATCCGGTTTATCCGGTCCGTCTCTGAAGTCAAAAAGATGTGATTAGGGGGTCATGGTGACTCCTGAAGTATGGCTAATGCACGATCACAGATATCGCTGGAAAATATGGGTGTTTCACGGTGAAACCAAAACCGAAACTAGTTCGAACTTTCCGAAAATAAACCACAATAACTTTATTCCGACACATACTTGTTGCGAATCGCACTAAAGTATTTCCTAAAAAACATTCTTTACACAAACACAAGTGCGCATGCATGAACTGTAAAATCTTGGCCGTCGTCCATTACATCGCAAGATGGGTTTCCTTCATTTCGCGTTACTGCCGCAGTTCTTGTGGCCGCCGCAGACCTGGCAGGTTTTTTTTTTTCGGACTTTAAAAATTAAATACGGTATTAGCGACTGCAAAAACGAATAAAACGATCTTTATCAGCGCCCGTCTATGCAATGCAAACGCAATCACAAATAAACCAATAAAAAAAGCGGTTGCGTGCTATTTAGTAACCAAATAACTCGGGTGTGTAATATTCTTAAATTCCAACTCGATTTTTTTTTCTTGTCGTGTGCAATGTTCACAGTACTCTTCGTGGGCTCAACTATCACCAAGCAGCTCAATGACTGGCGAAAAAGGGAGAAAGTCACACATTGGTGTGACGATTCGGCGCGGAGCTCAGAATAGTGTACAGTATTGCTGGCTTTTCAAACATTGATATTAGAAATGCCTTTATATAACAATCTCATTTTAAACCATTTTATGTCTAGAATATGGCAGCTCAGTGCTTGAATAAAGTACTGCACTAGTGAACATGAAGTTCCGGCTTGGTTCCTGGCAATGAAAATCGCTTTTCCGATCAAGTAAAAACAAGGAAACGGAATGATAAAGTACCATGCATAAGCAAAAACGTATATGTATCTCAAGTATTGAGCTCGTTCAAATCAATTAGGCATCATAAACTGGTGCGTAGCCCCTCCTCCCCTCCCACGGCTGTCCGCAAAGCCTCACAGTATGTTTTACTCGGAAAATTCCAGTTTCAACTGAATGATTACAATTTCAATATGTTTGTAATCCTCGGATGACTTTCCGCCTTCCGCTCATGTAATACAATACAACTGTAAGATAATGGACAGTTCTGTTTGAAGCTACGCAGCGAAAAAGTTACAGGGCTGGTTGCCAATGCTGAACCATTTAAATTATGCATTCCGCTGTCTCCCGAGCTGCTTTTGTCTGCACGTTAAATCCCGTCAAGCTTAACTTGAATCAAGTTTTTTTAGTGCACCAGCCTACTCAATATGATGGATCATGCATTGATTTCAAGGAAAATGGCAAGCGCAAGAAGTTTGTTTTTCTAGCCTGCGGATAATTATCCAGATATGATTATCTGACGACAACCTCTACGTGTACTTAGTGATGCTACCACTCTTTGTGAGGAATGCAACGGATTAGACCCTGACGAATTTCAGTACTCAAAACGAGAGAGAGAGAGAACATCTTTATTGGCCGGGTAAATTAGTCGCAGATACCAGCCTCCTGTAGGGGAGGCAGCATCTATGACTGGTGGCGTTGGAGGGCCTCCATCGCGAACTGGACGGCTCCCCGTTGAGAGTCTAAGTCTTCCTTGCCCACCGCACGAGCAAGATGGGGTGGAAGCACGTCTGTTGGGTCCGGAGGCACAGCACATGTCCATAGCATGTGCGCCTTAGTAGCGCGACTAGCACTGCACAGCACACACACATCACTCGGCTGTAGTTCGGGGTGGACGTGTTTCGCCCATACAGGGGTCCACGTCGCACGCACTTGCAACTGTCTGAACAGTACTGCCTCTTGCCTAGAGTGGTTCGAGTGAGGCCCAGGGTATCGTCTCCGGGAGTCCCGGAAGCACTTCAGTACCTCCCCGTATGTAGTAATCGGGTTGAAGTCTTCACCTTCGTCGTCGTGATCATCCGCTCGAGGAGGGGAGACCGAGCAGGCGCTGCGTCTAGTGAGCGCACTCGCCATCCGGTCCGCGTCCTCGTTTCGGTTCGTTTCAGGTCCCACTGTGCCCATGTGGGCTGGGAACCACTTGATGTACACCGTTGTCTGTGATGACCGTAGGGCCCCGCACACCCTCACAACACTCGGGTGCACCTTGTTCTCGGCGAAACGCAGTACGGCCGTCCGGGAGTCGCTGAGGACGGTGGTGCAGTTAGGGTTGGAGAGAGCCAGCGCGATGGCCAGCTCTTCGGCTTGTTCAGTGGATGATGCCACGATGCTGCCGGCCGTGTAGAGCTCACCGGTGGTGGCTGCGACGACGGCGGCGGCGTACGTGTTCTTGCGGTCCGGGTACCTGGCCATGTTCACGTAGAAGGCCCGGTGTCATCGACAAACCGTCGACGACCACAAGCCCCATGGATAACCGGGCCATACTCGGTCTTGATTTGAAGAGTGCCTTCGACACCATCCACCACTCGGCGATTCTACAGCAAGTATCCCACCTCAACATGGGAGGACGCACATTCAACTACATCAAGGCCTTCCTCACAGCCCGTACCACCCCCATCGTGGCAGGGGATCTGCAGCTACCGACCAAGACGTTGGGGAGCATAGGCACACCGCAGGGGGCCGTGATCTCGCCGACGCTGTTCAACCTAGTCATGATTGGAGTGGCCGAACGCCTCCGCGCCCTCCCAAAAGTCAAACACACGATCTATGCCGATGATATTACCCTCTGGATGACGGGTGGCAGTGACGGCGAGATTGAGGCGTCCCTGCAGCAAGCCATCGACGTCGTTGAAGACCAACTGCAAGGCACGGGCCTCCAGTGCTCCCCAGCCAAGTCAGAACTGCTCCTACTACTGCCACGCCGCAAGTTCAGATCCGACAGCGCACCTGACATACAGCTCCATGCGGGTGACGGTACTACCATCCAAAGAGTCAGCACCTTGCGTGTCCTGGGCCTCCACATCGAAGAGCTACGCTACAACGGCCACACCGTAAAGCTACTGGATTCCAAGGTCTCCAGAGCCATAAGCTTAATTAAGGAGATTTCAACCAAATACGCTGGCATGAGAGAGCACAACCTGCTCAAACTCGTACAGTCTTTCGCCATCAGCCACCTGGCCTATGTCGCGGCCTTTCATGACATGACCAACCTCGAGCGTAGAACGCTGGAGGCGCTCATACGCAAGGCACACAAAGCTGCACTTGGTCTTTACAACCACACTAATAACGAACGGCTCCTTGACCTAGGCGTGCATAATACATTAGGCGAGATAGTCGAGGCGCAGCAAACCGCGCAGCTTACACGTCTCGCGCAGACCCGAACGGGCAGGGCAATACTACAAAGGATAGGATATCAACCGAGGTTGCACGAAGGTAGGGACTGCCTGCCGCTTCCGCAAGACCTACTGCGAAAGCTGCAGGTCGCCCCACTTCCCCGCCACATGAATTCTGGGGAAAACCACGAAAGACGGCTCGCTCGAGCGCGGAAACTTAAAACCACTCACTCCAACGACACCTTTATTGTTTGTTTTATTGACAGACGTTATTGCTGAAATTGACCACTGAACATCGCTGGACAATACGCTCACGTTTGTGCTGGGGAGCCCGAGGTCGCGGGTTCGATTTATGGCCGCTGCAGCTGTTTTTTAGATGGAGGCGAAAAGCGAAAACGTCCGTGCGCTCGAGATTTCGGCACAGGTTAAAGGTCCCCAGGTGGTCAAAATTAATCCCGAACCCTCCACTACGGCGCGCCTCATCACCTGTGTAGCGTCGGAGCATTAACCCCAGAGTCAATCAATCAATCAATCAATCAATCAATCAATCAATCAATCAATCAATCAATCAATACACTCACGTGCAGCAGGTTACATGGACGCAAAACTGAGTCCTACATGAATAAGAATATCAAAATTGTCAAAACAATCAGTTAAATTTGATGGGGTAAAATTTTACACAACTGATACAAACCCATCGCTGTCCGCTTTATCCAAATGAGCGCACTAAACTTATCTCATTGTTGGACCTTTCGTCTCGGTGGATCTTTCATCTCGATGGAAATTCAGGCTCGATTGGACCTTCAGAATTGGTGGATCTTTCGCCTCGTTGGGCATTCAGGCTCGATTGGACCTTTCGTCTTGTTGGATCTTTCGTCTCGTTGGACATTCAGGCCACAAGCGGTGCAACAATGAACTAGCGTGCGTGAAAACTTCCTTTTTGCCCCGTTTTTAATGTCAGACGGGTCTTGTTTGATCTGGTCGCGCTACCATTTACATGTACACAGCTCTAAAGTTTAACTAAAAGTGGTCAAAACCCTGAAGTGAAAACGCTAAGACTCCTTGTTTACGGGGTTCACGTTTGCTTGACAGATGCAGCGACCATTGACAGTGAAGTTCCGTGCGGCGCCGCGTTACCCAGAACCACCTTGAGCATGGAGGAGCATATGCCTGAGCGGCTCTTGACGGCGGCAGCGTCTGAATCATCCCCTCTCCGGCTCTCGAAGAGTGCTTTTGCTTGTGTGCGTTTGACTCTAACGTTCCCGGGCTCAGTTTGACCGTTGCATTAGATTCAGCGTCTAAAGGTCCTACGAGACGAAAGATCCAACGAGACGAAAGGTCCAACAGTGGATATTCCGTCCCGACGGACCTTTCATCTCGTTGGACATTCAGGCTCGATTGGACTTTCAGACTCGGTGGATCTTTCGTCTCGTTGGACATTCAGGCTCTTACTATTAAATGAATGTCCGGAGCACTCGAAAGTCACCTTGAATGCCCTCTACCGCAATATAATTGTGGGATCTTCTGCATTTTACATGCAATAACTTTTACACGATAATTTGAAGTGAAATGTACGTCTTGCACCTCTAATTTCCGTCGTAAAATTTGAGTCTGCCTGCAACGCTATTGACGAAAGCAAGCTTGGTCGCGAGTACGTTGCCGAGAGTGCCTAAATAGAGCTTCAGTTTTTTCATTCGAACCTGTTTTATCATTCAGACAAACTGTAAGGGTTTTTCTCTTTTTTTTTCGGTGTGCACTAATATCAGCGAAAAAATAACGTTGCCGAGCTTCATGTGCATTGCAGACGCGTGAGCGCTAAGCAAACAAGCAAACAGTCACATGATCTTCCATCCAAAAAAAGGAGGGTGCTACGGCAGTCGCCTGGCACTCACCGCGTACGCACGTGAGTGTCCGTCATCTGCTCGCTGCCCGTAAGAAGCGGTCGATGCGGATGAGGGGTGTGTATTCTCAGTTTGGTCTCATCAAGGCGTCAGTTTGATGTTTCATTTGTGATTCAGGATTTCACATATTAATCAGTTATTGAGATTAAGCGCCAAACTCGAATATCTTCCCTTCTGGTATTTCTTTTAAATTTCGCGCCCACTTATACAAACGACGCTATTGTGCTTCACGCTCTCACAAGGGCAAGCCAATTAAGCCTTTGAATGATCATAGTATTCAGTGTTGAAATCTGGAAACTTTTCAAAAACAGTCTTTTTCATCGATTCCATTTCCTCATCTGTCCGCAACACTAGAAATTTGGTGATGCCTCAGCAGTATAGACTCAGTACCAGGACATACAGGGTGTTTATCGATAAATGGAACACTTTAAAAAATTCATGAGCGTATCGCTGCTCCGTTCGCGCTCAAACTTCGCACCAAGGTCGCATTTTTTGTTCTATTTGGTTTGGCACTGTGAACAACGACACCTTGTATCACCTTGGGAGTAACTTTCTATCTGCACATCTGAAGCGCACTAACCTAACTGCGCATTTGTATGACCGAAGAGCAAAGTTATATATGTGTTGCACCCATAATAGACGAATAGACGAGCACTAAAATCGCAGTTAGATGTGTCTGGAGTTTGTACGGGACTCCCTGAAAAAATTCGTCTAGGAGCATTTCTTTTGATTCTTTATATCTGCAGGTAATCTGCTGCCAGCGGTGTTCCTATTCGTATAGTATACGTAGTTCGGCGTGAGTTTTAAATTTCTCACTTTATTCCGCCTCAAGATTATCCGAAACCATATTTTAATTTAAAAAATTCCCCCGCATTTCCCCGAGGGGGAGAATGTGAAAGTGCGAATGCACGGTTGTCGGCCCGCTTGCGGCGCTTGCGCTCGGCCCCCGCAGCCCACCGCCTCGCCGCCTTCTCTTCCATCTCTTCCATCGGGTTTGTAGTATCACGTGTACACCACGCAGTTATCAAGCCGCTATAACGCCGCTGAGTCGCCAACGCACGCCGCTGACGACGTAGTTTGAATGCGTTAAAGATATAAGGCGCGTCACTAACGCTGATATCACGTCGCGTCCGTGGCTTGGTCGGTAGAGCGTCGCGCTGCGGCCGCAAAGTCCGCGGATCGAAACCTGGCGCCGGATGCTGTTTCTTTACAGAGGAGCACTGCGGACGCCGACGCCGCGGCCGACGCCGGCGGTGGATGGTTTGGGGTCGCTTATAAAGTGCATTCGCACTTAAAAATGAAATGAAACGTTAATGTAACGACACGTTCCAATTTTCGAAGTGGAACTGAAACGCGTTCCTTTCGCAGTAAAGGAACTTTTAACGGGAAATCGTTTCAAAATTGGGAAGAAACGAGGAACGAGCTTTCGTTCCTGTTTTAGAGGAACGTGTAAAACACTGCTGTGTAGCAGCCCGGAATGTCGGCTACTGAAGGAGGCGAGAAAGCAGACGTGGAGCTGGTTTGCAGTTTCAAGACAAGGCTGTATATTTTCAAAAGATGCGTGCGCCGAGAGCTTCCCCCGACGAGGGAAAGAAGGAGAATCCCCGCGTCCTTCAAAAGAGAGAGGAAAAAGGCCCGCCGAGCGAGCAGACGACAACGGCGCTAGGACTAATGCCAGGAATCGGCGGGACAAGTTAAGCGCTCCCACCGAACGGCGACCCTTGAAGAGCGCAGGGGAAGGATCCTAAGCCGGCGGTGGCGCCGCCATTACGCGTCTTCCACAAGGGCGCACTGTCGTCGAGCCGGCGGCAGACAGGGGAGAAAGGAATGCAGGTGCCGAGCGGCTTCCGCTACAGAGGCTCCCCTCCCCCCCCCCTCCCGCCCCCCCTAGATTGCGGAGCTTTTAAGTAAATGCAGCAGTTACCACCGGCTTAATGGCGAATTATCAGAGTCCACTGGTTATCACTGAAAACGTACGTGAGAGGCTGCATCAACAGAAACCTCAATATGAGCGGGCCTGGCGCGGTCGACGGTGACGACTTCTCGTTTGCCCCGCACGTCTATTGTGATGGTCTTGTTATTACGTCCAAAAACTTTGAAAGGGCCATCGTACGACGGAGTGAGGGGCGGCTTCGTTGCGTCTTGTCACACGAACACATGTGTAGCTGAGTCCATGTCGGGAAAAATGAAAACCTTTCTGTTGCGGGCGATGCGAGGTGCTGTTGGCCTACGTTGCGCAAGCCATGCGCGCCGCTTCTCGATGTGATCGGAGGCTGCTGGGGCGCAAAGTGCCTGGTCGGAGAATAATTCTCCCGGGAGGCGCACTGTTAAACCGTACACCATTGAGCCGAGGTCTTCCTTCACTGTTGAGCGTAGGCCAAGATGAACGAGCGGGAGCTTTTCCACCCAGTACTGGCGATCGAGTTTCGCTGTAAGGGAAGCTTTGAGTTGCCCGTGCAAGCGCTCCACCCATAGGTCGGCAAACTCACTCATGAGTGCACTCACACACACCCCACTCACCACTCACGAGTGAGTGGTGAGTGAGCCTCACCGTCGGTTTGACCAGGGAAGTGCGAGTGCGAGTGAGTGCGAGTGCCACTCACGGTGAGCCCCGCTCACCACTCGTGAGTGCGAGTTTCACTCGCGGAGAGCCACGCTCAGCACTCGCGAGTGCGAGTGCCACTCGCGGCCGAGTGAAACTCACCACTCGTGAGTGCGAGTTCCTATCTCGGTGGGCCCCGCTCAGCACTCGCGAGTGCGAAAGCCACTCGCGGTGAACCCCACTCACCACTCACAAGTGCGAGTTCCACTCGCGGTGAGCCCTGCTCATCACTCGCGAGTGCGAGTTGCACTCGCGGTGAGCCCCACTCGCCACTTGTGAGTGTGAGTTCCACTCGCGGCGAGCCCCGCTCAGCACTCGCGAGTGCGAAAGCCACTCGCGGTGAACCCCACTCACCACTCGCGAGTGCGAGTTCCACTCGCGGCGAGCCCCGCTCGCCACTCATGAGTGGCAAGTGAACGCGCGCTTCTTGCGCGATGTGCGGGGCTTACCGCGGTGAGCATCACTCGCTGTTGGCATTCGTCGCAGTAGCCGCTTGCTGTGGTAATTGCTGCTGGCGATATCCCCTCGTATGCACAGCCACTAGTTAATGAAACGACTGCCTTTAGCTTCGGGAATATGTGGCTACTCCCCTTTATAATTACGGCACCGTGGAATCAACTCTACAGTGACCTGTTGATTTAGGAATACGATTTGGATAGACGTCTGACGCCATAATGCACTGATACTCTCACTGTCATGACTCATTGGGGCTGTTGTGCGTACTCTCGACGAATAATGTTTCTGGCTCGCAGAGTTTTGTGTTGGAATTAGTGTCGGTAACATTGTCGCAACAAAGCAATTGCACTTCACTACCGCTAAGCGCTGTGATGAAGGCATTAGGAAGCACCGTGATCTTGTGCCGTATTACTTGGTGTACATAATTGGCCGGCTTGCTGCAGCTGTCAATAGGCCGGCTGTTCTGAAGCGCAAATTGTGAATGCCCGTATTCGTTTGAAAAGGTATCGCTGATTTCAACAGATTCGCATATCAGGATGGCGAAATGGTTCGGATGGGCGAGTTGCGTGTTGTCGAAGCAGTAACTCATTTTGGAGGCCTTGGCGTATTAAACGTATCAGTGTTTCCCATTACTTGTTACGGCGGCGCTCTGTTATGATGCTCACTTCCACACGGACTTGGCGTCACACATCCTTCTACGGCAGTTACGGTACGTGCCTTGAGGCATGTGCTGCTGCTGCATTTGCTGCTGTGCGGTTGTTTGACACACCTGACAACTTCACCGCTGCTGTTTTATTGCAAACTTCACCAAAACGGTTACGTTTCGTTGTGTTTCGTGAATGATGCATTGACTCATACAAGTCGATGTGCCTACCTTTCGCAAGCAAACGAAGTAAGCTCGCTTTGCATGACTTCACATAGTATTTGTCATGATGACTCGCCGACTGCACCCCTTCACATAGTATTTGTCATGATGACTCGCCGACTGCACCCCTTCGTTGAGTTTCCCGTCTCCCTCTTTAGTTTGTGTACCCGTTCGTGCAGATTCACAAGAATCGTACGTTATGTCTGACTCCTCATTCGCCTTACCGAATCGCGGAGTTCGAATCGGTACTGTTACGTGCATTTTGGGAAATATATATATCATATTTTCAGATCGCGAAAGCTAAGATACTCGCTGTTCGCGCTGCTCTGTTGTTATCGACCGTCATTTACCATTACGCTTGTGAATTTGCCCGCCCGAGTTGAAATTGGGGCGTGGGCTCCCGCATTTTGCTTTTTTCATTCTGTCCGTTCACGGTCGCCAAACATCTAGTTATGAAGGCAAAATTGCTTCTGCTGCTTTATTTTCGTATTTAGCGTTGTGGTCAGACCAAACACTGAAGTACGCGTCATGCTTGCTGCGCTGATTCACTGAAAAGGGCTTCGCAGTCTAGTGTTCCTCATATTTTGTGCCCCGTATGTAGATCGTCGTCCGCGTACCGATGGCGTGCAGACTAGCGGAGGGGTACTGTGACCCCTGTGGTTTGTGACGAATAGTACGCGTTCTCCGCAGTCGGATAGCGTAATTTGTGAGTGGGTGAGTGAGTGAATGAGTGCGTGCGTGCATGAGCCTCGTGTGCGTGTTCACGTGAGTGCGTCTGCGTGCGTGCGTGCAAGTTCGTATGTGTGTGCGTGCATGCGCGTGTTCGAGTGCGTTGGTGTGTGTGTGCGTGCATGTGCGTTTGTGTTCGTGCGCGCGCGTGTATGTGTTTGTGTGTTGCGTGGGTGTTCGTGCTTGTGTGCGTGCGTGCATGTGCGTGCGTGTGTGTGCCCGATGACTTATTCTACCAGTTATTTCGTATAAACTTTCGACGTGAACTTGTTTCGGTGCCCGGTGCGGGCGCATGACGGTGTAGTTTAGGATCAAGCTGCGGTTTCGCTCTGTGGCAGGTTGGCGCCGTTTAGAAAGGGGACGGGGAGGGAGGAGGGCGCCAGGCAACTCGTCTCCATAAGTACGCCCGCGCTAAAGTCAGGCGGAGCCGCTGTAGCGCGACCACGCGGCGCCTCTCGCCTTGTCTCCGCCAAGCGCTCAAGGCCAAGCGCTCCAAGTAGGGTTCCTCCGCCTTGCTTGCCGTTTTCAATCTTTTTGTGGCGGTGTTTTGCTAGACACTCTCGCACTGCGCCATTTTCACCTTGAAATATTCTTGAAATAAATTGTTTGGAGGGTTGTCCAGAGCGAATTGACTGCGCAATTTTAGTGGCTCGGATAGCGCGCTTCGAGATAGGTATATATGCGCACGCTAGCCAGTATTTTGAGAGATGGCAGCAGCTTTTCTAAGCTTTTCTTCCGAACTGAACTATTTCTTTTATGTTTGCCATCACTGTCAAAATTTGATTGTGATTGTGGGGTTTAACGCGCCAACGCAACACAGGCGATGAGGCGCGCCGTAGTGGAGGGCTCCGGATTAATTTTGACCACCTGGGGATCTTTAACGTGCGCCGAAATCTCGTACACATGGGCGTTTTTGCTTTTGGCCTCCATCAGAAAAGCGGCCGCCGCGGCCGGGAATCGAACCCGCGACCTCGTGCTCATCAGCGCAACGCCTTAGCCACTCAGCCACCGCGGCGGGTCTGTCAAAATTTTCACTATTTCGTTTCTTTTGTAGAATCTGGGCGAAATAGCATAGAAAATAATAAAACGTTTTCATGAATGGCTTCTGTTCATTTCGTAAAAGAGTCCAGCGACGATTACCGCTTTGAAAGTGACATATCCAGACATATGCTTATAATAACCGAATACATACTTAGGAAGAATTGAGACCCCATTCCTGAGAAAGGTAAATTTTAGCTGAAATCAGTAAGTTTTTCATCCTAGAAAATATTTGTACTGCTGACATCAAAACGAGGGATGCCGCTCATAACAAAATCGAGGTATTAGTACTTGTAAAAATCACAACCTACTTTAACGTCGACACAATCAAAGTACCGAAAAATAAAATCATGGCCTATTGCTGACCACGCGAGATAACACATGACAGATAGGACGTAACGCATCTTTTGTTGACCAAATATCTACACAACACACATGAGCTGCTAAACATGCTAGATAAATGAAAACTGTCTTACCTCTTTGAATGCATTTCATATCTTTATTCCTGACGGCTACACAGTTTCATTGAACGGAGGGCATTTCAGAGAAAAGAGGTATAAACGTACACAAAGCATGAGCACAGACACATATATATACACACGAAAAGTAATCCGGGACGCAAAGTTATTGCCCTCAAAACTCACCACGTTTATTTACTTATTTATTTATTTACAGTGTCCCCAAATGCCCTCGCGAAAGCGTATGTTATACATGCTTAGTCAATTCCTGGTTATCCGACCCGCATGCAGGCGGGCTGCTTCGTCATTTCAAAGCCGCTTATAAAGCGGTGGTTCAGGCGGCCTCGAGCGCAAGCGGCCCGCCGAAGACGCCGCCTGGCTGTGTATGGTGGGGAGTGTCAGCATCGGCGCGCCGGAGGGGCAACGAGAATTCATCCCCATGCGGCGGCGCTGCTGTCGGCTCCGAGATGCCAGCGTGAGCACCCGCGCGTAGCAGACGCCTTTAGCCGCAGCTGTTTCACGGTAGTGCGGTTGTAGCAGGTCTTATAATTAAGGCGAGTTGGCACACTTTCCCAGCTGCTTGCTGCAAAACGTGTATTGGCGCTGTAAACTAACGTCTTGAACTTCTTCCTTGTAAGCTGCATGCGACGCTGGCATCGTGAAGCGCTGGAGGATGACGAATCAAGTGACTTGCCGTAAGCTTGGCACCAAAACAACATCCGTGCCGTTTTCGATTGGGTGCCAGAGTGTTCAAGCAATGTCTTAGTTTAGATTAACACGCAGCACGAACCATACTAGAAACGGTTTGTTTGAAGGCATTGTAGGTCGAAAAGTAAGTTCTCTTTCGTACAAGCTTTTATGTATATTTGACACATACTCCAAAGACTGAATTGACACCCACAGGAGGAAACGGAGGCAGAAAATGTGCATCAACATTGCAAGCTAGGCTATAGCAAGTAAAGACACAGTCAGTATTTAATTAGCAAACACAGATCAAGTCATAACATTCCGTGTCCGGAAACTATACCCATTTAAAACATCACCAGATCGCGATATCAAATATGCGATCGATACCATTAAAATATAATGTTAATAAGGGATCAGCACATAATCTACAGTAGAAAACGTGTAGTCGGTGAAACGTTTTGTGTAATTCGATATTTTGACTGAAACTTGGTATCTGAGAATTGTCGAGATATTCTCTTTACAAACAGATTGGAGACAATAGGGGTGGGCTTAGACTTCAGAACACCGCAGTAGCTCGCTTCAAATCCCGCTCGGGCGAGGCAGGATAAGGCTGAAAGTACGACAGCTGTGTTATAGGCAAGCAGTTTACCGACTGTATAACGACACAAGAAATTACGAGCCAATATTTTCCTCTGTGAAGGTGGACGCGTGACCAGCGAAGATGTATGCAATGCACATCCCAAACATGGTTAGAGAATGTGCACGTATCTACAGGGGCTCCAGAAGTGTGTGTGTGGGGGGGGGTGTTGTCGCAGAGGCTCCAGCTCCCCCCCCCCCCCCTCCACCCACCCTTTTTAAAATGAAGGAGCTTAGTGTCCCCCTCCTGGTCCTCGCACGGTTAGAAAAATCATGACTCTAAAACAAGAGGAAACGAAAAACTTGCTAAAGTGGTACAAAGTTCTAGGCTGTGTTGAGTCCGGGCGCCGTTCGAGTCATTTAGCCACGACATCCGACCAATTCGACTTGTTTGAGTTCTTTTTGGACCTTGTTACTGACGCATTCCTATCAGAGTATTGTAGTTTAGTAACGACGAGCACATTGTTTCCTTAAAGTAATTTAATTTAGGGCATACAGTGCAGTTTAAGTTCCACGCAGAGGGTACTATTGATAGCTTTCCTAACCAAACATATAGTAAATTTAATTATTAGAACAGGATGTTTGAAGTAGATAAAGAGCTGCTACTTAAAATAATGGGTGTTTGGTTCAAGACTGAGTTTGAAAAGCCACGGCATGCCTTAAAAAAAGAAAACTTTTCATTTCAAACGCCGAGAAATAAAAGGCGATTTAGTGTCTAGAAGCACAAAATCTTCATTATTGATTGATTGATTGACTTGAGTACCCCTCTCACGTGAAAAACCCTCCAGAAGTATCGGCGTATCTATTTTATCTATTATTGGTTAATGGTAGTGACTATGGCTTTGCAATTACTTCATAAAACTTGTAAACTTCATCCTACCAGACAAGCAAATATGAGCTGTCCTTGCGGCCAATCGTCAAATTATTGGTTTCGGTAAAGTTCCGATGAAACAAGAACTACAGCCGTTCAAAAGTTGACCGTACGCGATAAAGTTGGCTTTGCCGCAATGCGTTTTTTGGCTCCGCGGGACCCAAGCCCAAGTCCTAAACAGCTTTTTGAAATTCACGGACCATATTCATATACAGCTTCGATGTAAAAAATTTACACGAGCACGCTGCAGACGTTGTGAAAACACGAGCCCTATACGCCGGCGCGGCAGGCGAGGCCAGGCGCGGCAACGGCGGTCTGCTGCTCGAGGCATCTCGGTAACGACGCGCGCGCCGCCGCTCGACGGCATGAAATACCAGCACGCTGCCGAACACGGCGCGGCCGAGCCGATGCTAACACCTCCCCTTCTAGCCACCATAGCCTGGCGTTTAAGCGACCCTCTTGAGGGCCGTCTTACCAGAGGGCCACCTAAAAGCCGGGCCGTGTGTTCGGCGGGCCGCTGGCCGTAAGCTTCGCGCTTTAATTCTCGTAATGCAGGCTTTTTTTTTTTTCAGTTGGATGAAGTTGGGAGGAGTTAATCATTCTTTTGGGGCATGCCTCATAGCCAATGTGAAGCTTATCTCTTAAAACACCCAATTTTTTTCTGGCTTCACGTACCATAGTTGCGTCGGTGTCAATAAGGCCGCATTGAAGGTCTCCGCAAAATGGAACGATTCATGTGGTTTACAATAAAGGCGAAGTTTAAACTCCCGTGCTGTAAAAAACACAGTCAGTTGGAATGTGAATTAACGGTGGGTGTGAGGGAGCGTGAGTGGGTGATGGGAGTGGAGAGTGTGTGTGAGTGGAGGAAGTGAGTGGTGATTGCGAGTGAGTGTGAGTGGCCATTGAAGTGAGTGGCCATTAACCTCTCTTTTGTTTTATTGCTCTGTTGCTCTGTTTAATTGCTATTTTTTGTGCCGTGAATGGTCATTTCTGCCATAGCCCCAAATTGGGTGCTGCAGAATGTATAAATAAATAAATAAATAAATAAAGTGGTAAGTGTGAGTGCGATATAGTGTAAGCAGCGATTGCGAGTAGTGACCGTGAGCGCGAGTGAGTGCGAGTGGTGACGATCAGTGGTGAGCGTGAGCACGAGTGAGTGTGAGTGGTGGGTATGAGTGCTGAGCGTGAGCGTGAGTGAGTGCGAGTTGTGACGACGAGTGGTGAGCGTGAGCGCAATTGAGCGTGAGCGCAAGTGAGTGCGAGTGGTGAGAACGAGTGGCGAGCGTGAGCGGGAGCGAGTGCGAGTTGTGAGAGTGGAGTAGTGAGCGTCAGCGGGAGTGAGTGCGAGTAGAGGGTGGTGGGGTGAGCATGAGCTCGAGTGAGTGCAAGTTAAGAGAACGGACTGGTGAACGGGAACGTGAGTGAGTGTGAGTGGTGGGGACGAGTGGAGAGCGTGAGCGCGAGTGAGTGCGAGTGGTGGGGACGAATGGCAAGCGTGAGCGCGACTGAGTGGGAGTAGTAAGGGCGGAGTGGCGAGCGTGAGTGCGAGTGAGTGCGCGTGGTGAGGGCGGAGTGGCGGGTGCGAGTGCAAGTGAGTGCGTTAGGATAAATATATTTTTTTGTGTGAGTGTGAGGGAGTGGCATCCAGTTTTGCCGAGCTATGGCTCCACCATTCTGCTGCTGGCGGGGTGGTAGGCGGTTGTATGCTGCAGCCTCGTGCCGAGGAGGGTCGAAAGCGCGAAAAAGAGGTTGCTCTGGAACTGCCGTCCCCGGTCAGTTGTTATGCGGGCGGGGCAGCCAAAGCGGGACACCCATGTCTGAATAAAGGCCTGCGCGACGGTCTCAGCTGATGTGTCCGCAATTGGTATAGCTTCGGGCCATCGGCTGTATCTATCAATGCATAAGAGCAGGTGCCTGAAACCTTGGCAGGGCGGTAGTGGTCCCACCAGGTCGAGGTGAACGTGGTCAAACCGCGACTCAGGAGTCTGAAATTCCTGTATTGCAGCCCGAGTGTGGCGAGTCACCTTCACTTGCTGACACGTTTCACATGTCTGAGCCCAACTTCGTACGTCCGTTTTGACGCCGGGCCAAATGAAGCGTTCTGCTATCAGGCGCTGGGTGGTGCGGACACCTGGGTGGCTGATTGAGTGGAAAGTGTTGAATACCACTCGGCGAAAATTCAAAGGGACGGAGGTCGTGGGGTTGCCTGGGAGGTATCGCAGGTTATCATGCTCTGGACGTAGGGAAGTGCCACCTCCGAAAGAACGAGTGAAGATCCCTCACCTTTCAGTCTCGTCAATTCTGTGTCCTCCCGCTGAGCCGCGGCCATCGCCCCGAAGTCCAGGACTTTTGTGCCGGAAGCGCTGACGCGTGACAAGGCGTTGGCTGCTTCGTTTTCGACCCCGGGAACGTGGCGGATGTCTGTAGAAAAGTCAGAGATGAATGAGAGCTGACGAATTTCCCGTTCTGAGTAGGAGGAGCTGTGGAATATGTAGGTGAGGGGCTTGTGGTCTGTCAGAAATTAGAACCCGCGACCTTCGAAGAAGTAGTGGAAATCCTTAACGGAACAACAGACTGCGAGCATATCCCTTCCAAAAGTGCTGTACCGTACTTCTGCAGGCTTCCGACATTTCGAAAAGAAGCCCAGTGGCTTCCACTGTGCACCCTCCTGTTGCTGCAGCACTGCTCCGACCGATGAGGAGGACGCGTCCACCATGAGGCGTGTAGGAGCTTCAGGCAGTGGATGAATGAGAAGGGTAGCCGCGTCCAGTTCGTCCTTAGCTTTCTGGAAAGCGTTCTGGTGTTCGTCCGACCAACAAAATTCTGGGGCCTCTTGGTCGTCTAGGCGTAGCAGGTCGGTCAACGGCTGGAGTACTTGCGCACAAGACGGAATGAACCACCGGTGGAAGTTTAAGAGCCCGAGGAACTCTCTCAGCTTGCGGAAAAATGTTGGACCAGGACATTTCTTGACGGATTCGACCCTCGATTCCAATGGCATAATGCCTTCAGCAATGATGTGGTGGCTGAGAAAGTTGATAGCCTCGACACCAAACACGCACTTTCGAGGTTTCCACACCAGAACGTGTTCATCCAGACGCTGAAAGAGCTAGCGGAGGTGCGGTTCGTGCTCGGTAGGAGTTCTGCTGGCCACTAAAAAGTCATCCAGGTAGACAAAGATGAAAGGAAGACGCCGGGTGACTTCATCCATGAACCTTTGAAAGGTCTGTGCTGTATTTTTCAAGAAGAAGAGCATACGGACAAACTCTTTCGGACAAACAACTCCATTCGACATAACAGGTCGAATGGAGTTGTTATGGCTGTATTTGGTATGTACTCCTGTTCAACGGGCATTTGGTGGTAGGGCGCTACGAGGTCGATCTTGCTGTATATTTTAGTACCTCCCAGCCGCGCACTAAAATCGGGAATGTGTGGCAGAGGGTACTGGTCCAGCGTCGTTGATGCGTTCATGGCTCGGTAGTCACCGCACGGGCACCAGTCGTGCCCGTCGTCTTTAGGCACCATGTGCCGCGGCGATGAATGGTTGCTAGACGAAGGGCGAATAATTCCCAGCTGCATTCCAGCTGCAGCATATGCTCGAACTCCCTGCGTGCCGCTTGAAGCCTTTTGCTGGACAGCCGTCATGGCCAGGCAGTGACGGGTGGCCCGGTGGTGACGATGTGGTGAGTCACGTTATGTTTCACCGGCTGTTCCGTGTTGCGGGGCTTGGTGAGAGAAGGGAATTCGGCCAGCAGTGGTGGTAGGCAGATACTGGCTGGAAGGCGCAGATGCCAGATGAGCAGATGTTCGACTCCAAACCACGTACTTTGAGGGATGTGTTGTTATCCTTAAGGCAACGGTCACGTACGCTCACATCGAGGTTGAAGTGGCTGAGAAAGTCTGCTCTGAGTATTGCGAAATTAACGTCCGCCACCACGAAGACCCAGCGAAACAGGCGCCTGAGTCCGACGTCTATTGTCAGCGAGCGGAAGCCGTACGAAACGATGACAGTGTTGTTCACCGCCTGCAGCGACTACATGTTCTTGCTACGTCGGTGATACCTAGGGGTTGCCGGTACAATAGAGATTGCAGGTCCTGTGTCGACTAGCAGGCGCGAGTTGCTTACGCGGTCGACTACGAAAAACAGGCGGCTCGGTGGAGGGCCGATGGCGTAAGCCGCCGTTAACGACTGGCCGGAGAGTTTCCCGGAAACGAGCAAGGTTGAGTGCAGTGGCTAGCACCCGTGCCGAAACGACGGTGGTACCAGCAAACTCCGTCCTATCTATCTCGTGACTGGCTTCTCTGGGAAGAGCTTGGCTGTCTTGAAGGGGATCGGTTGCGTCGTTGCTCGTCCTGTTGGGGAGCACCAGACAGCAAAAGTTACCTCACGGTCTCTGTAAGTTGTCGCACTTTCTCCTCAAGGCGCGACAGTCGATCTGGTTGTTCGTGTGCTCTTGCAGCAGCTAAGGGCGTGAAGGTTGTAGTAGAGTATTCCGTGATGCGATCGGCAAGCTGCGCCAGTCGATCAAGGGACGTCTTATCTGAACCCGCGAGAACCACGCGCACCGACTGGGGCAGCCGTTGCAGAAAAAGTTCACGAAGAAGTGGGAGGTGGCTGCCCTGACGCGCGTGCACACCGAATAGTTGCCGCATCCAGTGCAGCAGTTGGGAAGGTCGTTGGTCACCCAGCTCTTCCCGACACAAGAGCTGCTGAAGTTTGCTTTCTCCAGGCATCTCGAGGCGGTCCAGCACCGTCTTTTTGAGGATGTCGTATTCCCCTTGTATGGGGGGTGAAACCAAAATGTCGTCGATAGCGTCGGCGATTTCTGGGGCAGGGCTGCGACGATGTGAAGGTACTTCGTCGACTGCGAGGTGATGTGCTGGAGTTGAAAACGGGCCTCCACTTGGCTGAACCAAACTCTTGGATTTTTAGGCCAAAAATTTGGTAGCTTCAGTTCCGTGGTGAAGGCTGCAGGCGAGGAGGCAGCAGTGTTGTCGTCGGAGCTCATCGCGGCGTGTTGTTGAAGCGTTGTCCGGGTCACCAAATTTGTAGCAGCCCGGAATGTCGGCTGCTGAAGGAGGCGAGAAAGCAGACGTGGAGATGATTTGCAGTTTCAAAACAAGCCTTTTTTCAAAAGATGCGTGCGCCGAGAGCTTTACTCGACGAGGGAACGAAGGGGAACCCCGGCGTCCTCCTTCAAAAGAGTGAGGAAAAAGGCCTCCCGAGCGAGCAGACGGCAACGGCGCCACGACTAATGCCAGGAGTCGGCGGGACAACAAGTTAAGCGCTCCCCCCGAAAGGCGACCCTTGAAGAGCGCGGGGGAAGGACCCTAAGCCGGCGGTGGCGTCGCCAATACGCGTATTCCACAAAGACGCAGTGTCGTCGAGCCGGCGGCAGACCGGGGAGAAAGGAATGCGCGCGGGTGCCGAGCGGCTTCCGCTACACCTGTTTAGTCCCGCCATGATGGCTCAGTGGCTAAGGCGTTGCGCCACTGAGCAGGAGGTCGCGGGTTCGATTCCTGGCTGATGCGGCCGCTTTTCTTATGGAGGCGAAAAGCTCAAACGCCCGAGTGTACGAGAGTTCGGCGCACGTCCAAGATCCCCAGGCGGTCGAAATTAATCAGGGGCCCTCCACTACGGCGCGCCTCATCGACTGCGTTGCGTCGGTGCGTTAAACCCTGCAATCAATCAATCAATCAATCAATCAATCAATCAATCAATCAATCAATCAATCAATCAATCAATCAATCAATCAGATACTTGTTTATTCTGCAAATACATAATATCGATTTGCGACTATGGCAAAATGGCGGCCAACTATGGTCGGGCAAGCTGATCTTGGATCGGTGCTGCCACCTGGGATATGCAAAACGAAGCGAGCGATGACGAATCCCGGTAGGAAGGAGCCGAATGAGGTAGCAGACAATCAGAAAATCTCTTTTGTCGATAGCTCAGGATGGCCAAAAATAATTACATAGCAGCTAGCACAAATCACAATACTGTATTCCTGCGGTTCATTGCTGTCGATACCAGTCATCTGGTTTCAGGTCAGCTGTCGTCTGCTGTTCCACGTTACCCCACATACGGAAATAATGTTTACGATTCTTTATTCACGTTTGTTGCTTTGTTTTCGTTTTACTTCTATTATTACCCTGTGCCTGCGTGTCTGTGCTTGTGACATGGCGTCATGAGATCATTCACAGCATACGAAAAGGCATATTCTGTTCACCTCAAGCGAATGATATCATGGCGTCATGTCACAAGCACAGAATGTTCGCCGTTCGGCTGGCCTGAGAGACAGGCGGCTTCAGTCGGATGACGTCTGGTTCCTTTACTCCTGCCCGTTTGTGCTTGATGCGGTGCATGAATTTGGTTAGCTGAGTCATGGTGCGTTCAAGTTGTAGTACTGCATCGGAGCCTGATCCATCCTGTGGGAGGGTGAGCCCGAGTAGGCTCAAAGGCCAACTGCATTCAAAATTTCAACCTCCTCAAAACGTTATTTCCGCATAGTCGGCCTAAAAAGACTCCATGCATGCTTAGTCAAAGAGGACTAAAAAGTTCGTCTTCTGGGGGCTACTTGACTTTGCCCTAATCATTACACCCTTTAGGAAACTAAATGTAAGAGGACGAACGGTTAGCACGGCAAGTGAGTGAGTTCCGATGTTCCCCAAAGGAAGAACTGGTGAAAGGAAGTAAAAAAAAAGCATGAACCTAGCACCACCACGCATCGAAACTCCGACTCCCGCAACGTAGCCAAGGAGCAGAATACGCTACCACTCCGCCAGACAGAACTGTCAGTAGAAAATGTGTATGCACTTGCGACAGATTTAATGCGGCAGATTTATTGCAATTTTTATCCGTGCAAGCGAACGTGACCGCAATTTGCGCTTTTCTAGGGACCAATATGCTCAGCTCGATTCTAAGAATATCCTCACAACCATAGTTTTTTTCTTGTTAAAGAAGAATCAGCTGGCCGCATAATTGCGAAGGGTGGCTGGGTGATGGGGCGACTCATTTGTGTTCGCACAAATTAGCTCAAGATAGTAAGACAACAAGTACAGTAATCCCTCGTCAAGTCGAACTCCCTTATCTGGAAATATCGGCGAAGTCGAGATTTTTCTCTTCGTGCATTTTTCTCCCTTAGGTGCTATGCATTTGCCAACCTCTATCTCGAAACGCTTATGCGACGGCCCGTTCTTTTTTTTTCTTCGTGTCCGCAGTTAAAAATACCAATAAATTGCCTAGCGGCAATTTATTGGTAACTGTTAACTGCCGGGCGGCAACCGCCCGGCAGTTAACAAAACCAAGAAAATGCGTAGCGCTCATGTGTGCATGCCTTGCGAAGACAGCCCAGCGACCCCTGCGCACGTTCATTAAGCCAAGCATACCCAATTAGGGAGATTGACCAAGATTGGCGAAAATACATTCGCCTTAATCGAGGCAACACTTGCTCGGAATGACACGGACTGCAGCGTTCGACAGAATTGGGACAATACTTAATTGCTTGGAACAAGAAGGGCACATCATAGCGCGCGCCCCTCCAAGGTGATATCCAATGATTATAACTTAAAAAAAATGAAGGAAGCTCATACTTATATCGCAACAATGGTGGAGTAAAGTCGTTGCGGCAGCAAAGAAGCAAACCGGTTGCAATCACGGACTTAAACTTTCGTCGTGGTTGTTAAGGTTGCGTACAGCTTCGTTACATTAAAGTCTTGCACGTTAGTGTGAGCTTCCTTCATTTTTTTCGGGGGGCGAAAGATATCCTGAAATTCTGACAGAGAGGACACATGACAAAGACGGTGGAAAGAGTGCAGGAGGAGTTCATGGTTTTCCTGGCACTTCCCAGAGAGCAGGTGCAGAATCAGACGACAAGAGTGGAGGCCAGTTCTGCACTGGCGGCACCTGCACTGAACTGATCTGGAACCAACGTTTGTAGATTCGCTTTTATGCAGAACTTAAGCCCAACATTTCAATCCTAGAATGTGAAGGCTTCGCCCACCCAGGTTATCTTTTATAAACTGACTCATCACTTTCAGGGAAATCACGCAGCGCTATCGGCTGGAAAGACAGACACTCCCTCCACCTCATCCTAGCCTCTCCAAGGAGCAGCAGACAGTCTTTCGCCTTATTCAATTTAGATCCTTCCCCCACCCAACAAGGCTACACCTCATGTTCCCGGAGCAATACTCCGCCGAATGCAAATTTTGAAAAAAAAAAAACAAAAAAAAAAAAAACAGGATCACTCCGCCACATAATTGGGGAGTGCGACTTTAGCTCAGAAAATCCACCCTTCCTCTATCCCCCCCTCTTTTAGAGAGCAATGGGAGGTTTTAATGTCCAGCTCCTCACTTGAGACTCAGCAAGCGCTGGTCGACCGGGCGCAGGCGGCCATGACGTCATATGGGCTCCAGTGAATAAGGAACCACTCGCAACGGGTCGCAAGACCTACTCTAGATGCTCAATAAATGCATTCTCTTTCTCTCTTTCTCTATGTCTGGGGGCATTATGCTGGTTTAGAAGGGTGGAACCACTCGGGCAAAGCTTGTCTATCGAAGTTATTTAAATAGGTGTACGTATTTGTCCCGCTGTGCAGCTAGAGCGATAAAAATGAGAATATTCACCCTCAGCTGACAAGCCAGAAGAATGTAGCAACATTTCTTCGCTACATTGTTTTCTTGAAGATGAGCCCTTGGAGCAATTGTTACCGGTTTCCAGGCATTCGATCCGCAACCACAGCTAATTAAGGACAGTGTGTGTGGCACAACAACAAATGCACGGTGCTGTCAGATCAAAACTTGCTGCTGGGCACAAGGGTCCTGCTGCTGGGCACAAGGACGCGGGGTCGGTTACCTGCCGCGGCGGCCGGTTTTCTGACAGAGGCGGATCGCGAAAACGCCCGTGTGTTCGTCATTTTGGCGCAGCTTTTGAAGATCCCCTACGTGGTGAAAATTAATCCAGAGCCCTCCAATACGGCGCGCCTTGCTGCCTGTGCAGAGTCGTCACGCTAAACATCTTAATCAATCAATAAATCTGACTAGTCAAAACTGGGAAGCGTTGTTTATCTGTAGTCTGCAAAGAGAAACGAGCAGGAAAAATCTACGCAGAAAAAGTCAGAACGGCAACATAAACGACGGCTCAACAAAAAAACTATCAGGCTAAACGCTCAAAATAATGCGCATGTCGCGGCTACGAGAAGATAAATGAAGGTGTCTGGGACCCTAATACCCAGCCCATAGGATTTACAAACCAACAAAGAATAATAGCACGACAAACATTCTCGCCCGAAAAAACGTTTATTTGTTCTAGGAAACCACATTTATAACTGAAAAACGTTTATAAAAAATTTATACCGGCAATTCAAAAACGCTTGAAAAACATTGGTTTAATAATTGGTTTGTCTTTATCATTAATAAAGCCAACTACTGTTGCAGCACATCGTTTCCAATCGGTTCGCTTGATCAGTTTTGTTGGGATTGTGGATATGTTCCCGCGGAAATATACCTACCGCAGTTGCTTGCACAGCATAAATAAAAATGACAAGGCTTCTTTTCTTGATTTTAAGCAGGTGGTTGACTCTTGTAGGCTTTTCCGCATGTTAAGTCACGTAAGACGTTATCGGGTATGCTTTAAATATTATTGAAGGATAAGGGATTCCGTACTGAGGAAAAATAAACGGCCGTTGGAACGCCAAGCAGCTGAAGGCGAACAGAGCGTGTGCCTGGCCTTTTTCCCATCTTAAGTACAGCTTGTTTCTCGGCGTACTGTCGATAAAAATGTGAACCTCCTGTAACTACAGCGTAACATTAGAGCGGAGTTGGATTTTGGATTTCGAAGAAGAATGTTAACGGTGTGTGGTGGTCGTTCACAGGTGCCCTTCCAAGCAAGGAGTAGCAGACGACGCGCCGAGACCGATCTCAACGCTGCCGCAGCGCCATAGCCTGGTCGGTGCATGGTAGCACCGGTATGCGTCTCGATACTGGAAGGCCGCGCTCTTTGCCAACGGACCCTAGAAATTTTTTTTTACAGAGTACTGGGGCCTTATTATTGTGGGACCCTTCATCTTGGACCTTTCATCTCGTTGGACATTCAGGCTCGATTGGACCTTCAGACTCAGTGGACCTTTCGTCTCGTTGGACATTCAGGCTCGATTGGACATTTCGTCTTGTTGGATCTTTCGTCTCGACGATCACGTGACGAATTGGACCTTTCTACTCGTTTGATCTTTCGTATCGTTGGACATTCATGCCACAAGCGTTGCATTGGGCACTATAAATAGGCCCTCTTTTCGGGAGGGAGGGAAGTCCGTCCTGCGCCACCGTGAAGAATGTTTCTCTGCCGTTCGAGTAGTCATGTTGTAAGCACGCTAGGTTGCTTCTTTCAGTAGCATCGCTGTTCTGTACTTGCCATGCATCCATTAAACAAGTGGCTTTGGCTCTTCGTCAGGACGCCAGCCGCTCGCCAACGACGCTACCACGACTTAAGGAGGGTCGGTTCTTGTACGCATTAGCCCATGTAACCATGCCCACCCACAATTCTCACACACGTACTGAGGGCCGTCTGAGGTTCACGGCCGCTTGCCGTATTTCCAATCACGGTAACGCTTTCGCATTCACAGCACGCGGGTAAATTATGGTGCTTCATGTTATTTTGGCACTTGACCAGGAAATATACCGTCAAAAAAATTATATTTTATAAAAAATGCACCACTATGACGAGCTTGCTATTAATGACTGAATAGAGGACGAGCGTACCGCCTTTCTACGGACGGTCAAGTTATCTTGTCTGAGAGTGACTAGAAAGAAGTATATCTTGCAAACTCCTGCGTTAGGAAGGAATAAAAAAAAAGCTCGGCAATACGCTCAAGGATTATTTTTCCCCTGTTCAGATGTGACCAAAAAATCTGTTGTGCTGGTTTTCTTGAATAGAGAAAACGTGATTGTATAGGCTGCGAGGACTTGACTTCTATGGTATACTGTATGGGCAGGCTCACTCGAATTGAATTTTGACTCAAGCAAACAGCCTCTTAATAATGTCTTTTTTAGGTTTAAGTAACCCAGAATTTTAAAAAATGCATGCTGGGAGATATAATTTGGAGGTGGGTAAGGGTAGGGTAAAGGGGAAGTTGAGTTTGTAGCAAGGCGAAGCAAAAGTACCTGCCTTTGTAAGCTCTTTTTTTTAACACCTTTCCTTCACGTTTTTATTTTGAGTAGCTACTTCAGGCTTCGATCCTCTGAGGGGATGTTTTATTTATAAACGGCTAAATTTTACCTTGCAACATAGGCGCTTGCTTGACCCTCGATGTGCTCGTGACGTTCTCAGCTGCCTGCGTCCTTGGCTACGAGTCGATGCTTTTACTCTGCGCCCTTCATGTTCTGGCTTTTTTTAAATATGCGGTGTGAGTTGAAATACTTTTCCCTCAGCAAATTTGAGTATATCGCAATGCACGTCAGCGCCTAAACATTCAAAAACATGTTGGACAATCTTGAAATGAATTGTAAACGGCGACGTGTTGGGCAACCTTTGGAGACGTTATTTTATAAATAGACCTTTTTGTGACTGTTAGGCATGTTGGTAAATTATATTAAAAGATATTTGTCTAAACGGTGTGCCTAGAAAAAATCTGTAATGGCATGGTGTATTTTATTGCACAATGAATGCTGAGAAAACATAGAATTTCTAGAAAAAGTGACTCCGAAATATACATTCCGAATTTACTGGTGAGTGTTGTCTGGAAAAGCTGCGGTACGCTAGGCATGAACTGATCAAAAGGCAAATTGCCTCGCAATAAAAGCAGGAACAAGTTGCGTTTACGAGAGCTGTTTATAGTCATGTATTAGATGCAGTCAAAAATTAATCACACTCCGTTTAGACTTGGCAAAACTATCTACTTGCGAGGGCTTGTAATGCTTCAATTATTGATGAGTACTTCTTGACGAGCTCACATTGCCAAGTTCCTTGTTGCTTTCGACCTTATGGCATGTTCACTCCAAGCTATTTTTGTTGAGATGCATTTCATGACCCCTAAATTTTATTTTAATTACATTGTATGGTAACCAAAGAATTACGGCCAGCGATTAGATTACAGTCACACTGTTATCCCAAGCAGCATTACCGGCACCATCACGTTATATATATATATATATATATATATACAGAAAGAAATGCTGGCAGTCTACAACGCCAAAGAAGGCATAGGGGAATGGTTAGACTTTTTTTTACCGTTAGTGATGTTACAATATTATTTTTCATTATTAATAATTACGTGAGAAAGAAAGAAAAACACGCGCCCAGAGTGGGGACCGAACCCACGCCTTTCGATTAGATCTCGAATGCCTCGAATTAGATCTCGAATGCTAATCGAAAGGCGTGGGTTCGGTCCCCACTCTGGGCGCGTGTTTTTATTTCTTTCTCACGTAATTATTAATAATGAAAAATAATATTGTAACGTCACTAACGGTAAAAAAAAAGTCTAACCATTCTCCTAAGCCTTCTTTGGCGTTGTAGACTGCCAGCATTTCTTTCTGTATTTCCTAACGAGACCCTCATTTCCAAACCCCATATATATATATATATATATATTTAATCAACCAACGTCCGATGCCTACGACGCCATGTTTATTCTCTGGCCGAACGTGCTCCGCGCTTCTTCTTCCTTCGCTTCCAGTCAGCCGCCGTCCTCGTCGCTCTGATGGTGGATTGGCCGCTGACTGCGCTTGCAGCTTTTCTTTCGGAAAGCTTCGTGCCTTTACACTCGGCCACACTGCGATGGCGAGAACCAACGAGCTTTTGGCGTGGGTCCTGGACTTTGACTCTAAGGTTGGCATAAAGGTCGGCATACCAACGGCGGAAGAGACGGCTGTACGTCTGTGCTCAGTGGAAATTTCTCACGTTCCGCTTCGTGTGTTCCTTTCTAGCTTGCACCAGGGACATGCTTTCCCTTGTTGCAAAGGAAACCACGGCGGCTTCAGGAATGGTCATGTTCTGTGGGCTTGCCCCGCGGCTATTGTCTTGTTCTGTTTTTTGCTTGGTGAGTGATTCTTCATTTGCTTCAATGTTCTTGCTTCCTGCAAGCTCGTCGTCGTCGGCTTCAGCAACTGTCGCTGAAACAGATGCATCCTTCTCTGCTTCATTCTTTTCTTCACCCAGTTGGATCTTTCGCTGCTTCGTAGGTTTCCCTGGCATGTCTTTTTGTTCAGCTTCATCGGGTTGAGCCATTTCGATCGTCTTGTCGCGTTCTTGTGGGGACAACAAGCGCTCAGTGAGGTTGTTGGAGTAGCACGTTGTTGTTCGGTGATCTTCCGCCGTCACCAGGGTGGCGTTGAAGTGCTCCAGGGGACTTCCGGGCGTAATGTTATGCTCTTTGGAGGATGGGAACGTCGAGATGCCCGCAAAGTGGTAGGATCCGCCCTCGCATACTGGACTCGGGGCGACGGACGTGAGTATCGACGCGATGGGCCGCTGCTCCAGCGGACTGGGGTTGAGCGACGGTGGTGATTGGCTCTCTGGGATCGCACACTTCTCCGTCCTGACGCAAATCGAAGGTGGCTCACGGAGAAGACCCTCCTGCTGATGCACGCAGGAAAGCATCGGCGGGTCACTGGCTTGGCAGGGAGACTTAGGATTAAGGGCGCTGTCTTCAGTGACGGTCAGGGACGTAGCCGTGTTCCCGTCCTCATACTTTTGTGACGTATTGCTCATCTCCAGTTTGAAGCCAGCAGACAATTCCAGGGACTGCGCCGGCGCTTGCAGGTAAGGCTGCGGCGACCACCGGGTGGTGTTCTGCTGCAATTCTGCTGCCAGACGGATGAACGCTTGGGGGCTTTCTTCCGGCGGCTGCACGGTAAGAACTGCAGCATGAGCGGTGTCGGCCAGGCCGTCAATAACATACTGCCTCGCAAAAGGAGACACCCAGGAGAAGTCACAGTCTGCGAGCAGGCGCAGCTTGTCGTAGATATACGTCATGACGTTTTCGCCAGGGCCTTGGCGACGAGCAGGCATTTTCATGAAGCGAGCGTCATAGCTGCCAGTCCAGTTACCGAATGCAGCGACTAACGCTCGGCTGCAGCTTTCCCAGGACGAATGGAAGTGACCTTCGTAAAGGTGCCATGCTCGAGCACCATAGCGCAGACGTTCTTGCGCAACTGACAACCTGGTGTGGTCTGGCCAGGCGTGGTGGGTGGCAAGGGCGTCGATAAGCTTTGCCCAACAAACAGCATCGTCCCGGAAACCTCGGAAGACCGGGACGACTGTGTGGGCGGGCGATGGAAATGGGCTGGGAATGGCGTCGCGAAACTGGCGACACAGTTCTGAGGGCCTGGACAGCCCAAGAAGGGTGGCTGGCGTTCGCATTAGCGGTCGGTCGACATTACGAGGGTCGGTCACTCTCGGCGGAAAATCTAAAGACGACAGAAATCACGGCGCGAACGGTGGAATCTGCGGCGAGTCCAGAAGACGTCCTCCGCTTCGAAAGCCGCTCCCAAGGCTGTCTCGCCTGGGTGATGGGCGTTGCTCGCGCTCGCCCTCGTGGCGGGACTACGGCTCCACCGATGAACTCGGGCAGCAGGGCTGGAAGGCGTGCCAGGCCTTGGCCGCTGCTGAGGGCCGTCCCTGCGGCTGGATCGCCGCGACGGATAGCAGGTCCGGAGGCTGGGTCGCCTCGGGGCTTGAAAACTTGTCGGCTGCGCCACTTGTAATCAACCAACGTCCCATGCCTACGACGCCATGTTTATTCTCTGGCCGAACGTGCTCCGCGCTTCTTCTTCCTTCGCTTCCAGTCGGCCGCCGTCCTCGTCGCTCGTCGCTCTGATGGTGGATTGGCCGCTGTCTGCGCTTGCAGCTTTTCTTTCGGAAAGCTTCGTGCCTTTACAATATAGCTATATATATATATATATATATATATATATATATATATATATATATATATATATATATATATATATATTTATATATATATATATACAGAAAGATAAGTCGGCAGTCTACAACGCCAAAGGAGGCATAGGGGTGTGGTTAGGCTCTTTTTTTTAGTACGGGTAATGAAGTTCATATATTTTTTTTAAATATACGGAAGAAAGAAAGAAAGAAAGAAAAACACGCGCCCAGAGTGGGGACTGAACCCACGCCTTTCGATTAGATCTCGAATGCCTTACCAATTCGAGATCTAATCGAAAGGCGTGGGTTCGGTCCCCACTCTGGGCGCGTGTTTTTCTTTCTTTCTTTCTTCCGTATATTTAAAAAAAATATATGAACTTCATTAACCGTACTAAAAAAAAAGAGCCTAACCACACCCCTATGCCTCCTTTGGCGTTGTAGACTGCCGACTTATCTTTCTGTATTTCCCCAACGAGCCCCTCATTTCCTTACTATATATATATATATATATATATATATATATATATATATATATCTATATATATAATTCCTTGTTCTAAAGCAATCGTTTTACTCGAAATATCGCTTTTTTCGAAATTTCATCTGTCCCAACCAAACACATGTATTTTAGGCCGCATTAAGGCCGACCTCCATGCAGCGAAGTTTCTCGGCAAACTTGGCGCGGCGGACGCCGTGGTTTGACGCGCCGGTCAGTTTTCGTCCACCCCAACCTCCATGCAACGTGACACGGCGTACGCTGCCGATGGAAGACAAGACAGGAAGTACAACGAAGTACGAGGCTGTGATTGGCTGCGGCCTCAAAATGCAGTTTGCCGCTTCCGGTCGCGTTCGCCGCCGCGCGTTCGACATCGAGCTCGCGTAGATCGCCGGCGAACAGCCGTATTTTCGACGCCGGCGGCAGAGCGGCCGCCGCCGGACGACGTTCGCCGCCTTTTCGCCTACATTTCGCTGCATGGAGGTCGGCCTTTACTCGAAGCGCACGAAGAGCTTGACCCGTTTAGAGCGAAGTGGCGAGTGGAGGCGTCGCCAAGCAGCGGCGACCCGGCGGCGAGTCAGGCTGTCAACATGGCGGGTCAACGCAAGCTGGTGTTTCCCCGGCGATTTCCTCGAGCCTGTCATGCTGAGTTCGCCCCATCAGACTTTGGACAACCGATCCAAATGCGTGGTAGGGCCATTTAATTTTGTTTCTAGACATTGGTGAATGGCGTGCAGGAGATCGTGCGCAAACATTGACACTCGTTCCATACAATCAGCAGTATCGACGACAACAGGGCACCAAAAAACTTTTGTGTCGCCAACCTAATGGCTCCACAGCTCGGCAAAAAATTGCCCAGTGATCATGCAAGGCCCCTAGTGAAAAACTGGTCGGATTTCATGGTTGCGCTGGGTGCACACAATGAGCGGTTAATCATTTTTTCACCTCAACAAATACAACCTCAAACTCGAGCTACTGCGTTGGCAGCCCTTTCCAGCGCGAAACTCTCGTAACGTTCCGTGACGGCCGCATGCCCTCCATAAAAGTGGCCACTGCCACTTCCAGTATTATGTGCGGTGACTGCAGCGTCATGCAATGCTTCGCCAAATTGGAGCAGGGGTGGCTCGCGCCCAGCAAGAACTTGAAACAGCCAAAGCTACCTGCCATTTTTGCACCCGAATGAAGCTTTCATTCCCTGAATACAGTGTGCTTTGATTCCGTACAGCTGTGGCGCAATTAAAGCTTAATTGCTATAGCTTCACTCGAGTTGTCGCTTATATCAAAACACTGCTTATAACAAATTTTCTTGGCAGTCCCGCTGACTTCGTTATAACGAGGGATTACTGTATATATATATATATATATATATATATATATATATATATATATATATATATATATATATATATATATATATATATATATATATATATATATATATATATATACATAAATATAGCGAATCAGAATGAGAAATGAGGGGCTCGTTGAAAATAAGACGGAAATCAAGTTTGGCAGTCAAGAAAACCTCGGAAAACAAAGGGGAGTATATGGTACGTGATTGACACAAATAAAGAATTTGGAAAGAAAGAAAGTGGAGAGAAAATGTCCGCCAGGTGGGATCAGAACCCACGACCTCCAGAATACCGGTCTGGTGCGATAACCACTACACTACCGGCGGCGCTATTATTTCCACTTTCTGGGGTATTTATGTCAATGTAATTTTTTTCCTGTGCTTGGGGATGGTAGCCAGCGCCACTCCGACTTCTCGGGGTGAAGGGGACCTTTTTAACCCCCGGGCCGTGCCTTGAGTGTCTACGACATGTCGAGAGTGGTCGACCGACCAGCGTTGAACCCTCTTAAGCTTCCTATGGCACCAAGACTGCCAGAGCAGAGGCCCTCGCTATGCATGTAGCGAATCAGAATAAGAAATGAGGGGCTCGTTGAAAATAAGACAGAAATAAAGTTTGGCAGTCAAGAAAACCTCGGAAAACAAAGGGGAGTATATGGTAGGTGATTGAACCAGATAAAGAATTTGGAAAGAAAGAAAGAGAAGAAAAAACGCCCGCAGGTGGGATCCGAACCCACGACCACGGGATTCTGGAGATCGTGGGTTCTGATCCCACCTGGCGAGTATTTTTTCTTTCTTTCCGAATTCTTTGTCCGTTTCAATCACCTACCATATACTCCCCTTTGTTTTCCGAGCGTGGGTTTGGTCGAAAGGCGTGGGTTCGGTCCCCACTCTGGGCGCGTGTTTTTCTTCCTTTCTTTCTTCCATATATTAAAAAAAAATGTTAACCTTTGGCGTTGTAGACTGCCGACCTTTCTTTCTGTATATATATATATATATATATATATATATATATATATATATATATATATATATATATATATATATATATATATAGATTAAAGTTGCAGTCCTTATTGCCAGTGCTGTTTGGCGTTTTAACGGTGTTTTTTTTTTTTTTTAAGTGCCGAATGAGGTCAGATTGCATTTTTTTTTTTTGCAGGAATAAATAATTGAAAATTCAAGTCGAGAAAAAATGCGCCGTTTTTTCCGGAAGCGGGAATCGAACCCACAACCTCCGCATAACGCGTGCGGTGCTCTACCATTGAGCTAGTTCCGCGGCGACTCCCTTCTCGACTATACTGCGGGGTTTTGTATTTACGACTGCTCAGAGCCCGGTCAACTAGCGCCGCCCCTTATATATACGGAAAGATAGGTCAGCAGTCTACGACGCCAAAGGAGGCATAGGGGTGTGGTTAGGCTCTTTTCTTTTTTACTACGGTTAATGAAGTGAACTTTTTTTTAAATATACAGAAGAAAGAAAGAAAAACACGCGCCCAGAGTGGGGACCGAACCCACGCCTTTCGATTACATGTCGAATGCCTTACCAATTCGGCTATTTGAGAGAGAAAGAGGGCACCGACCAAGTAACGAAAAAGAAAAAGAAAAACTTAAAAGACGTTTCGGCTCCCGCACGGGAGCCTTGTTCACAATGAAATTTATTGCAGAGAAAAACGGCCTTAAGTAGGCTTTAAAACATGACGTAGGCAGCGTGCATACATTGGGTGCAAGGTTCCGATGTTGCGATTGAGGGTGTTAGGCGTTGTCTGTATTATTAGCGATTCTAAATTTAATCTTGCGGCCAAATTCTTCTCCGTAGTGATGATGCGTGCATTTTCCCAGTCTATCTCGTGACCCGACAGCTCCGCATGTTCGGCGAGGGCATTCGACGCCACTTTTTTCGTCTTCACATCATAGCAGTGCTGTTTTAGGCGCTTTTGAAAGCAGCCCGTCTCGCCTACGTACACAGAGTTGCAGTTTCCACAAGGGACCTCATATATCACTCCGGGATATCTTTCTTTAGGAAGCTTATCCTTTACGTGGGTCAATGTGTGTCGCAGCCTCTTCGATGGCACGTGTTCCACGTGCACATCATAGCTGCGCAGAACACGAGCCAATGATTCGCTTGTGCCAGGGACATAAGGAATGGCAGCCCACTTCTTTTTAGCGGCACTGGGCGTTGTCTGCAGAGCCATCCTTCTTTCCACGGAGGAAACAAAGGCGTCAGGGTAGCCGCAGCCCGACAGGTCCTGATGAACTCTCTTAACGTCGTTCGTCACGTCTTCTGGCCTTGTGCAAACAGTATGGCTGCGTCGGATCAGCGAAGACACTACAGAGCGCTTGTGTGAGGCGGGTTGAACGGATCTGAAGTGGAGATAACGACCGGTGTGGCTGCTCTTCCGGTACACGTCAAATTCGAGGTCGGGTCCGGAGCGTTTGACGAGCACGTCTAAAAACGGCAGTTGTCTATTGATCTCTTCTTCAACAGTAAACTGTATGGCCGCATTCATGCAGTTGAGGTGCGTTGTAAACTGGGATAGCACGTCTCTACGAATTATACAAAAACAGTCATCTACATAACGAAGGAAAATTTTAGGGGCCGGAACAAAGGAGGCCAGTGCACAGCGTTCCAGTGACTCCATTGTCAGGTTCGCAGAAGTTACAGACACCGACGCACCCATCGCTGTACCGTGAACTTGTCGGTAGTGCACTTGTTCAAACGTAAAATAAATGTTCGCTAGGCAGAATTTTAAAAGTCTGGCCATGTCGGGCAATTCAATTGGGCACCTCTCCGGTAGAGAAGGGTCCTGGCTAAGAGCATCTTGGCACACCTTCACAGCTAAGTCAGTCGGTACGCACGTGAACAAGGAAATTACGTCGAAGGATACCATAATGTCAGAGTCATCGAGACTGATGTGGCGTACCTTTTCAATGAAGTCAGACGAATTTCGGACATGGGTAGGGCCTGTGCCGACTAGCGGAGCAAGCAGCTGGTGAAGGTAGCCGGACAGCTTGTGAAGTGGGGAACGCGTAAAGTCGACGATGGGACGCATGGGAACTCCAGGCTTGTGGATTTTTGGCAGACCGTACAAGGCCGGGGCATATTCATTGTGGCACAGTAGTCGGAAATAAAGACTCTTATGCTTCGGGTCAACTGTATGGAAAACGTCGGCAAGCAGCTTCTGCAGCTCTTGTTGGACCTTAGGGGTTGGGTCCTTGTCAATGCGAGCGTACGTGCTTTTATCTTTTAAAAGGGTTTCCATCTTCTCAATGTACGCCGTCGTGTCAAGCAAGACCGTCGCGTTACCCTTATCCGCAGGCAAAATTGCAATATCAGCATTTTCGCGTAGGCTCTTCACAGCCTTCCGCTCCTCTGAAGTAACAGCGGGTGTGGACGAGTGGGGGCGGAGCTTCGACAGCACGTTCACAACGCGGGTACGAGCCTCGTCCCGTTGTGCCACATCCACACGGCTGACAGCATTTTCTGCAGCACAAACGGTCTTCTTAACATCCGATTCAGGGGAGGAGTTGAAGTTCAACCCCAGTCCCAGCACATTCATCTCGGAGGCAGTAGGGCTGTAAGACGACAGGTTGCACACAGTTGTCCTTGCATAGTCTTTCCGGGCTCCAGTTTGGGCTGGCACGAGGCGGTCAAGCTTGTTCTGGTGCGAAAGTTCACATTCCCGAGCATGGAGACGCGCCTTGTAGTTGGCGTGCAGCTGTATGCCAGCGAACTCGTCCGGGCACTTGTGCTCCAAGCGGCGTTGCGCGAAGTGGGCGTCATTCTTTAGGCTCCGTATTTTTTCCTTGCAGTCCAGTATCCTCGCCTGTAGTAGTTGACGTTCCGCCTTTGCCACCACGCTGAAGCCAAACTTTGTTGCGACCGGCCGGAGGAGACGCAATGAACGGTGTGGGGATCCTGACGCCCTAGCCATTGCGCGATCACTGGGTTTGTGTCATTACGCGGCGCTCTTCCCCTCTCTCCTCCAAAATTCCGGCTCGTCTTGGCGCCACTGCGTAGAGCCAAGCCGTCTCTCAAACTCTTGCGTGAGGTGAAGCCTGCAGAGACCGTTGCGGCGATAAAACACTGTCACGCAGCGGGCGCTCCGCCCTGGTAGCGGAGCTATATCTCACCTCATTGGTCCGTTTGAACGAGGCCCGAACCCGACTCTCGCCGGAGACGCGAACGCGCGCCCTGCGAGGGGGTCCGTTCGGAGAGACGCTTCCAGGACGCCGAAGGCGTTGGCCGAAGGTATGTGACGCTTTCTTTACCAGCCGGCGGCAACTCTGTTGCGCCGGCGAAAGCCCACCAGCCCTTCCGGCTGCGGCCCGTGCCTAAGGCTGCTCCTGTTGCCCCTACGCTTGCATATAGTAAGGCCGTACCTAACACTCGACGATCACGCCGTGCGGTACGCGCCTGTGAGCGAATGGGCCCCGTCTCCCTCGCTGCTGCGAGCCGATCCGGCCAGCACGGCGATGCGCGCGCGCACAACGTGCGAGCACCCCGGAATTTGCCCTGACAGAAGAGCCCACTGGCTCTGCGCCGACGAAACGTGCGCACTTGCGCGTGGCGCCCCATCGCCCCTTTCACCTAACGGGAAGTACGTACCTGTACTGTAAATTGTGTAATTGGGACTGTAAAATATGTGACTAGAATGTTAGTATAAAATAAACGTCTTCCCTCCGTCCCTGGGCATATTCCTTTGTCGCCCCTACTCCACCTGCCCAACAGAGGCGGTGTTAAGTTGGCGCGACGGCGTTTCAGTATCGTGAGCGTGCCCAACTAGCTCGAACCCACGGTGGTTCCTCGCAGTGTGCATGAATGCCTGCCTTGTGCAATGCTAGGGTTATGCATATTGCGAGGTAGAGAGACCACAAACTGGCGCCCAACGTGGGGTCATTGGCTCATTAGCCTTTGGCCGCTAATTAAGCTGAGTACGCAACCGGAATCAGTCTTAATGTTTATCCGCAAGCGGTAGCTGCTACGGGGACGAGGCGACTGCCCCTCCGTACGCGAGTGTGCGTGCACCCCTCGTTAACGCAGACCCACGGGGGAGTGCGACGGTGCAACCGCGCCCCACTGGAGCGGCGGTATACGTATTCCGGGAGAAAGGCCACAGCCGCCTCTCGGAGTAGTGCACGCGACATATATGCTTGTTGCCGTCCCCTGAGAGTAGAGCACGAACGTGGTAGTTGACGCGCTATCTCGTGCTTCGTAATTCATCGAGATTCATTGTCCAAGTGTGACTTTAGCCGGCGGCGCAAAAGCGTGTGCCCGTAAACGAGGCGAAATTCACAGCCGTTGAGTGGAGGAAGAGGGCCCAGAATTGAGAAAGGGCGCGCGGACACCCCGAAGAGGGGCAGGCGCTTTTCGCGAACTCCATGCCGCCGGAAGCGGACGGGCCTCGGCTGTAGAACCAGGGGGAAGGAATGCCCCGTTGCAAGGAGGTCGTATTCAGCCAGAAAGAGCTAGTAGCCGGTCAGCAGAATGACCCGTTTTGTCGCCGGATTTGCGACGGTCTCTGGGAGACAATTTTTTTGGGTTGGTTTTTTTTTTTTTGTAGACGCCGAGACGTAGCTTGTCCTGCTGCGGGCGTGCGCCGAGATGCTACTTGTCTTGTAGCAGGCGCGGGAGGGGGGCTGAAGTCAGCGTGTGTCGCCGACGCCCCGGGGGACTCATTTCTGCTGGACGGTGAAAGACTCGTGCTGAAGTACGTAGCCGCCGATGATGAGGCAATTGAACCATTCAGTGTGGTAACCCCCTAAGTCTGAGTTGCGCGCTGCTGCGCTAAGCTCATGACGAACCATTCGCCGGGCATTTAGGCGGCTCCAAAGTTTTGGTAAACTGAGTCGCTCCGTGACCTGGCCCGGGACGAGACAAGACATTCTCGCTGTTGCCGATCCTGCCATGTCTGTCAAACGGCGAGGGCGCACGGTGGGAAGCCGCCTGGAATTGTGAAGCCATTTGACAGTATGCGTCCATGGCAGGTAGTTGCTTGCGACTTGAAGGGACCTTTGCCGAGAAGCAAGCAGAGCTTTACTTATATGGTGTCACGGGCTGACTATTTGGCGCTTGAGCACAGTGGCTCTGCGCGGTAATGACACGGCACCCACGTTAATCCAGGCTTCTCTCAGCCGGCTCATCAATATAACGTCACGAAGAGGTCACCTCAGTGATCATAGCACACTAAACGGCAGGCGCTTTCGCCCCCGTGCTGACTTCGCTTCTCTCAGTCTCAGTCAGCGCGGCCGCCCCGGCCGCCCCAGCCCAATCTGTGTGGTCAGTTGTCTCTCCCCTCCAGCAAAGCTGTAAGCTCATGTTTTCTCTTTTTACTCGGTTTGTAAGAGTCTGCATGTTACGTGGCACTGTCTGTATTAGTGTGTCCGGATTTGGGCGTTGATGACTGCACATAATGTACATATCTTGTCCTAATTTGTTTTGTTATTGTTTAGAGCACTGGTTTAATGCACAGGGTGAGGAAGTGTTCCGCTTAGTATTTTGAGCGCTGTACCGCGTGATGTAGCATAAACCCATTTTGTTGGCTTAGTTTCTGGGTTCGGTACGGTTCGTGTGTTAGCCTCGTTGAAGGCGTTAGGGTTGTTTTCTTTTTTATGTATGTGTGTGTTGTCGGTGCACGATGTAGTGTTTTCTTTTTCCAGTGCTTTAACTTTATTTATTTGGTACAGGAACCCCCCCTTAGTCTGCGCATGCGGGACGAAGTGCTGTGTACGTTTCTTTTCTTTTTTTTATCCAGTTTAGCAGTGAGCAGGGCTAGTTTACTTCTCTTCTGTTTTTTTTTACTCGGGCGCAGTCTTGAAGAAAGAGCGAATGCCGAAAAGCGGCGGCTAGGTCGGTCGCGGGAGTGCCCTTCGAAGACTGTCATTGGCTTTTGCGCGCAGCCAGGGTCGAGAGTTATGGGCTTGTTTTGAAGGTGTCGGATTTCGGCCGTCCACGGCCCCGGTGTTCGGGGCGAGCAGCGCGTACTGGAGGCCGTTGCGTGAACTGTGTGCGGTTGGGAGAGCAGGCCAGACTTTGGGGGACCATATACTCAATGCCAACGGGAGGTTGTGTTTTCCTGGAAAACGCGGGCCGGGCGTACGCTACGAGTGGGGCGCACCGCGTTGTGGCGAAGGAACTTGGCCCCGGTGGCACGAACGCTGTAACGCGCATAGGATGTTCGTGAGTGCGTGTGTTGTGTGCCTCTGCCGGCTTCAGCGAACCCAACGGTGCATTCGTGAGTGGTGTCTGCTTCATCCCGTGCGCCCGCGGTTACGTGGTGCCTCGTCAGTGTGGTGAAGGGGCCGTGTGCATAGACACCGACGGATGAGGAGGGGGTTTTCCGCACAGTGAACTTGACCGGGCCATTAACAGCTGTGCTGACTCGGGGGTCAACGGCATGTACCCCCTGCGCGCCGCCTTCAGCGGGCGAACGTGGCCGGGCTGCCCTGAACCGACGAGGGCGGGACTGGCGGCCAGTTGCGCGTTGCGGCATAGGTGCCTTCCCCAGATGCGGACAATATGGTAGTGTCGTCGGAACTGCACCATGCGTCATCGGCACCACGGCTGTCGTCAGGCAGCTGCCTCGCTCGCTCTGGGCGGCAGCCACCGCCAGCGACGGGTCATCGCTCTTTGGCGGGGCACCCATCGAGTGCCACGGGAGCTATACACCTCAGCGGCGCCATCGCGGTCATCATACCTGTCGGCTGGCTGCTCCAGCCGCATGTCCTCCTGGCTGGTACCCCCCTCGTGGAGCTGCTATCTCGCGCAACGGTGAGGTCGTTCCGGCACTGGTGCCCACCATCTTCTCTCCTCGATTTTCCACAACGAACGTTTCCCCGAAAAACTTTTGTGCTCCCAACCGCCGAACTTTGCACAAGCCCCGCGGAACGGTGTCTCCCGATTTTTTTTTGCAAATATTATTTTCGCACCGCAGCGTAGTTTGTATAGCATGCCTGTGCCGTCTCTTTTGTCCTAATTCTTTATTGTCGTAGTGCGTGTTTCTTTTTTCTGGTAATCCTATGTAGCATAGAATCGTCCTGCATGTATATACTATTATCACCATTATTGTTATTATCATAGTGTCGCGTTCATTGTAATTGTATATTTCAATAGCTTCATTTTGTGTATGCATGTGGAACCGATTATGTATCTCAGTGTCGCGTGTAGTTTCCTGTGTGTATCATTCGTGCTGGAGGGGGGTAGTGTTGGTAGTGTAGTTTGTAAATATTTTGTATGGGCTGGGGACTGAGACTGCCCTGTGCATGCATACTTTTATACTCTTCGCCGTCTTTTGCATGCCTGGGCGATGGCCGGTCAACTCTTCTCAGACCGGCGAGGGCATTTAAGGAGAGGGGAGTGTGGGGATCCTGACGCCCTAGCCATTGCGCGATCACTGGGTTTGTGTCATTACGCGGCGCTCTTCCCCCCTCTCCTCCAAAATTCCGGCTCGTCTTGGCGCCACTGCGTAGAGCCGAGCCGTCTCTCAAACTCTTGCGTGAGGTGAAGCCTGCAGAGACCGTTGCGGCGATAAAACACTGTCACGCAGCGGGCGCTCCGCCCTGGTAGCGGAGCTATACCTCACCTCATTGGTCCGTTTGAACGAGGCCCGAATCCGACTCTCGCCGGAGACGCGAACGCGCGCCCTGCGCGGGGGTCCGTTCGGAGAGACGCTTCCAGGACGCCGAAGGCGTCGGCCGAAGGTATGTGACGCTTTCTTTACCAGCCGGCGGCAACTCTGTTGCGCCGGCGAAAGCCCACCAGCCCTTCCGGCTGCGGCCCGTGCCTAAGGCTGCTCCTGTTGCCCCTACGCTTGCATATAGTAAGGCCGTACCTAACACTCGACGATCACGCCGTGCGGTACGCGCCTGTGAGCGAATGGGCCCCGTCTCCCTCGCTGCTGCGAGCCGATCCGGCCAGCACGGCGATGCGCGCGCGCACAACGTGCGAGCACCCCGGAATTTGCCCTGACAGAAGAGCCCACTGGCTCTGCGCCGACGAAACGTGCGCACTTGCGCGTGGCGCCCCATCGCCCCTTTCACCTAACGGGAAGTACGTACCTGTACTGTAAATTGTGTAATTGGGACTGTAAAATATGTGACTAGAATGTTAGTATAAAATAAACGTCTTCCCTCCGTCCCTGGGCATATTCCTTTGTCGCCCCTACTCCACCTGCCCAACAGAGGCGGTGTTAAGTTGGCGCGACGGCGTTTCAGTATCGTGAGCGTGCCCAACTAGCTCGAACCCACGGTGGTTCCTCGCAGTGTGCATGAATGCCTGCCTTGTGCAAAGCTAGCGTTATGCATATTGTGAGGTAGAGAGACCACAACGGGGAATCAGGAATCAGGGAATCAATGGGCTTTGCAGGACAGGTTAAACTTTAGGTGGCATTCGAATGCACGAATGCGACTGGTGAGTGACACATACTGCCTAATCTGGGTAATAACAGGCTGGCCGTACGCCCGGCGAAGTTTGATGAAGTCAAGGGTTTGACGGACAACCGTCTGGTCGGGAGACATGTCGAATGCCTTATCGAATGGTAAGGCATTCGACATGTAATAGAAAGGCGTGGGTTCGGTCCCCACTCTGGGCGCGTGTTTTTCTTTCTTTCTTTCTTCTGTATATTAAAAAAATGTTTACTTCATTAACCGTAGTGAAAAAGAAAAGAGCCTAACCACATCCCTATGCCCCCTTTGGCGTTGTAGACTGCTGGCCTATCTTTCTGCGTATATATATATATATATATATATATATATATATATATATATATATATATATATATTATTTTTATTTATTTATTGATACTGTAACCCTCACTTGAGGGTCATTCCAGGGAGGAATACAAACAAAACAAAAAAAACAATACACAATGACAAAACAGACATTATGTTTCGTGCTGCCGGTAGTACAATTCTAGCGAACACTCAAACGCTTTGACATTTGAACTAGTAACAGCGTACTCTGGAAGTCTATTCCACACTTCTATGCTATAAGGAAAAACGAATTCTTAAAGCCATCTAGACGCGCCCAATAAGGCCTGAATGGGTGACTATGGTTCAACCGAGCTCCTCGTTTGGGTGCAGGTTGTATGTATGTGTCTTTATTTATTTTCATTTCGCCTCTTATAATTTGAAACAGGAGTTTTAACCTTTGCTTTTCGCGGCGCACTTGCAGGGGTTCTAGCGTACACGATTTTAACAGATTTGTGACGGATTCTGCCCTCCGGTACCGCGAGCAAATGAAGCGCCCTGCTACCCTTTGAATTTTTTCTAGTTTATCTCTCAGTGACTGCTGATGAGGACTCCATACAGAAGACGCATAATCCAAAATAGGGCGAACAAATGTCTTATATGAAAGTAATTTGACATCTCTAGGGGCATGTTCGAGTTTTTTCCTCAAGTAAAACAACTTTCTGTAGGCCTTTGAACACACCTCCTCAACATGAGTGTGCCACCCCAAATCGCTGGTAATAGTCACCCCCAGGTATTTAAAGCTGTGTGTTCTGGTAAGAACGTTATTTCCGATTTTATAATCATATGCGAGTACAGATTTCTTCTTGGTTATATGGGTGAACGTAGTCTTTGAAACGTTAATTTCCATCCCCCACTGGGCGCACCAATTATGCAAGGCTTGCAGACAGCAAATAATTTTGATTTGGTCGTTTGTGTTAGTTACAGGAGCGTAAATTAAACAATCGTCTGCAAAAAGTTTGATTTTAACCGGGCTTTCGACAACTGCGGAAATATCATTTATAAAAATTAAAAACAACAAAGGACCCAGAACAGACCCCTGTGGGACACCGGACAGTACTTCCAATGAACTAGATGTGCAATCATCTACACGTACTTTTTGTTGACGGTTCTTTAAATACGCGGCTATCCAATTTAGTATATCTGAGCTAAGTCCTAGTTGCTGAAGCTTAAAAATTAATTTGTTATGAGGAACCTTATCAAACGCCTTGGCGAAATCTACACAAATGACGTCTATTTGTTGTCGAGCTTCGAGAGATAAATAAAAATCATGAACTGTTTCTATCAGTTGAGTAACAGTTGACAACGCCTTCCTGAATCCGTGTTGATGGAGATAAAAAAACTCTTTTGCCTCAAGAAAAATAATAATGTGCCTTGCTATGAAATGTTCTATGATTTTGCAACACACACACACACATATATATATATATATATATATATATATATATATATATATATATATATATATATATATATATATATATATATATATATATATATATATATATATATATATATATATATATATATATATATATATATATGTACTCACAAAATTTTTCATCTGTTTCTATGACCTACCACAACCCCCCCTTTGCTTTCCGAGATTTTCTTGACTGCCAAACCTTATTTTCTGTCTTATTTCACTGAGCCCCTCATTTCCCATTTCTGATTCGCTACATGCATAGCGAGGGCCTCTGTTCAGGCAGTCTTGGTGCCAAGGTAGCTTAAGAGGGTTCAACACTGGTCGACCACTCGGGACACGTCGTAGACCCTCGAGTCACGGCCGGGGGTTAAAAAGAAGGTCCCCTTCACCCCGAGTAGTCCGAGTGGCGCTGGCTACCACCCCCAAGTGCAGGAGACAAAATTACCTTGACATAAATACCCAAGAATGTGGTGGGGAGACAGCCCCACCGGTAGCGTAGTGGTTATCGCACCAGACCGGTATTCTGGAGGTCGTGAGTTCGGATCCCACCCGGCAGGCATTTTTTCACCACTTTCTTTCTGAGTGAAAAAATTCTTCATCTGTTTCTAGGACCCACCACAACCTCCCCTTTGCTTTCCGACGTTTTCTTGACAGCCAACCCTTATTTTCTGTCTTATTTCACTAAGCCCCTCATTTCCCATTTCTTATTCGCTACACGCATAGCGAGGGCCTCGGTTCTGGCAGTCTTGGTGCCAAGGTAGCTTAAGAGGGTTCAACACTGGTCGACCACTCTGGACATGTCGTAGACACTCGAGTCACGGCCGGGGGTTAAAAAGAACGTCCCCTTCACCCCGAGTAGTCCGAGTGGCGCTGGCTACCACTCCCAAGTGCAGGAGACAAAATTACCTTGACATAAATACCCAAGAATGGGGTGGGGAGACAGCCCCGCCGGTAGCGTAGTGGTTATCGCACCAGACCGGTATTCTGGAGGTCGTGGGTTCGGATCCCACCCGGCGGGCATTTTTTCACCACTTTCTTTATGACTGAAAAAATTCTTCATCGGTTTCTATGACCCACCACAACCTCCCCTTTGCTTTCCGAGGTTTTCTTGACTGCCAACCACCCGCCGCGGTGGCTCAGTGGCTAAGGCGTTGCGCTGCTGAGCACGAGGTCGCGAGTTCGATTCCCGGCTGCGGCGGCCGCTTTTCTGATGGAGGCGAAAAGCAAAAACGCCCGTGTGTGCGAGATTTCGGCGCACGTTAAAGATCCCCAGGTGGTCAAAATTAATCCGGAGCCCTCCACTACGGCGCGCCTCATCGCCTGCGTTGCGTCGGCGCGGTAAACCCTGCAATCAATCAATCAATGGACTGCCAACCCTTATTTTCTGTCTTATTTCACCGAGCACCTCATTTCCCGTTACTGATTCGTATATATATATATATGTATATGTATATATATATATATATATATATATATATATATATATATATATATATATATATATATATATATATATATATATATATATATATATATATAGACTGAAAAGATAAAAACTCACACAGAGCGCGAAAAAAATAAGGTTAGTAGAGACAGAGACAAACGAGAAAGACTTAGAAAATAAAAATAAGTTTACAGACGTTTCAGGGAGAGGACTCCCTTTCTTCAGGACTCCCTTTCTTCTTCATATATATATATACCAGTTTCAGTTTGGTGCAATGACCACTACGCTACCGGCGGGGCTATTTTCCTCTCCCCTTTCTGGGGTATTTATGTTAATGTACTTTTGTTTCCTGCGCTTGGGGGTGGTAGCTAGCGCCAATTTTACTACTCGAGGTAAATGGGACCGCCTTTTTAACTCCCGGGCCGTCTCGAGTGTCTAGGACACGCCGAGAGTGGCTGACCAACGTTGAAGCCTCTTAAGCTCCCTGTGGCACCATGGCACCAAGAGTGCCAGAACGGAGGCCCTGACTATGCATGTAGCGAATCAGAATAGGAAAAGAGGGGCTAGTTTAAATAAGATAGAAATAAGGGTTTGCAGTCAAACAAACCTCGGAAAGCAAAGGGGAGGATGTGGTAGGTCGTTGAAATGGATAAAAAGTTTGTAAAGACAAAGAAATTGGAGAAAAAATGCTCGCCGGGTGGGATCCGAACCCACGACCTCCAGAATACAGGTCTGGTGCGATGACCACTACGCTACCTGCGGTGCTATTTTCCCCTCCACTTTCTGGGGTATTTATCTGAAGGTACTTTTTTTGTGCACTTGCACCTTGTTGATGAAAGTAACAGTGCGCCGAAGCGCATCCTCTAGCTGCAAGGAGCGCAGCAATAGTTTCAGCAAATTGTTTTCTGAGGCGCAAGAAAACTAATAAAAGCAGTTATAAATTAGTAAAAATGTTGAACCTTCCCAAAATCAAGTGTACCTCTAGGAAATATCCAAACGGCGCACATTTCCAAAGTCTAGGAGCAAACTCTGAGCGTTCTAGGGCCCCGTTGAAAAGCAGGGTTTAAACCGTGTATCAACCATAGGGAAAACATAGCAGCCTACAGCGGCCATTTTTGCTCCACTTTCTTTCTGTCTTACCCAATTCTTTATCTGTTTCAATTACCTATCACATCCTCCCCTTCGCTCTCCGAGGTTTTCTTGATTGACTGCCAACACTTATATCTGTCTTATATATATATATATATATATATATATATATATATATATATATATATATATATGTATATAGTAAAAAGGGGCGCAATAAAAACATAACAAGTTTACTTCGAAAACAACGTTACATCGACGTTTCGGACGGGGACCGTCCTTTATCCCTTTTTACTATTTAACCTTCACTAGCCTAATCGTTTACCTTATATATATATATATATATATATATATATATATATATATATATATATATATACTCTTACTAACCTACCATTATCCCTGAAGAAGAAATGGACGGAAGGCAAGATAACCGTTGGTCCTCAAGTGTAACAGAGTGGATCCGTAGACTAGAGAAGGCAAGCGTGGCAGGGAATGACAGAAAGTGGATGGGCAGATGAGATCAAGTTGTTAGCGGGGATAAATCGGTCGTAGATAGCACAGGACCGGGATAATTAGAGATGAATGGGAGAGGCCTTTGCCTTGCAGTGGGCGTAGATAGGATGGTGATGATGATGCAGATGATGACTAACGACACGTCGCAAACGATTTTTACAGTGAATAATTTTCTTCAATGGCTCCGGTCTCGTAGTGGCTATTATTATATAACAAAAATATTTTGAATCTAAGTCGCAACAGCACTACCCTTTATGTGTGGGCCATATAAAATATGGTCACCGCTAACATAAAAAATGCTCAGCAGCAGCGCGACTGGTACGCACGTAAATGTGCTCACTGTGCACATTATGAACTTCGTTCGTTCAGCGGAATTGAAATATTTGCCCAGATCGATGATTTGCTCAAGAAGGGTACTCACGACTAATCCTGGTAATTATCATTGGTAGCGCACAATTTACCATTCACGTGCCCCTTGTTGCTGAAAGTAACAGTGCGCCGAAGCGCATCCTCTACCTGCAAGGAGCGCCGAAATAGTTTGACCGAATTGTTTTGTCAGGCGCAAGAAAACCAATAAAAGCAGTTGTAAATCAGTAAAATGTTAAACCTCCCTTCCCAAAATCAAGTGTACCTCTACGGAATGTCCAAACGGCGCACATCTCCAAAGTCTAGGAGCAAACTCTGAGCGTTATAGGGCCCCGTTGAAAAAACAGGTTTTAAACCCTCTATCAACCCTAGGGAAAACGTAGCAGCCTATGGCCCCTGAACAGATGTACTCGCTAGCAGCTCCGTGAAAGCATTCATTCATTCATTCATTCATTCATTCATTCATTCATTCATTCATTCATTCATTCATTCATTTAATCTCTTACGCTACCGACATATCATCGCAATAGGCCATCCCTGATTCTAAACTTCCGACAAACTCACCTGCCCCGTGGGCGGTAATGGAACCCATTTCCCTGAAGAGAAGCGCGAGTATTTCTCCCGGAACGATGTTCCCAATGCAGCAAGTTAAATTTAGGCGTCGAGAAAGCAGTGCCCAACCGCTCTTGGCGTTCTCTCTAGCACGACGTGATGAGGCAACGCCTCTGGAGGCCGCACAAATCGAACGCGCCGGAAAGAAGTCGCGGTGCAGCAGCAGAAGGAGTACAGGAAACAAAGGAGCCAGCCGGTGACGGGAACCTCATTTCTTTAAATTCAGTTCCGCTCGCTGGTTTCTTAGTCGCACTTCTTCTCTGACGCATAATCACCCCCCGGGTGCGCTCTGAGCTGTGTGCTTCAATCATGTGCAGAGCTCTTCCTATCTTCAAGTTCCTGATGGTACCGGAATAGCAATCAGATAAAGTACGGACCTCAGTTTGAATTTTCAGCCGAGGAGTGAAGCCGCAGTGGCTCGCAAGAGGTTCGATATGCGGGAAGAGGGAAAGGGGAAAAGGAGTAGGAGCCGGAGGGGGGTGGGGGGGGAAACGGGAGAGCGCCAAGCGAGAAGGTGCGGTCCGCGTCTCAGGACGAAGCGAAAATATTCGAAAAGATGAGCCTCCCCAAATAAGGGCCAATAATTTATCAAGCTCCATATATTCCCACTTGTTCTCCGACCATCCCGTCTTCCCCCTAGCCCGAATATACCGTTAAGACAGTCCGGAAAGTAAGTAGTGCAGAGTACAGCGGTGCTTTAGCTTTCATTCTAGTTCTATTCCTCTTCGCCGATCTCAAATAAGGGTTCGTGAAACGGACTAACTAAACCATTACAATAATACGGTTGAGGCTGTGTGCCTAGGCAAAAGACCAGGGGGACGGAGGTAAGAAGGCAGAAGGTAAAAATACGATTTGTAGGCAAAGCAAAGACAGCTCAGCCGGAATATAATAATATGCTCGCCCCATTGGGATTGATCCAATCAGTCCAGGAGAGCTCGGCCTTGAGGGAATTTGCATATAGATTGCAAGAGTCCTGTCCCACGATCTCGCGCAAAACTCTGCCCTCTGTGAGGCCGGAGAGGGTGGTCGTTCGCCATCCGCCGACGATGTCTCCGCCTCTTGCTTCGGAGCGACATCTCTCAGGCACAGGCGGTGTCTCGTTTCGGCATATTGTTGCAAACTTCAACAACCTCACTTTTTAATTGGTTTAGCGCAGGTTTAGCGCAGGCAGACCCAGCTAAATATTGCAAACACCTATTCAGGGCGGTGGCACTAGTTATTCCGAGGATCAAAAAATACCATTGCGGACATTCTTGTTTCTTAGCAGTGCAGCCTATTCAACGGAGATGATTTTTGCAACCTGTGTTCATTACGAAACATCCATTGCCGAAACATCGTGTTTAATATATGTATATTTTCTTTTTATCGCCACAGCAGAGTAGAACAAACAAAAGTGTAGTTTATGAGTTAGTCTGCTTCTAGGTGAACTGGTCAAAGTACAATTATTCCACTCTGTTTTTGAAAGCACAACACATCCACTTGTATGAATCTACGTGCTTTTGGTATGACGTATACCTTCAGGAGAGACAAATCAGCTGTTGGTCAGTCTGAGCATGCATCCATTCGTGCACTATTCGGTAACTGGGGCGCTATTCCGGAAGACCCGAGTTCTGCCTACTCCCGAGGTTTCAGCTGCTTGGGTGAAGAAAGTAGTGATAGTGGAGCATCCGATACACCTCGAGAGAAACTGGCGCAATCAAGCACGATTTACATGTACAGCGCACCCTATTGGGGCCGCTTACGTTGCGGAAGTACGGCTTGTGATAACATCCGCATAAAGCACTTTCTCGAACCGACTTGCGGTATCCACTGTCTAACTTAAAGTAGGTTCACCAACTCCTTCGTTGAAAACTCCAGCCTGCCTGAAGGCCCGGCACGGTCCCGGTCCCGGTGCCCACGCCCCGCGGGGTGCCGTTTTTGTCGGTGTTCTGTAATTTCCCTGAATTATATTTGCTACGTGTCTTGAGGGTAGCCTCAGTGCACATCTGTTCAAGCACAAACCAAGTAACCAAATGAATTTACTGTAGCGAAGGGGACGCCCCCTGCTCCCGACTATCGGCTTCGCTTATCCTTTGGGTGTGTGGGCATGGCGGGCGTTCATCAGAAATCATCCCGTTTCAAAGTGTCAAGAGTGTTTTTGAGCATTGACGAGTGCGTTGTAGACATTTAAGTCATGTCACCTATCATAACTGTGAAACGGTGCATGAAAAAGGCTCCTGTAGGCAAATTTTGTCGTCCTGGCCGCTCCAATCCGATCGGACAAGGACCAAGGAGGAGTGCGATCCGATAGGCGCGGCCAGGACGACAAAATTTGCCTACAGGAGCTTTTTTCATACACCATTTCACAGTTAATAATAGGTAACACGACTTCAATGTGTAAAACGCACTCGTCAATGCTTAAACACACTCTTGACTCGTTGAAACTGGATGATTTCTGATGAACGCCCGCCATGCCCACACACCCAAAGTGTACCACCCTGGCACTCAAAAGATTTCCCATCAGCCACGCCGGCAGCATCTCTGCGCGCTACGCGCAAGCAGGCAGTGTTTTCCAGTTCCCCACCTCACCCTCTCCCGTGAAGCCGCATCTGTGGTCCGGAAAGCACAAACCTCCTCTCTTATCACTCCATCCCGTATCCACTACACGCATGGCAACCACTCGCGTCCCGCTTGCCCTACACCCAACTGCCCTTCCTACCCATCAGTACGACACCTTTACTGGGAGTGCCATCCGCCAGACCTACCACCCCACCTGCATTCCCCCATCGCTTCCTGGGAGGACTGGTTGAACCCGGGTCCTGGCGTAGATGTCAAATCGACGCAAGAACTTCAGACGGCCCACTGCCTCCGTGTTAGTGCGGACCTCTGGGAGCTCTACGGACCACCCGTCTCCTAAAGAAAAGATTGTGGCACGACGGCCTGGACTAGGGCTGTCTAGAGAATAAAATTTTCTCTCTCTCCCTCTAGGATCGGACAAGAGTAAACTCCAGTTCGGACCAGACATACCCGCGACTGTGGCAGCATTTGCTCACGGTGGCCTAGGGATTTGTTTTTGTTTGGTGATAAGTCTTTATTGCTCCGAACGTGCATCAAATGAAGACGACTTCTTCTGCGGCATCGCCATCAACCCGTCGACAAAGTTGACGGCATGGTTTGTGTGGCGCTTCCGTCGCTACGCTGCGCCGACGAATGGCCTGGGTGTGCTTGATTGACACTGGAACTTGGAAGAAACTCGTAAATGCTTTTGCACGACCGTTTTGAACTCGTTGCGCTCGCGGCAGTCGCTCCGGCGGCGTGGTTTATTACCAGCAATGCTGTTTATGCCGACAAAAATACGTCCGGCGTAGACAGAAAACGCCGAAGCCTCAAGAAAAAATTTGGTTAAGGCGGTCCCGGGAATCAACCTAGGGACATCTACGACGTGATGCCGGCAACCTAACCACTGGGCCACCCCAAAGGCCCGAAGGGTACGGGTTAGCAGCAGTGGAGAACCATAACATGTGCAGCCAATCGGAAAGAAAAAGAAACGCTTCCCGTGGTACGAGCCAAACCTGGGTCCCTCGTGTTATGAAACCGGCGTCTATCTGATATAGCTATCATATTTTTGTTAGTCATGGCTTCAACAAAAACAAAAAAAACACCACAAGATTACAACAAGAATAAAAGCACTAGCACATAATTAGCTAGTGTGTCAAAAAAATTAAAAGGCCGAAGCCTAGTAACACTCTCCAATACAGACAACCAGCCAGGTGGACAATGCTGCACTCTGAACACTTCTACAATTTGGGGAATGTTTTCTCAGTATTCCCTGCCGGTTCTCGCGTCGACGTCGCTATAGCGAACTGTCTCAATACCTCCAAACACCGTTCAGGGCCACCAGCATTATTAGATCATATGGAACTCCGTCTTCGTTTTCTACGGCTAGATATCAAATGCCGTTGCTGTTTCGCGGAACGTTCGCTGCAAAATATCCCAAAAAGAAAGCCCTCTCCCAACAATCTAGAAATACAAGTTCAAATGCCTCGGGCTTTTTGCACACTTAACATCTCCCCCCTCCCCTCCACGACACGAACAATCTTTTTTCTGCCATCGAAATGTCCACCGGTAGCAGTCCAAAGTGCAGCTTGAAGAAAAAGGTTTGACCATAAGCCGGCACTGACATCTTTTTCACTCGTTTCAGTATATCCGGCCCTGGCACTGCACGATATATGGGTCTGTAAGTGGAACAAGTAAAACAGCGTTGACAAGGTCTCCGTACAGCCTTTTTCTGGCCACATCCGTCAAATATCACACCGAGAATGGCGCACACAAGAACTTTGTCGCATCTACAACCTATCGAACATAGCCATGAATTCAATATACAAACACATTACTCGAAACAACACTTTGTGGAAGAAAGGGATCACGCATGTCCCGCAGAAAAAGAAAGTGGTTCACAATTTGCCGCAAAAAAGATGCGACAATGAAAGACCACCTGAGCGCGCTCGTCGAAACAGGTTCGTTCGACTGGTTCGCTTCCACGTGGAACACCATATGAACACCGCACACACACGGTGCAATTTTTCCACAGTAGCGCGCAAACAATGCAAAATTTCGATCACATACCAATGTTTGGAGGTAAAAAATAAATGACGCACATTCGCACGCGCAAACAAATATAGTTCTGTCCCGCCCCATTTTTCTGCCTTCTCCAGTAAGCGTCACTGTCCCGATAGTTTTCAAGCGGAACACCTAGTTTTCAAGCGTAACACCTAAGCGGAACACCTAGACACCGTTCCAAGTGATTCCGGGAAGAAACACACTCGGTTTACAATCCCAATCGCCGTGCCAAAAGCCAATACATATATTGCAATTCACAGCACTCCCGCTATATTTTCAGAACATTTTGGGAATGTTCACGCCTTCTATTATGCTTTTTTATATCGTTGCAAAACAGTGCTAAGTCATACGCATACGCAAGTGCACGCACCTCACACGCTTGGAACGCAAAACCACTGTTGCTATAATTCCTAATTACGGTAACACAAAAGGTTTCAATATGAATACAAAAAAGACAGGATGATATCGGGCAGCTTTAGCGTAGACAACTTTTCACCTGTATTGGCGAACTTACTGATTTATCGATCACCAGGCTGGTCATTCCCTTACTATATGCCATTTTCACAGCTTGAGCAATTATTTGTCCAAAATTAATGGGCTGAAGTATTACACCCAACTATTCATGAGACATTTTACCAGACGCTTTTTTCTAGATCTATTTGTAGCATGGCTACGGCTTGTCCCATTGCCATCAGAACAGTCTACGACTCTTCTGGCTATATGTACATTCGTTAGTACCGATCTCCCCTCAAAGGCCAACTGCAATCAATTATTTCTTTGTCCAAATTTGATCCAAATAAGCAGTCTAAGCTCTTAAAATCACCTTGGCGAAATCATAACCTTAATAAGCACACAGCACACTAGGTACCATCGCTCAAAGTAGCTCCGTGCAGACGACGTTCGCACCTGACGGAGAGTCGCCGAAACAAGTTCCGAGCGGCCTGTGACGTAGGTTGAGGAACCTGTCCCGTGGAGCTCGCGCTTCTCCGGCGACTTGCACGGCGCTCAGCCGGGCGCAGGTACGCGGTCGCCTGGGGTTTCCCTGCTACACCACCGCGCTGTACCGCCGTCACCATCACATGTTTCAAATTAACCCCATACATAGCGGTATCCGCCTTTTTTTAGTGAAATAATATGGATTAGAAGCCTACAAACTATAAGCGTGCTTGCGAACGTTCTGGAGCTAGCAAAACTCTTTTGATTTGTAAATAATATTTCTACTAAAAAAATAGCGCGACACGCACACTTGCCTTACATTTGTCATTCCTATTTCATCTATCACAGAAAAAAAGGGTATTTTATAAATTATTGACCACTTGCACTTCCGCCTCCAATATTTGCAATATTTGGGCTGGGCCAACGCCACCTCCATCCCATCATCATCATCATCAACCTATCTACTCCCACTGCAGGGCAAATGCCTCTCCCATTATTCTGCAATTATCCCGGTCCTGCGCTAACGACGACCAATTTATCCCCGCAAACTTCTTGATCTCATCTGCCCATATAACTTTCTGCCGCCCCCTGCTACGCTTGCCTTCTCCAGGTATCCACTCTGTTTCCCTCAATGACCAACGGCTATCTTGCCTTCGCATTACATGCCCTGCCCATGTCCATTTCTCCTTAATTTCTACTAATATGTCCTTAACCCGCGTTTGTTCCCTTACCCACTCGGCTCTCTTCTTGTTCCTTATGTTACACCCATCATCTTCCGTTCCATTGCTCGCTGAGTCGTCCTCAATTAAGGTTGCACCGTATTAGGGAGCCTCCAAGTTTCTGCCCCGTAGGTTAGTACAGGTAAGATGCAGCTGTCATACACTTTCTTCTTCAGGGACAATGGTAGGCTGCCATTCATTATCTGAGAATGCCTGCCGTATGCACTCCACCCCATTCTTCTCCTTCTAATTATCTCTGCCTCATGGTTGGCATCCGGGGTCACAACTTGGCCTAAGTAGATATAATTCGCTTATCACTTCCACTGCCTCGCCACCTATCTGAAACTGCTGTGCGGTCCCGAGGTTATTGATCATTATTTTAGTTTTCTGCATATTATTTTGAGGCCTATCGTTCTACTTTGTTTGTCCAGTGCGGAAAGCATGCTTTGCAATTCGTCCCCCGAGTTACTTAGCAAGGCAACGTCATCAGCAAATCTGAGGTTACTGAGGTATTCTCCATTAACCCTTACTCCCACCTGTTCCCAATCTAATGTTCTAAACACTTCTTGCAAACATGCTGTGAATAACATTGGAGAGGTTGTGTCTCCTTGTCTGACGCCCTTCCTTATAGGTATTTTTCTGCTCTCCTTATGGAGGATTATGGTAGCTGTGAACCCATTGTAGATATCCCTTAGATAGATATCCCTTGTAGATATCCATCCCTTAGATCTGCTAAAGTTTTGCTGCCTAACTCGAGTTGTACACGCGGGTATAAACATTAGTGCGACTTTTGCCTCACTCGCCAAGTGAACCAACATCGGTCTTTTTCGTGGCAACAAATACATCCGCACAAATATCGGCCGTCATGTTCGAGAAGTGCGAAAGCAAACGAAACTGCTCCTCTCATAAACAATAAACTCTATTTTTTTCAATTCCCAAATGAAGTATTTACTTTTGTAGAGCGCTAGATTTAGTTTACTTGGAAGTAAAATGAGTTCAATAGCACATGTTTATGGTGAAAGTAGTAAACAGCGGTAGACGGGTAACTTTTTTGTTGTCTTAGTGCATTATCTAGCGGTGGAAGCCGGCTTATAGTTTTAAAACTATATCCCGTTCACAATCCGATTCTCGGTGTGGAGCAAGTCGAAAAAAGCTGGGCTGATATTCACGAAGGTGTTTGCATGCACTGTATAGTACAAATAGCGATCGATATCCGCCCGCGTGTCGTTTATACCCTTCAAAGAGAGCGATGTGACAGCAGAGGCGCCGGCTAACCAAAGGTGCTTTTCGATATCGTACGAGCAACTATGTTTGCAAATGAGGGCCTGATTTTTTACTCGCAATGCCAAGGATTGCTACAACGGCAGTTATTTTGCCGGAAAAAGAACTGTCGCACGGTCTACTTCATTTGAATTGATAGCAACGCGATGTCGGTATTGCGGCTTACCCTATTATCCTGGGCAGACTGCACTGGAATGCAAAGGTCTTTATTGTGTAGGAAAGCGGAGCCGCGGACTCGGTGAGGCGATGTGGCCCTCCTGCATTTTATTGGGGTGCGCAAGGACCGGCCGGAACTGGAGTGGGAGCGGCGATGGCAAGTGACCGCCCAGGCGCTGGGTCGAATTCGATCTGTTCTGTCTCGAGTCGCATGGCACTGCTGACGCAGCCCGGCAAGCACCGCCGCTGATGATGATTGTAGGATGCAGGGGTGATGATGATAGTGGCGCTGTTAGTGGGTGAAGCTGCCGCCACTACAATTGAAAAAAGTCCTGCAGTAGGAGGAGCCGGGTTACGGCTCCGCCTCGACGTGGCCTGGCATCGCGCCTTCTTCTGCTACCCTACTCATCACAAGCCCGTTTCACGGAGCCCGTGACTTTCGAGCGCGGCGAAGTCCGGCTGGATGGCCCATGATTGTTCTGTCTTGCTTCTCAATTCGATGGCTCTCTGGAGTTCTTCCGGACGCTCTTCGAAGTGCGCGCCGTCTGGTTCGGCGGCACAGTCCCACATGATGTGCCACCGGTTTGCCGGTCCTTTCTTACATAGTCGTCGGGGTACATTCGGTGTAAGGAGGCCGGCGACATTGCCGACGCCGTTTGGAGTCTTCTTAGATGTATCGCCTCCTCACGGCCCAGTCCCTTGTGGGGCGGCGGGTACGCTCGTCTGGCCAGGCGTAGGGTCTTCAGTGTTTCGCCGTAGCCCCTGGCTCTGTCTCTGTTTTCCATCCACCACGACCACTCGGGACGAGTGCCCACGTTGGGAGGACGGTGTGGCATAGCGCGGGCTTCCCTGTGGGCCGTCTCGTTGTTGTTCGGCGCGTACGGTGAGCAGTTGCCCGCGTACGCAGGGATCCATCCGACCTCTACTCGCCTTCCGTCTCCAACTCCCGATCGTTCTATAATTCTTGCCACCTTGCCGCTCACTCGAACTCTTTCCAGGTTGCGGACAGCCTCTTGCGAGTCGCTCAGGATTTTCTTGCAACCTCTTTCAGACATCGCCAGTGCATCGCGATCTCCTCGGCCTCGGTGGCGTTCTCGCACTTCGCGCTCGCCGACTTGGAAACCCGTCCCGTTCGTGCATTCACAGTCACCAACGCGTATTTTCCTTGCCCGTACTTCACCGTGTCAATGTACGGCGTCCGCGGGTCCCCGCCGTACTGTTCGACGAGAAACTTTGCTCTCGTCCGTCTTCTCTCTTGGTTGTACTCCGGGCACACGTTCCTCGGGATGGGGCTCCCTCGCACGTTCTCCCGCACCCTCTCGTCGAGTTCCTGGAGGTATCTTTCTGTTACCCAGTAGCCGTAGCCCAGAGTTGTGGGCGCCCAACTGCAACAGCCTCTCGGTGTTCGTAGGCTCGCGCAGTCCCAGTGCCCCCGTGTACATTCTACGGATCATGGCGTGGATCTTATACTTGTCGGTCTGCGTCCACGTGTGGTACGCCGCCGTGTACGCCACGTGGCTGATCGCTAACGACTGCACCAGCCTTGTGAGCCCTTCTTCACGCATGCCCGCCTTCTTGGTTGACACTCGCTGGAGCAGCCGCAGGGTACTCGCTGTCTTGGATGCCAGCTTCTTCAGCAGGTGGTATTTGCTACCATTGCTGCTGATCAGCATGCCCAGCACTCTGATCTCCGAAACCTCTGGATTTCTCTGGCCGGTCTTCGTGATCAGCTCCAAGCGATCACACTCCCTCCGGGGCGGCGGCTGCCACCCCGCCTTGCGAGGCGAGTACACCAAGAGCTCGGACTTGGACGGCGAACGCTGCAGGTCCGTTCCGTCTAGTCGTTCTTCAATGAGCGAGAGCGCACTCTGCGACCTCATCTCTATGCCGGCATCCGTTCCGCCTGTCGTCCACAGGGTAAGGTCGTCTACGTAGATCGTGTATCTCACGCCCTTGACGCTCGACACCGCTTCGGCGACCTGTATCATCACGATGTTGAACAGCAGCGGTGAGATCACCGAGCCTTGAGGTGTGTCGACGCTACTGACGCGTCTCTCCGGTAACTTGATCTCGATCCTCCGCGCGCAAGGCGATCTTGCGGTCCGATAGAAAGGTTCGGATGTAGTCGTTTCTTTTCTTTCCCATGTTGAACCGCGACGCCTGCGCCAGGATGGCCGAGTGCTTCACCCGGTTGAAGGCGCTCTGAAGGTCGAGGCCCAGGATCACCTTTCTGTCCTTCGTCTCGTTCTCGATGATCTCCTTCTTCAGCAGCAACATCGCGTCTTGAGTGCTCAGGCCCCTCCGGAACCTGATCATCGAGTCCGGATACAGTCCCTCTTGTTCGAGGTAGTTTTGCCATCGTTTCACCAACACGTGCTCCAGGACCTTCCTAACACACGACGTCAGCGAGATGGGCCTAAGGTTCTCGATGTTCAGTGGCCTGCCCTGTTTCGGAATCGGCAGTCTTCACCTTCTTCAATTGGTCCGGCAGCTTGCCGCTTCGCCAACACTGGTTGTAGTACCGCGTCAGTGCCTCGATCGACGAGTTCTCCAGGTTCCTCAGATCCTTGTTCGAGACCCAGTCTATCCCGCCGCTGACCTGGTGCTCAGTTCCTGCAGGGTGGTCGCGACCTCAGCCATCGCGATGTCTCGATCTAACTTGTCGTTGGGAGCTCCCGCATACTCCGGGTGTTGCTCGGTTTTTGTCTCCGGCAGGCATTTGTCACTTAGACGCTTGATCAGCTCGTCCCGGCCGAGGCTGTTCTCGGCCTCATGTATGACCTGAGCCATGCGGTTCTGTTAGTACGACTTGGTCGTGGTCTCGTCGAGCCAGTGTCTGATTAGGGACCAGGCCCTTCCCTCGTGAAGGCTGCTATCGATGCAGCTGCGCACCTCGTCCCACTGCTGTCTACAGAGCAACGCACTGTGTTTAGCGATTTCCCGGTTCAGTTCTGCTATCTTCTTCCTCAGTTTTCTGTTCACCGCTGCTTCCAGCGTTCCTTGGTCGTCTTCTTAGCTTCGAGCAGATGCGCCAGCTTACTATCGACGCATGAGACGTCCTCGCCGGTCTCGATCTTCTTGGTCGCCCTTCTGACTTCTTCCTTCAGCCCCGCCGTCCAATCTTCTATATCTGCGATGTCTTGCGCCGCCGGGCCGTCCCTTCTCTGTTTACAGAAGGCGTCCCGATCTGTTCACTTGTGCTCGATCTTGCGACCTCCGCTGCCGATCAACTCGACCTCCAAGATGTAGTGGTCGCTTCCTAGGTCTTGGCAGGTGTTGCGCCACGTCACGTCTCCTCCGTTCTTGACAAAGATTAGATCCGGCGGGGTGTCCCGTTGAAGCAAGGTGAGGCCTGTTCGCGTGGGTTGCTTGGGATTCGTGATGAGCGTGTACCCCTGCTCCGTCGCGTCGTACATGAAGTCCTTCCCTGTGGCCGTGTCTTTCTTGTAGCCCCACGAGTGATGCGGAGCGTTAAAGTCACCCCCCACCACCAGAGTTTCTCTCTTGGCTTGGTTGCTAGCCGCTCTTAGAAGGGTCTTGATTTTTTGGCAGTAGTGTTTCGGATTGCTGTACACATTCACCGCGAATATCCTTTGCTTGCATTCCCTGCCAGGTACGATCTCGACGCACACATGCTCGCACTTGTCCTTCTTGCCCTTGCTCAGCTGGTGCTCCATGGCGGTCAGACCCTTCCTAACGAATATACACACCCCGCGCCGACCGGACGTGTCGGCGTAGGCCCTGTACCCCGGCCGGGTCGGGTCCTCCACCACCGTTTCTTGTACCCTGATAACGTCCGGCTTTTTTGACGCACCCCTTACGTGTTGCTGTTGCTAAAGCTTTGGCAGTTTCACTGCCAGATCGTGAGCGACTCAGTCGCCGCTCTCGACCTCACTGCGCAATGGGACCACCTTGGCATGGTTGTTGCGCTGGTGGTTGCTGCACTTGCTCTTGGAGATACGGGTGAAAAACGAACTGCGCCGCAAACACCGGACTTCGTACCATGGGTTTCAACATCTACTTCATGTAATCAAACCGCTCAATCAAGCTCCTCTACGATGCTGCTATTGCGGTGATAATTTCTTTCAGTCTTTCGAACCGCTGCTCCGACGCCACCGCCATGTTCCCTACTGTGGCCGTCAGTCTCTCGAGCTGGGCTTCGTAATTCTTCTTCGTCGCCGTTCATGCCCGCTTCTTGGGTGCCTCTGACGTATCGTCTTCTTCTTCGTCCGGGACGACCACCATCGCCGGTGGCGACCTTGACTCCTTATTTTGTTGCTCTACTTGCTTCAGCTGCCTCTCTTGGCTCGGTTTCTGCCTCGACGTTTGGTTCGCTGACGAAACGGCCTCTTCTATGACGGTCGGTCTCGTTTGCCTTTGATTCTGCTGCTGCTGTTGTTCTAGTTGTGATTGCAGGCTCCACAGACTCTTCTCCATCACCGCCAACTTCCTCGCCAGCGCCTCGTTGGCCGCTCTTAGCTGTTCGCAGCACTGGTTCTGACCACTTTTGTCGTGGCGTCCGCCCGTCGTGGCGTCCGTCCAGCTCACTCCCTCTCGGGGCTGCTGGCTGCCATTGCCCCGCCCGCGCGAGGCGCTGCGCGAGGCACGACGATAAGGGTGGCGTGATGGGCTCCAGAATGCCATCCGCCGGTGGCGTGGTCCGCGGCGTGACGCACTTCGTGATGCATGTCGGGAAGCGTAGCGTGATCCGCTCGCGCCCTGTGACGTCACGTCATCGCCACCTGCGCCTCCCAACCGCGGGAAGGAGCCCGGTGATAGCGCGCGCTGCCGCTGTTACTCCTCGGCATTTTATTTATTTATTTATTTATTTATTTATTTATTTCAAGTACCTACATCGCCCATTGGGCATTGTTGTAGGGGGGTTACAGTAGAAAATAGAATACAAACAGCAAAATTGTAACCAAACTAAAATCATACATAACATTATACATGAGAAATCGAAACACTTGCAGTTCAGCATTGTAACAACAGTACACAACACAAGATTATACAACGAAAGCAGTAATTATACATATCAAAAATCAACAACCACGAGAAGTACAAAGGCCACGTTAAATATATGGGCTATTTCAGCAATTCAAAATGCTGCTTCAATGGCTGTTAGGAAATTAGGATCAGAGAATATTGGTATTTTTAGCGCATTCCAGTCGCTAATAGAGTTTTCACCGTTTCCACCGTCTTTGTACTTCGTTTCTTCGTCTCCACCGTCTTTTTCGTACTACGAATGGGATCTTGAATCTCGCTCTGCACGCCCTGTCCCCGGTTGGGTGGCCCTCGCCGCCTAACTTGCACTTTGGGATAAATCTATGGCTGTTACTAGGGTTGCTTGTACCGCACGCCAGGCAACCCTCGCATTCGGCGTCAGACAGACGTCACTGCGATGCCCCACTTTGCGGCAGCTCCTGCACACCTCAATTTGCTTTCGGTACAGACTACACTGGTAGAGCGTCGACTCGTACCTCACGTATGTTGGAACTTTCTCGCTCTCGAAGGCGACGATGACCGTCATCCAAGTGCCGATGCGCTTAGCCCCCACTGCCGTCGGGTTGTACTTGGTCAAAATTTGCTCCAGGATCTCTTCTCGTTGTCTTCCGTCGGAATCCCTTTGATAACTCCTTTCACTGTGCCGTGCGCGGCTGTCCCGTACGCGTTGACTTCGTACTTCGTTCCTTGGACCGCTATCTCTATCACTCGAACATATCTTTCCGCTCGTTCGGAGCTCTGTGTGCTGACCCCCATAATGTTCTGTTGAAAATTGGGGGTCGCCATGTCGTCTGCCCGCTCCGTCTTCTCGATTCCCACAGCTGCCATGATGGCCGCCGCGCTACGCACACCGCTCTTCACTATGTCTAGCCCTCCGCGGGGTCTCAAGACGATCTTGATTTCTTCTGCAGGCATATTTGGCATGCGGGCGGCCCGAATGACCTCTTCCCTCACGTTCCTTCCTAGCGTATAGTCTTGTTGCTAAGCGCTGAATTCTCAGTGCCGGTAACGGCGATCGGCTCACCTTGGTCGTGTCGTCTATAATTCAACGGATTCTTCTATCCGTGCCCGCCGATGGGAAGACATCCAGTCGACCTCTGAAACTCTTCGGGTGTAATTTCTTCACCTCCCATTTGCACGCACATCTGTGTCGTTGACCTCTCCAACGATGACTTGGCAGTTAAGTCTTCGACCATCTCCCTCGGGGAGGTGCCGGCGGGTAGATTTAGCAAACACTCGGCGCGTTAGGCTTAACCGCACCACGCCAGCGACGGAACACCGACGAATTGGTGAAAAACGCACGTTTTGCCGAAAAGCCGGTATCGGTCGATGCACCGCACCTTCACGCACACACTGGTAATAAAATCTTCGTGATTAGAACCAATTACTACTGCGTAGTTGGGCAATAATTACAAAGCCGATATGATCACGTTAGCAGACTGCGGCACTGTCCATTATCTCGGGCAAATTTTAGTGGGAGTTCTTCTGTGGAAATAGCAGCGGGAAACGCAATGCTACCACGCGCATTTGAAGGCGGCTCTGAGCGGCCGCGGTTCTAGTCGGCCGCTTCCGTTCCATCACGTACGTCACGTCCGGCCGCCGGTAATGGGCGCCTTTTCTATTCAATTTCGGTTCCGATAACACCAATGTCGTGAGCCGTTTGTGTCGCTCGCGTTCAGGTTTGAAGCGTAGGATTTTGCATTTCCCACTTTTTTTTTATGTGTACTATTAGGTGTCATTCTTTTTACGCTGTCGAAAATTTGAGTGCAGTTGGATTTTAACACTTTCGCTGCGGCATGCCTTTGAGGTGCCGTTTTACGGGCGAAAAGAGCCACCCGTGTACCTTTCGCAATATGTCAGTGTGACCCACCCGTGGGTCATGCGCCTACGCCTGTTTCATTTGCGGCAAAAGATATGGCGCCGCCATCTTTCTTGCTGGAGTTTGGCGCGTTTATTTGAATAATGCTAAAATGTTTGGAGCAGCAGGAAATACGAGTGAAACGTATTTCAAGAACGGCAGCAAAATTTTGGCTAATACCAGAATAAAGAAATAGGCCGCAGTTCTGCGCCGCCCGACGTTCAGTGCAGTAAATATGTAAATATACATCAGTTGCATTTTCAAACTGAGGGGGCAGCACACCACGGAGCGTTCTCGACCATGGGTCATCGGCGATTCACACCGGACGCAGCAGGAAAACGTTCTCATTGCGTGCGTCGTCTGTCACCAGTAAGTCCCGGGATTAACCACAAGATAAGTATTCTTCTGGCTATTTATACCCAGATGTAACAAGAATCGCGTTCAGGTGTAATGAAGCTATAGCATCCGCAAGCAGATTCATGCTTGCAACTTCGCTGCCGCGTAGGAGACGCACAGGCCGGGACCCACTGGTGATCCACAACGCAGTGAAGCGTTAATACCGCACGTTTCGCGGGGCCCCACTATTTCCGGTACCACAGACTGCAAACGTTCTGCCAAGATCTTTATTAGTATTTTGTAGTCAATATTAAAGAGACTTTTTGGACGACAGGCTCCGATATTCCTGAGTTTTGCTACATCTTCAGGTTTTGGAATAAGAACAGTATGTGAAAGATAAAAGATGGTGGCAGTATGTAATTTTCAGTGTACACATCGCTGCAGTGTACACATCGCCAAAAACGGGGCTAAGTTCATTTTTAAGCATCTTATAAAAATCGGCCCCCAGACCATCTGGTGCGGTGTTTTGCCAGTTTTCGTTACCTCGTTACCTCGTTACCTTTCGTTACCTCGTTTACAGTATAGGCGGTTTAAGGTTGTTGGAAAGCCAAGGTGTAAATGACACCCACAACGATTACCCCATGCGACATCACTTGAATTCAAACGCATGGCTCAAGTACGCACCAACCCAAGGCGGCTACGGTGTGTTTTCGCTACGAATAATCAACTATTTTACAAATTCAGTTGGAAAAAATAAGTACAAAATCATCGAAATATTAGTTAAAGTACGACTGCGTATCTAAGTGTGTAGTTTTTCTGTTTTGAAATTTCTTTCTCTAGCTTTTTAGTTTCCATATTTTGTTTTGTTTTGTTTTTAATCTTTCGTAATTTTATGATTATCTTTTTTTTTGGAGGACCGAGCCCCTCCCCGTAAAAATGAAATCTTGCATAAATCTTGCACAAATCTCCCCGTAAAAATGAACTCAGTCCGGATCTGGCGCTGCTACACGCCAGTTTCAATCGCCATCAAGCTAGCTCCCGCTCGAACTCAATCTTGGTTTCGCAAGCGCGATCGGACGAAAGCGGTGATACTCTCGTTCCTGCTGACTAATGGGACAGAAGTTGACAACTTCAACTAGCGCCACAAATTTTATCAAATAACTAGACACAAAAAAAAACGTATGGGGACGTTTCTATAGTTGCATGTACCTTGGACCGCGTTACCAGGCGCCGGCCGCGAAGTACAGTTTTGGCGCCATCTGGCATACGTGAGTGCAACCGGTGAAACTTCTAAATCGGGATTGAAACGTGCCGTGTAGCAGCGGCGGTGCGTCGAGCGCGCTCGAAAATTCAATCGCGCTTCGCTTCAGTCCGGATTGAAGGTGCCCGTGTGGCACGGGTATTAGACCCCAAAGCGTCGGGATGTTAGGCCTAACGTCGGAGTGCCGCATACCCCCTTCAGAAAGTGGACATTGTCCACTTTCTTTCTTTCTTTCCAAATTCTTTATCTGTTTCAATGACCTACCACACCCTACCCTTTGCTTTCCGAGGTTTTCTTGACTGCAAACTTTTATTTCTGTCTTGTATATATATATATATATATATATATATATATATATATATATATATATATATATATATATATATATATATATATATATATATATATATATATATATATACAGAAAGATAGGTCGGCAGTCTACAACGCCAAAGGAGGCATAGGGGTGTGGTTACGCTCTTTTTTTTACTACGGTTCATTAAGTGAACATTATTTTTTTAATATACGGAAGAAAGAAAGAAAGAAAAACACGCGCCCAGAGTGGGGACCGAACCCACGCCTTTCGATTAGATCTCGAATGCCTTACGAATGCCGAATTGGTAAGGCATTCGAGATCTAATCGAAAGGCGTGGGTTCGGTCCCCACTCTGGGCGCGTGTTTTCCTTTCTTTCTTTCTTCCGTATATCAAAAAAAAGAATGTTCACTTAATTAACCGTAGTAAAAAAAAGAGCCTAACCACACCCCTATGCCTCCTTTGGCGTTGTAGACTGCCGACCTATCTTTCTGTATTTCCTCAACGAGCCCCTCATTTCCTTACTATATATATATATATATATATATATATATATATATATATATATATATATATATATATATATATATATATATATATATATATATATATATACATGGGGCCGGTAAAAATGTACAGTAAAAGACGGCTAGGGGCAAGCCTTCGTCAGAATAAAAACTCAGAATAAAAAATAAAAATTCTGACGAAGGCTTGCCCAAGCCGAAACGTTAATACATGTTCGTTCGTTACCGTTTAGTCTTCTCTTTTACTGTATATATATATATATATATATATATATATATATATATTCCGATGGAGACCGGACCTCCAGTCGAAACGTTAGTAAACATGTTTTTGTCCTTTGAGACGTGTGTCGGACTCTAATTTTTACTATCTCTCTCTCTCTCTCTCTCTCTCTCTATATATATATATATATATATATATATATATATATCTGATTCGACATATAGCCGATCCGACATTAGAATACAAAAAACGAGTCCGCAGTACCATAATTGATATTAGGGATGAAAAACTGATAGACAAAAAAACTGCGCGAGCTCTTATTCCATTGCACTGCACGCCAGGACGTTTTTACCTCCTTCCTAAAATTCACAAATTCAACAATCCGGGCAGGCCCATATTCTCTGGCATAGGAACCGTGACCGAGAACATTTCTAGCTATGTCGACAACATTATAAGGGAAATTCCGCCCACATTCAATTCGTACATAAAAGATACTACTCATTTTCTAAGTGAAATAAAAGACCTCACGATACCGGATGACTCCTTCCTTGTAACATTAGATGTGGCCTCTTTGTATAGAAACATACCTCACGCCGGTGGAAATCCGTCATAAGAGCCTACGAAAATTCACAAGGGGACAAACCTATTGACAGCAACACTTTGGCCAAACTGTTAACTTTAATACTTGAATTAAACAATTTTGAATTCAATAACCAGCACTACGTCCAAATAAGTGGCACATCTATGGGTACAAAAATAGGCCCAAATTATGCAAACATATTCATGGGAACCCTTGAGACACAGTTCTTGGAGAACTTCCCTTTAAAAACAGTTTTACAAGCGGTACATCGACGACATTTTCTTGGTTTGGCCTCATGGTGAGGAAGCCCTGAAACAATTCATATCCGATTTCAATAGTGCTCACAGTGATATCTCATTCTCACGTGAGTATTCAACTTCTACAATAAATTTCCTTGACGTGCAGATAACAACTAACGGACACAGACTGGATACTTCTGTGTACAGAAAACCCACCGACCGACACCAATACTTCAACTTTCACAGCAGCCATGTGAGACACTGCAAAACGGCCATTCCATACAGCCAAGCCCTACGCTTCCGCAGAATTTTCGCTAACCAAAATGACTTCGCTTCTAATTGTGATCAGCTCCGCATTGACCTCGCACGACAAAAATACCCACTACCACTCATTGAAGATTCAATCAGGAAGGCATCAGAACAGGAGCGTTCTAGCCTTATTAGTGGCAATAAAACCTCCCCTTCGAGGTCACAAACCAATCTGATTCTGACATATTCGGCATCTGGCCCAAACGTCAATGAAATTTTAAGAACAACATCTTGCTCCACAACATCTTGCTCCACAGTGAAAGAATGAAGCACGTCATTCCAGACCCACCACGCGTGGTGCATCGCCGGGCAAGAAACATCAGAGACATTGTAACATCATCTCGATCAAGAGAAACTAGTTTCACAGGTTCCACACCATGTGGTAAACCCCGGTGCAAATTGTGTCTAATGATGACACCAACAACAAGCGCTCAGAGCAGGGAATCTGACTTTTCCATGCAGATCAGGGGCAACTTTAATTGTGACACTGCAAATATAGTTTACCTCCTAGAATGTGGTGATTGTGGTAAGCAATATATTGGACAGACTGAAAATTCTTTGAGAACTCGCATCAATAATCACAGATCCGATGCGAAAACAAAACCTTATCTCCCCCTTTCAAAACATATCAACTCTTTGAAACACCCGTCGACCAATTTAAGGCCACAGTGCTCCAATCAGGATTTAAAACCCATTTCGACGGGGAAGCCTGCGAATCTTATCTGATCCACAAATATAACACTCTCACAAGAGGTATCAATGAGTCTCAGGGAAGGCTGTCGTGCCTTCAAACCTAGACCTTGTAGCGGCACGTATCGCACGTTACCACTTCTCAACCGTTGGATGGTTCATCGTTGTCAGCAGGTTACTTTTCGGTATGCTTTAATGCTTCTCCTGCACGAAATCTTGCTGTATCCCATCATTACACTTTCCAAGCACTACTCGGCCTAGTGTTGTGGATAACTTATTTTCTCCGTATGCTTCATTGCTCTTTTGCCCGAAATGTCACTTTGTAAGCTATTTTTGTTCAGTGCTATGGTTCCCCGTGTTCTACGACTTGTACGCGTGCATTCTTTGTTCTTTCGTTTGTCAGTTTGTTAAAAGAATGCTGTGTGCGAATTCATACGGCCATTGATGATTAGGTACGAAGTGTCATTTTTTCCTGGATCACTGGAGATTTGTTCTCGTACGTGCTTCACATCTTTGTTTTACTTTTTTCATAATGTGCAAGCCCTTGTTACTTGCAAAAATATAGAACGTAAGCTAACAATTTGTTGTATCTATTCATTTCATGTCATGAGCCGGGGGAAAGGAGCAAGATAAACAGGAGCGCCGACTTCACTCTCTCTTGCGGGCTCTTAAAGTCCATCACTCGCGGAGCGCAATGTAGATGGCGCAGTGAATGGTCCGGCGGCTAAAAGCAGCCGGCGTTCCCTGTGCGCCGGCGGGCGTGTTGGCGGAACGCATTCCGTCGGCTTTCGTCGTCTGCTTCGGCGACGGTAGTTTTAGGCACGGAGTGCTTTGGGCCTGCGTTGGCGCCGCTTCGCGTTCATTGCGCTCCTCCTTCGCACGGCTTGATTAACTTGTTCGACAGCACCTTCTGGGTAACCCGAACCCAAAGGAATTGAGTGGTCGTACGGCACGGCAAAGATGCGTTAAGGATTGGTTTGCATGGCGGGAAAACAAAATGTAGGGCGCACATATAGACATATGGCAGCTATACAAACACTACCTTTTGCGCAGTGCTTGCCGAAAATGTGACTCCATTAGTAAATTTGTGAACACCAATTCGGCAGTGTTTTAACAGGTTTTACAAAAGGCGAAAGGAGCAACTGGTTCTGATCACTAGCGATTATAAAAGTTGCCTCAGCTTTCTCGCCGTTCTCCAACTTACGTCCAAAACAGAGTGTGCCTAGAACACGGACTGGCACTCACACGCTCATCAGAAAATAACAGAAACGCGATAACATCACCGGCGACTGCCCGCTCAAGATCGAGACCCTGACAGTGCGGTCTTTTCACAAGCCTTCATTTCGCAATATTTGAATTCGTCGGGACGCTATATCTCTGTGGTGATGACTCGCCAAAAGAAAAGGTTTGACGAGCCGGTTGTTTTGCTGATCAGCCGCTTAAAGAAAAAAAAAACGCCGGGAACTCTGGTAGGCCCAAAATTGCAGCCATACAAATCGTCGCATTTTATTTGGAGTCCACGGCGTTATCGACGAGATAAGACGACCGTAGAGCGACAGTGAACATCGGGCGGTAAGTTGCGGTATGGGTTACAATAAGGGTTGCGTTAGATATTCTTGGGTGCCTTATCAAGATGACAGTGTTTTTGTACACTTATTACAACCGGGCAGCGGTCCAATTCAGTCATTGGCACAGAAATGTGTGTCTCATTGCCGTTTGCCGATGGAGACTCCGGGCGACCCTTGTAAGCATTGTTCGTGCGTAGAAGCGGCATAAATAATTAAGCAGGCGGCTGGACAGCGGGCCAACAACAGACTGTAATTTTTGCGCTGCATCGGTTTTTCGTAAGCAGAATCACGCTAGACTGCATGTTGGGGCGTTTCATATTACTCTTGCTCATTCTTTGGTGATTCTAAAGTCGTCGTCGTTCAGTTGCGTCTTACATCTGCTGGGTTAGTACAATATTTTTCGCAGGTCTTCATAATGTCAGAATAAACGCCCCCCGATAGGGAATAAGCGATCGCCATGTATGCGGTGGCGTGCGATTATCTGCGCCGTCTATTCCGGCTGCGCACGGGTGTTTAAATTCCGCGCGTGCAGGCACTCCTCCTGCATAGTAGGACTGGCATTAGCCGCGAGGCCCACCACTGGAGAGGCCGGCGCTGCGATCGTTTTGACGTCACTTGTAGGATCACCGTTCCTATCTTGCTCCGTAGTTGGCTTGCAGCGCGTGACACTTCGCTTCGGAAGCGCGTTCTAAAAGTGTTTTCATGTTATTTTCCTTCGTTTGAAGTTAATTCTCAGTGCTTCAAGCGCAGTTCGACCTCATGGGGAATTTATAACCGTATCAACTGTGGTAGATTACCCGCAACCACCATGAGCGTGGTGGTGTACTACGTATGCGACCGAAGCGTAAGCAGCGGCTTGTTTCCCCGATCAACAATGTGGACTACGGCGATCGCCGAGTGAAGTTTCTAGATTTCTCTTGTTTGCAAGAAATGTATAAAGCAGGAAATCGTGAAGCGTTAACTGTTCGCAGAAGCACACGCTCCCGCCGTGCCTGCCCGCACGGCCGACAGTGCGGCTCAAACCGACGCAGCTCGCGGCAGCAACAACAACAAAGAGGTTACAGATTGGTGAAAGTGGATGTTAGTGTGATGAAAAATTCTGATAGGTAGTGTCATCAGCTGTGGTTTTCAAAGCGATGCTCAAATATCTGCCGCGATTTACGCCGACCGGACGCGGAGGTCGGTCCCGGCAGCGCCGGCCCGTTCACGCCGGTGAGGCGAGCGGCCGAAGGATGGCTATGCTTGCGCGCAAGAATCGGCCGAGGCCGTGCAGGTATCTTGATCGTCGATCGCTTCAACGGAAATCACCGCGCTTACAGAGTTTCCAGCGCGGTGAAACGTTTTATAAGGGGCTGTCACTCGCAACTCTAACGGCGATGAAATATATTCTGCGACGCCAAGCCTAAAGTTCTCAACATCCGATTACGCGCATCCGAAGCCGGCTGCGAGCTGTTGAAGGCCCTCCCTTCGCGCACGCGCGTGTTGCGTTTGGGTTCTGCTAACTTCTTGGGGGCCCCCAACGCTCGGCTCTCCATTCTAAATCTCCCCAATTACCCGAAATCATTAACGACGTGTCTCGCCTCGTACGCAGGCTCGCCTTCTGTGAGCAGTCGTGAGTTTCGAAATTGATGCTTGAGAAAGGCCGGCTCACTTTAAACACACAAAACACGCTGCAATTATAAATTACCACGCCGAACACCTAACGAAAACTAAATATAGCCTTGTTCAGACCCGCGCGAAGGCGTTAAAAACCCGAGTTCATACCGTTCATACATTGCGGACAAGTCGCGAAAGTAAACATCAGCCGTGCAGAGTACACGCTACGGCAGTAATCGTTAATCAAATCCGGGCATGACTATAAAAACATCGTAGGGGAAATAGGCACTGATTAAGGCAAACTACAGACCATAACAATACTTTTAAGCATGTGCGGCGAAGCAATCCGATCACCGTTCTGGCGTAGTCATTCATTTACCAGGCAATACGAGCAGTTCGCGTGGCGAGATCATAATTGAGCGACGCGTTTCCGTCGCTGTTACAATGTGTTTCCTTGCACACGCATGTACCGACACAAGTATTTCATAATGAATTTACAGCGCACTTTTCTCGGCATCAGTTGCATCGTCCTTGACGTTAGCTGGCTGCGTAGCTGTGGTCGCGATGGTACCTAAACGCGGCGGTGTCGCCGGGAACAAGCGAGTTGCTGATTGCTTGCTCGAATTATTTGGTTTACAGACAACGTTTTTGGTAATTTGCATCAAATCCACAAGGAGGGGGCGAGACGGTGGCCACAACAAAAAAACACGCTTCCGCATACGCACGGGAAATGTGTTGTAGCAGACGACAACACGATTCGGCGTCCTACAAGTGACGTCACTCATAGGTGGCGCCACGGTATGTCCTCGAGGCTAATACGACAGGCGTCTTTGCGAAAGAAACGACGCCTCTGGGAAGTGCGAAGAAGGGAAGAGCCATGTACAGAGGCACAGCGACGAGAGGGCAAACGAAGGAGGAAGAGAGCAAAGGGAAAGCTGGGCGGCCGGCGGCGCGTGGACATTATCGGCCCAAGCAAAATAATTTTTCTGGGCCACAGTCGGCGCTCCTCTTTATATCTTGCTCCGTGGCCGGGGGCTCCTTCAACTGCTTTTTTCTGTGTGCTGTTTCTTTGTTTATTTCCTGCCTTGTGTGTCGTTTCTCAAAATCCTCAAACGACCTGCGCTCTTCTTGGTTTGCTCGCGCACACCTCTGTCGGCGTCGGGGCCCTTCGAGGGGTCGTCATTGTCCGCCTTGTGCCCGGGATGCGGGCCGCGGATAAGCCATTTGTGGCTATTATCTGGTCTCCTGGGGAAGCGGCGGCATTTTCCTTTGAGGACGCGGCCCCCTCGCTAATCCTCCCGCCTGCATTCTTGAACTTCAACGTCGCCTTCTGCCATTTTGCGTCCCCCAGTGTCCGGATGACTAATTGTCGATTCTATGCTTCCGCCTTATGCGGTAGGTTGTTTCCGCTCCTTTGGAGTGAATTGCCCAGTACCCCTTCCTTATTTGTTTACTTTTCTTAATAATGCTGTGCGTGGGTGGGCGGCTGAAGGAAACACGCTTCCTAAGTGCCTCGATTTTGCTTTTCGCCGCGTTGTATATTGAGATAGATTACCTGCGCGCCCAGTCGTGCAGTACGTTTCTTTCCACTTGTTTCTTGCTGTACTTCCTTCTTGTACACTTTTGAAATAATGGGTCCACGTGCTCACAGCGCTCCCTGCGAGCCTACATGTACCCTGTATTCGACCTATGTACTTCACTTGAAAAAGGCTGGTTCCCAGCCAAAACGTCGTATTAAATATTGTTGTTTTTCGTGGTGACTCTAATTTAATATACTATTCAGCTGCCAAGCCCTGCACCACTGTTATAAATATATATATATATATATATATATATATATATATATATATATATATATATATATATATAGTGAATCAGAATAGGAAATCAGGGGCTCGTTGAAAATAAGAGAGAAAGTAAGATTTGGCAGTCAAGAAGACCTCGGAAGGCTAAGGGGAGGATGTAGTAGCTCAAGATAAAGAATTTGGAAAATAAAAAAGTGGAGACAAAATGCCCGCCAGGTGGGATCCGAACCCACGACCTCCAGAATACCGGTCTGGTGCGATAACCACTACGCTACCGGCGGGGCTACTTTGGCCTCCACTTTCTGGGGTATTTATGTTCAGGTGTTTTTGTTTCCTGCGCTTGGGGGTGTTGGCCAGCGCCACTCGGACTACTCGGGGTGAAGGGGACCATCTTTTTAACCCCCGGGCCGTGACTCGAGCGTCTACGACATGTGGAGAGTGGTCGACCAGCGTTGAACCCTCTTAAGCTCCCTAGGGCACCAAGACTGCCAGAACAGAGGCCCTCGCTAAGCAGGTAGCGAATCAGAATAGGAAATGAGGGGCTCGTTGAAAATAAGACAGAAAGTAAGAATTGGCAGTCAAGAAGACCTCGGAAAGCGAAAGGGAGGATGTAGTAGCTCAAGATAAAGAATTTGGAAAATAAGAAAGTGGAGAAAAAATGCCCGCCAGGGGGGATCCCAACCCACGACCTCCAGAATACCGGTCTGGTGGGATAACCACTACGCTACCGGCGGGGCTACTTTAGCCTCCACTTTCTGGAGTATTTATGTTCACGTCTTTTTGTTTCCTGCGCTTGGGGGTGTTAGCCAGCGCCACTCGGATTACTCGGGGTGAAGGGGACCTTCTTTTTAACCCCCGGGCCTTGACTCGAGCGTCTACGACATGTGGAGAGTGGTCGACCAGCGTTGAACCCTCTTAAGCTCCCTAGGGCACCAAGACTGCCAGAACAGAGGCCCTCGCTAAGCACGTAGCGAATCAGAATAGGAAATGAGGGGCTCGTTGAAAATAAGACAGAAAGTAAGAATTGGCAGTCAAGAAGACCTCGGAAAGCAAAGGGGAGGATGTAGTAGCTCAAGATGAAGAATTTGGAAAATAAAAAAGTGGAGACAAAATGCCCGCCAGGTGGGATCCGAACCACCGACCTCCAGAATACCGGTCTGGTGCGATAACCACTACGCTACCGGCGGGGCTACTTTGGCCTCCACTTTCTGGGGTATTTATGTTCAGGTGTTTTTGTTTCCTGCGCTTGGGGGTGTTGGCCAGCGCCACTCGGACTACTCGGGGTGAAGGGGACCATCTTTTTAACCCCCGGGCCGTGACTCGAGCGTCTACGACATGTGGAGAGTGGTCGACCAGCGTTGAACCCTCTTAAGCTCCCTAGGGCACCAAGACTGCCAGAACAGAGGCCCTCGCTAAGCAGGTAGCGAATCAGAATAGGAAATGAGGGGCTCGTTGAAAATAAGACAGAAAGTAAGAATTGGCAGTCAAGAAGACCTCGGAAAGCGAAAGGGAGGATGTAGTAGCTCAAGATAAAGAATTTGGAAAATAAGAAAGTGGAGAAAAAATGCCCGCCAGGGGGGATCCCAACCCACGACCTCCAGAATACCGGTCTGGTGGGATAACCAATACGCTACCGGCGGGGCTACTTTAGCCTCCACTTTCTGGAGTATTTATGTTCACGTCTTTTTGTTTCCTGCGCTTGGGGGTGTTAGCCAGCGCCACTCGGATTACTCGGGGTGAAGGGGACCTTCTTTTTAACCCCCGGGCCTTGACTCGAGCGTCTACGACATGTGGAGAGTGGTCGACCAGCGTTGAACCCTCTTAAGCTCCCTAGGGCACCAAGACTGCCAGAACAGAGGCCCTCGCTAAGCACGTAGCGAATCAGAATAGGAAATGAGGGGCTCGTTGAAAATAAGACAGAAAGTAAGAATTGGCAGTCAAGAAGACCTCGGAAAGCAAAGGGGAGGATGTAGTAGCTCAAGATGAAGAATTTGGAAAATAAAAAAGTGGAGACAAAATGCCCGCCAGGTGGGATCCGAACCACCGACCTCCAGAATACCGGTCTGGTGCGATAACCACTACGCTACCGGCGGGGCTACTTTGGCCTCCACTTTCTGGGGTATTTATGTTCAGGTGTTTTTGTTTCCTGCGCTTGGGGGTGTTGGCCAGCGCCACTCGGACTACTCTGGGTGAAGGGGACCTTCTTTTTAACCCCCGGGCCGTGACTCGAGCGTCTACGACATGTGGAGAGTGGTCGACCAGCGTTGAACCCTCTTAAGCTCCCTAGGGCACCAAGACTGCCAGAACAGAGGCCCTCGCTAAGCAGGTAGCGAATCAGAATAGGAAATGAGGGGCTCGTTGAAAATAAGACAGAAACTAAGAATTGGCCGTCAAGAAGACCTCGGAAAGCAAAAGGGAGGATGTAGTAGCTCAAGATAAAGAATTTGGAAAATAAAAAAGTGGAGACAAAATGCCTGCCAGGTGGGATCCGAACCCACGACCTCCAGAATACCGGTCTGGTGCGATAACCACTACGCTACCGGCGGGGCTACTTTGGCCTCCACTTTCTAGGGTATTTATGTTCAGGTGTTTTTATTTCCTGCGCTTGGGGGTGTTGGCCAGCGCCACTCGGACTACTTGGGGTGAAGGGGACCTTCTTTTTAACCCCCGGGCCGTGACTCGAGCGTCTACGACATGTGGAGAGTGGTCGACTAGCGTTGAACCCTCTTAAGCTCCCTAGGGCACCAAGACTGCCAGAACAGAGGCCCTCGCTAAGCATGTAGCGAATCAGAATAGGAAATGAGGGGCTCGTTGAAAATAAGACAGAAACTAAGAATTGGCAGTCAAGAAGACCTCGGAAAGCAAAGGGGAGGATGTAGTAGCTCAAGATAAAGAATTTGGAAAATAAGAAAGTGGAGACAAAATGCCCGCCAGGTGGGATCCCAACCCAAGACCTCCAGAATACCGGTCTGGTGCGATAACCACTACGCTACCGGCGGGGCTACTTTGGCCTCCACTTTCTGGGGTATTTATGTTCAGGTGTTTTTGTTTCCTGTGCTTGGGGATGTTGGCCAGCGCCACTCGGACTACTCGGGGTGAAGGGGACCTTCTTTTTAACCCCCGGGCCTTGACTCGAGCGTCTACGACATGTGGAGAGTGGTCGACCAGCGTTGAACCCTCTTAAGCTCCCTAGGGCACCAAGACTGCCAGAACAGAGGCCCTCGCTAAGCATGTAGCGAATCAGAATAAGAAATGAGGGGCTTGTTGAAAATAAGACAGAAACTAAGAATTGGCAGTCAAGAAGACCTCGGAAAGCAAAGGGGAGGATGTAGTAGCTCAAGATAAAGAATTTGGAAAATAAGAAAGTGGAGACAAAATGCCCGCCAGGTGGGATCCCAACCCACGACCTCAAGAATACCGGTCTGGTGCGATAACCACTACGCTACCGGCGGCTACTTTGGCCTCCACTTTCTGGGGTATTTATGTTCTGGTGTTTTTGTTTCCTGCGCTTGGGGGTGTTGGCCAGCGCCACTCGGACTACTCGGGGTGAAGGGGACCTTCTTTTTAACCCCGGGCCTTGACTCGAGCGTCTACGACATGTGGAGAGTGGTCGACCAGCGTTGAACCCTCTTAAGCTCCCTAGGGCACCAAGACTGCCAGAACAGAGGCCCTCGCTAAGCACGTAGCGAATCAGAATAGGAAATGAGGGGCTCGTTGAAAATAAGACAGAAAGTAAGAATTGGCAGTCAAGAAGACCTCGGAAAGCAAAGGGGAGGATGTAGTAGCTCAAGATAAAGAATTTGGAAAATAAAAAAGTGGAGACAAAATCCCCGCCAGGTGGGATCCGAACCACCGACCTCCAGAATACCGGTCTGGTGCGATAACCACTACGCTACCGGCGGGGCTACTTTGGCCTCCACTTTCTGGGGTATTTATGTTCAGGTGTTTTTGTTTCCTGCGCTTGGGGGTGTTGGCCAGCGCCACTCGGACTACTCTGGGTGAAGGGGACCTTCTTTTTAACCCCCGGGCCGTGACTCGAGCGTCTACGACATGTGGAGAGTGGTCGACCAGCGTCGTGACTTCTTCGTCGTTTGCCTCGGGTTTTGGCCCGAGGCAAACGACGAAGAAGTCACGAATTTTGTGCTCGGCGCTGGTGCGACCTTTCCTGGATATTATACCGGTTCTCTGTTTTATCCGGCCTATGCATCAAGAATATGAACGTCTGCAGTCAAGCGGGTGAGTGGCTGCTAGTGCGAATTGTCGGCTGTTAGGTTTTTATTGACTGAAATCGGCAGTTAGGCTTAGCAGCCGTTGTTTGCAATACCCTCTGCTACCCCACCACCGCTATACAGTTGGCTAGTGATGGAGCTTTTAAATCGAGCAACAAGGACTGTGCGCCAGGAAACGCTTCGATCTGCGTTATCCCAAACTTCTGCTCATGCTGAGGAATGTAACGAGACACCAGCAGAGGGACTCAGCAGTCATGGCTCGGATCATTCCCTCATAACCACGGACAATCTCCCTCATGATCCGCATCAAGATGTCGTGGAAAATCCCCCTGGTAGCTCTCAACACCGCTTACCGCGGACAAATGAAGATTTGATGGCCGCAGACTCTCGGGACACCACGCAAATTGGGAAGGAGCTTTTGAGTTGCCTCTCGGACAATCATTATAAGGTGCCGGTAGTTGTGCGAGAAAAGGTGATGGGCTTATTTTTTGCTATGCAAGCCACGGTTGTGGGTTTGCAGACTGATCTTGCCCGGGCAGAAGGGTGCATTGAAGAACTACGCAAGCAGGTCTCTGAAGATAGGCGCCACCAGGATTCATATTCCGCTCCTGATGGCGTGGCGCCACCTCAGGCCAGCCAGCCAACGTTTGTGCAAATCCTACAGGGCCCTAACCACGCCACAGAGACTACCTCTGCCCACTTCGCAGCTCCGCTGTCCGCTCCCACCGCACCTCAACGTTCTGGTTCTTATGGTTCACAGCCGTACATGTCCTATGCAAACAACCCCAACCATGTCCTTTTCGTGACCCCGATTCATCCGTCAGCAAATCCAGGTCCTGACACCATAACATTGCTGAAATCAACATTCGGTAACGACCCCTCGGGGATAGGGGTTAAACAGGTGAAGCTCATTCCATCTCGCTCGGGTCTCACTGTTGTCTCTGCCGACCGCGAGTCGATCGACAATCTAGAAAAGGCGATTTCTTCAAATGCACAAATTAAAACTGCACTCAGGGTTACCCGGCCTCCACGTCGCCTTCCGCAATTCAAGATTTCTGGCGTCGACCCCAGCATTGTTCCCGGAATCTTGCGGGCTAAACTAAACGCGCGCAACAACTTGGACATTCCTGAGGAGGGCTTCCATCATCGGACCTACTTCAGGGATCGTGCTGGCAACAATGTGCACATAATTGAGGTCTCTCCATCGGTATACAAAGTACTCAAAGACCAGGACCGACTCTTGATAGGCTGGACATCCTGCACCATTAAGGAGAATTTCTACGTTGCGGCCTGCCAGAAATGCTGCTCTTACGGCCATGTGGCAACCCGATGCCCAAGTGAACGTGTAAGCTGTCCGTATTGCGCAGAGGCGCACACGGCAGATGCTTGCAACCTAGAAATTAAGAACAACGTGGTGTGCCGGGAGTGTCGTGCTTCTGGGAAAGATCGTTTCAACCACACCTTTAATGCGCCGTGCTGCCAGGTCTTGACAGCTCGCATTGCAAGACTTCGCGCCAAAACCATTTACGAGGACACTCTGCACGCTTCCCAAATTACCGGCTCAACTTAATTTCACCTCACAACTGGCATCACTACGTTTTCTTCAAGCAAACCTTGACCACACTCGCGCTGCAACTGAACATTTCGTCTCATATATGGAAGCCACAAACATTGACTTCGCAGTGGTTTCCGACCCGTATGTTAGAGGTGGGACTGTGCCAGGCATTCCGCCTCGGTGGTTTAAATTTCACCATGCCCAAACGCCGCGTTGCATGGTTGTTTCCCGAAATGTATCTTTGGACCTGTTTCCCATTCACGTGTCGCCTTTCGTGATCGCCCTCACTTTAAACGCGCCTAACCTGTCAATACTCTTTATAGGAGTGTACGCTGCGCCATCTGTGGCTCTAGACCATATCCTTTCTTCCGTTGGTTCCCTTTTGGACAGCAACAACGCTGACAATGTGGTCATTGCTGGTGATTTTAATGCTAGAAACCCCCTTTGGGGGGGTGATGTATTGAATGCGAGAGGACAGCAGTTGTCGCAGTTTGTTCATTCCCGTCAACTTAAAATTTTGAATGACCCGAACTCCCTTCCGACTTTTGCCACCGAATACTCCCAAACGTGGATTGACGTCACTTTGGCGAGTGGAACGGCTTGGTCTTCCAGAGTTTTCTGGGAAGTTCGGGATACTCCGACGCTTTCCGACCACCGTTACGTTGTCTTTGGCATGGAAGATGCCCCCGTTGCACAAAGGAAGCGACTGACAAAGGCTTCTGAGTCACGTTTGGTCGAGGATCTTGTCCAGGATCCTTGGTTTGAAACAGTGCCTTTCAACAGCATCGAATCTCCACAGAAGTTGGAAGACACCGTTAACACGTTTTATGAAAAAATGGCCCGACTGCGGAAGAGATTCGAAAGTGTTCCTAAACCACACAAGGGCAATGCATGGTGGTCGGATGATCTGGCGAGGGAACGGTCGTTCGTGAGATCTTTGCGGCGCAAGTATCAAGCGTGTCGTCATCCGCTACTTCGTGCAGACCTCAGATTCTGCTATTACAGATCGCTAGGTCAGTACAGGCGTCACATTGAGAAAGCCAAGAATGAAGTTGTTAGAAGAAAATTCACCAACACATCCCAGAAGAACTTATTCGGCGTCCCTTTCAAAATTGCGTTTCATAAGTTCACTTCACCTTCCGTGTTGCCCCCTCTCCGCGCTCCCGACGATTCAACTACCTCCTCCACCTTGGAATCTGCAGCCCTGCTATTTAGAACTCTTCTGCCGGCTGACGACCACCGACATGACACCCTCGCTCATCGAGCTTTGAGGACACTGATTGTACAAGTTCCGTACGTTCAGGCATCTCAAGACTATGCATTCACCTGGCATGAACTTCGATCAGCTGCTCGAAATATAAATCTCAAATCAGCTCCTGGACCCGACGGCATAACCGGTAATATGTTGACCCTCCTGGTCGGATGAACTTCTTCATTTCTGCTTACCTTATTCAATGCGTGCCTCACTCTTGGTCATTTTCCGTCAGTGTGGAAGGAAGCGAGGGTGACGTTTCTGCTAAAACCAAACCGGCCTCCAGATGATCCTTCATCATACAGGACCATCTGTATTTCGTCCTTGCTTGGCAAGCTTTTGGAGCGCATGCTCAATGGACGCCTTTACTTCTTTCTACACGAGTCGGGTCTGCTACACGTGAACCAGTACGGCTTTAAGCAAGGACAAAGTACCACCTCGGCGCTCCACTCTCTGTGCTCGCGCCTTCAGGCTTGGCGTGACGAAGGATCATTGGTCCTCCTTATATCTTTGGATTTCAAGGGGGCATTTGATTCTATCTGGCACCCGTATTTGCTGCACTTTTTGCGAACACACGGGTGCCCTTCGAACATTTATAGCCTGCTCCAGTCATTTTTGCACCACAGGGTGGTTCATTACAATGGCTATGCTGGGTGCGTGCAGGCGCAAACCGTGAGAGGCAGCCCGCAAGGCTCGCCGCTCAGTCCCCTACTCTGGAATATTGTGATCCACGACCTACTCTGCCTTCCTGTATCGCCGGATGTGCATCTGCAAGCTTACGCTGACGACACGGTCGTTGTAGTCAAGGGTAAGACGCGGCGGGCCATTGAGCATCTTGCCAATGAGACCCTTGAGCAAGTGTCAAAATGGACACGCACGGCTAAGCTGCAACTCAATCCCACCAAATGTACTTGCCTCCTGATTTCTAGGGGAGAGCGGGGAGCGCAGCGGAAGCCGACAATCAAGCTGGGCGGAACAACATTGCAGCAGGTCACAGAATTAAAGCTACTGGGAGTTGTCTTTGACAGGCACTTGACATTCGTTGCCCACGCGAATCACCTCCGCGGCCGAGTTGAAAAGATGTGTACTGCACTCATCGCATTTGCGAGGTTGCACTCGTTTTTAGACCGAAACCACCTCCGGCTCCTCTACCACCGCATTATTCTGCCAGCCATCACTTATGCAGCACCGGCATGGTGGGGTGACCGGCAGCATTATTCGCTTAAGGCAAAGATTCACTCCTTGATGCGCTCTCCGCTTTTTGTAGTGACTGGCGCTTACACGACCACCCGTACCGCAGCGCTAGAGGTGTTGGCCAATTCACTTCCCTTGTCCATCCTTTTAGACATTGAAACACGTCTTTTCAATTTGTTTCACCTTAAACGGCCTGTTGATTTACCCAATACACGTGTTTCTCCAACGGAGGTGGACCACCCTCTAGACTGGACGTGCTGTCATCCTGCTCTTCGTTTGGGAATCCCGCATAACAGAATTGACTCTCAAACGGCTTCACGACTCTTTACAAGTCCAGGGTTACACGCATATACGGACGGTTCCTTCACCATGACATCTGCTGGTGCCGCATTCGTCGTGTTCAGTGCTCCGGACCGTATAGTAACGACCCAACGCTTCCGGATTAGCCCTCCCACAAGCTCCTATGATGCGGAAGCGATTGCTCTACATCGTCTATTCCTCTACCTTCAAAATAACACGCCCTCGAACACTGTTTTTGTCTATACTGACTGTTTATCCCTACTCCTTGCTCTCGAAAACCCCCTCAACACATCCGACACTATTCACCAAATTCAGAACAGCTATCGATTGTTGGTTTCCTCTGTTGCCGTTTTCCTGTTTCACGTTCCTGGACACTCGGGGGTGTGGGGAAACGAGCTTGCAGACTTCGTTGCCAAAGCTGCGGCGACCATTGGTGAAGAGGTGGGGGCGCGTGCCTCAAAGCCCATCGTCAAGGAGAGATTTTTGAGGGCCGGTCGGTTAGAGTGGCAGGAGCGATGGAACACCGACAACGCTGACACTGAGTTGTTTTGCTGGGTTCCCAGCGTGCTCGCTATACCGCGCTGCTTTCCTCCGCCCAGACGACTCGCCCACATAGTTACCGGACATGGCCGTTTCCCGCACTACTTCCACAGGATCGACTTGCTCCCTGAAAACAGATGTTTTTGTGGACAGCTTGCCTCTTCAGTGAGCCACTACCTCCGGGACTGCACAAGGACAGCCTCGATTATAACCAGACTTAAACATGTCGTCCGCTTGCCTCTGGAACCTCCACATCTGCGACAAGCCCTGGACATTTCTCGGGCCGTGCAAATCCTCATCGAGCTTGTCGATTTTGTGAGCAAGAACATGCCGGACGTTCCGCGCTCATGAAATGCTCTCCGAAGCGATGTGTGTTGTTTGTGGGTGTAGTGCGAGCCTCTGTGATTGTCAGTTCTAGTTTGTGGCCTCTCCTAATGGATTTTAAGGTGCTGTGAGTGCTTGCTACCTGTGCTGAATTAGACAGCTTGTGCTCATCCTCACATCATCGCATTCGTGCTGTTCTTCGTGGTGAGCTTCTCTGCAGCCGGACTCTGTGGTGGAGACAGACTGCCTGAATTCGGAAATGCGGATACTGCCTCTAGCATTTGTATGTGTTAGAGTTTACGACCTCTTCAAACTGCAGTGTGGTGCTCCCATGCTCTTTCCGTGTTGTGATTTTCATGTATTTTGGTGTTTTTCTTATTCGACTATTTGTTTTTTTTTGAAATTTGCATTTTGGGCGCTTGCCCCTATTCATTTATATCTGATTGGCTGCAAACCTGCCATAGCTTTGCTGGTGCGGGTGTTGTTCCCCACCTTTTTTCTTGTTTTTTTGGAAAGGGGAACACGGAAATAAATTGGAAATTGGTCGACCAGCGTTGAACCCTCTTAAGCTCCCTAGGGCACCAAGACTGCCAGAACAGAGGCCCTCGCTAAGCAGGTAGCGAATCAGAATAGGAAATGAGGGGCTCGTTGAAAATAAGACAGAAACTAAGAATTGGCTGTCAAGAAGACCTCGGAAAGCAAAAGGGAGGATGTAGTAGCTCAAGATAAAGAATTTGGAAAATAAAAAAGTGGAGACAAAATGCCTGCCAGGTGGGATCCGAACCCACGACCTCCAGAATACCGGTCTGGTGCGATAACCACTACGCTACCGGCGGGGCTACATTGGCCTCCACTTTCTGGGGTATTTATGTTCAGGTGTTTTTATTTCCTGCACTTGGGGGTGTTGGCCAGCGCCACTCGGACTACTTGGGGTGAAGGGGCCCTTCTTTTTAACCCCCGGGCCGTGACTCGAGCGTCTACGACATGTGGAGAGTGGTCGACCAGCGTTGAACCCTCTTAAGCTCCCTAGGGCACCAAGACTGCCAGAACAGAGGCCCTCGCTAAGCACGTAGCGAATCAGAATAGGAAATGAGGGGCTCGTTGAAAATAAGACAGAAAGTAAGAATTGGCAGTCAAGAAGACCTCGGAAAGCAAAGGGGAGGATGTAGTAGCTCAAGATGAAGAATTTGGAAAATAAAAAAGTGGAGACAAAATGCCCGCCAGGTGGGATCCGAACCACCGACCTCCAGAATACCGGTCTGGTGCGATAACCACTACGCTACCGGCGGGGCTACTTTGGCCTCCACTTTCTGGGGTATTTATGTTCAGGTGTTTTTGTTTCCTGCGCTTGGGGGAGTTGGCCAGCGCCACTCGGACTACTCTGGGTGAAGGGGACCTTCTTTTTAACCCCCGGGCCGTGACTCGAGCGTCTACGACATGTGGAGAGTGGTCGACCAGCGTTGAACCCTCTTAAGCTCCCTAGGGCACCAAGACTGCCAGAACAGAGGCCCTCGCTAAGCAGGTAGCGAATCAGAATAGGAAATGAGGGGCTCGTTGAAAATAAGACAGAAACTAAGAATTGGCCGTCAAGAAGACCTCGGAAAGCAAAAGGGAGGATGTAGTAGCTCAAGATAAAGAATTTGGAAAATAAAAAAGTGGAGACAAAATGCCTGCCAGGTGGGATCCGAACCCACGACCTCCAGAATACCGGTCTGGTGCGATAACCACTACGCTACCGGCGGGGCTACTTTGGCCTCCACTTTCTGGGGTATTTATGTTCTGGTGTTTTTGTTTCCTGCACTTGGGGGTGTTGGCCAGCGCCACTCGGACTACTCGGGGTGAAGGGGACCTTCTTTTTAACCCCGGGCCTTGACTCGAGCGTCTACGACATGTGGAGAGTGGTCGACCAGCGTTGAACCCTCTTAAGCTCCCTAGGGCACCAAGACTGCCAGAACAGAGGCCCTCGCTAAGCAGGTAGCGAATCAGAATAGGAAATGAGGGGCTCGTTGAAAATAAGACAGAAACTAAGAATTGGCAGTCAAGAAGACCTCGGAAAGCAAAAGGGAGGATGTAGTAGCTCAAGATAAAGAATTTGGAAAATAAAAAAGGGGACAAAATGCCTGCTAGGTGGGATCCGAACCCACGACCTCCAGAATACCGGTCTGGTGCGATAACCACTACGCTACCGGCGGGGCTACTTTGGCCTCCACTTTCTGGGGTATTTATGTTCAGGTGTTTTTATTTCCTGCACTTGGGGGTGTTGGCCAGCGCCACTCGGACTACTTGGGGTAAAGGGGACCTTCTTTTTAACCCCCGGGCCGTGACTCGAGCGTCTACGACATGTGGAGAGTGGTCGACCAGCGTTGAACCCTCTTAAGCTCCCTAGGGCACCAAGACTGCCAGAACAGAGGCCCTCGCTAAGCATGTAGCGAATCAGAATAGGAAATGAGGGGCTCGTTGAAAATAAGACAGAAACTAAGAATTGGCAGTCAAGAAGACCTCGGAAAGCAAAGGGGAGGATGTAGTAGATCAAGATAAAGAATTTGGAAAATAAAAAAGTGGAGACAAAATGCCCGCCAGGTGGGATCCGAACCACCGACCTCCAGAATACCGGTCTGGTGCGATAACCACTACGCTACCGGCGGGGCTACTTTGGCCTCCACTCTCGGGGGTATTTATGTTCAGGTGTTTTTGTTTCCTGCGCTTGGGGGTGTTGGCCAGCGCCACTCGGACACTCTGGGTGAAGGGGACCTTCTTTTTAACCCCCGGGCCGTGACTCGAGCGTCTACGACATGTGGAGAGTGGTCGACCAGCGTTGAACCCTCTTAAGCTTTCTAGGGCACCAAGACTGCCAGAACAGAGGCCCTCGCTAAGCAGGTAGCGAATCAGAATAGGAAATGAGGGGCTCGTTGAAAGTAAGACAGAAACTAAGAATTGGCTGTCAAGAAGACCTCGGAAAGCAAAAGGGAGGATGTAGTAGCTCAAGATAAAGAATTTGGAAAATAAAAAAGTGGAGACAAAATGCCTGCCAGGTGGGATCCGAACCCACGACCTCCAGAATACCGGTCTGGTGCGATAACCACTACGCTACCGGCGGGGCTACTTTGGCCTCCACTTTCTAGGGTATTTATGTTCAGGTGTTTTTATTTCCTGCGCTTGGGGGTGTTGGCCAGCGCCACTCGGACTACTTGGGGTGAAGGGGACCTTCTTTTTAACCCCCGGGCCCTGACTCGTGCGTCTACGACATGTGGAGAGTGGTCGACCAGCGTTGAACCCTCTTAAGCTCCCTAGGGCACCAAGACTGCCAGAACAGAGGCCCTCACTAAGCATGTAGCGAATCAGATTAGGACATGAGGGGCTCGTTGAAAATAAGACAGAAACTAAGAATTGGCAGTCAAGAAGACCTCGGAAAGCAAAGGGGAGGATGTAGTAGCTCAAGATAAAGAATTTGGAAAATAAGAAAGTGGAGACAAAATGCCCGCCAGGTGGGATCCCAACCCACGACCTCCAGAATACCGGTCTGGTGCGATAACCACTACGCTACCGGCGGGGCTACTTTGGCCTCCACTTTCTGGGGTATTTATGTTCTGGTGTTTTTGTTTCCTGCGCTTGGGGGTGTTGGCCAGCGCCACTCGGACTACTCGGGGTGAAGGGGACCTTCTTTTTAACCCCCGGGCCGTGACTCGAGTGTCTACGACATGTGGAGAGTGGTCGACCAGCGTTGAACCCTCTTAAGCTCCCTAGGGCACCAAGACTGCCAGAACAGAGGCCCTCGCTAAGCAGGTAGTGAATCAAAATAGGAAATGAGGGGCTCGTTGAAAATAAGACAGAAACTAAGAATTGGCAGTCAAGAAGACGTCGGAAAGCAAAGGGGAGGATGTAGTAGCTCAAGATCAAGAATTTGGAAAATAAAAAAGTGGAGACAAAATGCCTGCCAGGTGGGATCCGAACCCACGACCTCCAGAATACCGGTCTGGTGCGATAACCACTACGCTACCAGCGGGGCTACTATGGCCTCCTCTTTCTGGGGTATTTATGTTCAGGTGTTTTTGTTTCCTGCGCTTGGGGGTGTTGGCCAGCGCCACTCGGACTACTCGGGGTGAAGTGGACATTCTTTTTAACCCCCGGGCCGTGACTCGAGCGTCTACGACGTGTGGAGAGTGTCGACCAGCGTTGAACCCTCTTAAGCTCCCTAGGGCACCAAGACTGCCAGAACAGAGGCCCTTGCTAAGCAGGTAGCGAATCAGAATAGGAAATGAGGGGATCGTTGAAAATAAGAGAGAAACTAAGAATTGGCAGTCAAGAAGACCTCGGAAATCAAAGGGGAGGATGTAGTAGCTCAAGATAAAGAATTTGGAAAATAAAAAAGTGGAGACAAAATGCCCGCCAGGTGGGATCCGAACCCACAACCTCCAGAATACCGGTCTGGTGCGATAACCACTACGCTACCGGCGGGGCTACTTTGGCCTCCACTTTCTGGGGTATTTATGTTCAGGTGTTTTTGTTTTCTGCGCTTGGGGGTGTTGGCCAGCGCCACTCGGACTACTCGGGGTGAAGGGGACCTTCTTTTTAACCCCCGGGCCTTGACTCGAGCGTCTACGAGATGTGGAGAGTGGTCGACCAGCGTTGAACCCTCTTAAGCTCCCTAGGGCACCAAGACTGCCAGAACAGAGGCCCTCGCTAAGCAGGTAGCGAATCAGAATAGGAAATGAGGGGCTCGTTGAAAATAAGACAGAAACTAAGAACTGGCAGTCAAGAAGACCTCGGAAAGCAAAGGGGAGGACGTAGTAGCTCAAGATAAAGAATTTGGAAAATAAGAAAGTGGAGACAAAAGCCCGCCAGTTGGGATCCCAACCCACGACCTCCAGAATACCGGTCTGGTGCGATAACCACTACGCATTCGGCGGGGCTACTTTGGCCTCCACTTTCTGTGGTATTTATGTTCAGATGTTTTTGTTTCCTGCGCTTGGGGGTGTTGGCCAGCGCCACTCGGACTACTCGGGGTGAAGGGGACCTTCTTTTTAACCCCCGGGCCGTGACTCGAGCGTCTACGACATGTGGAGAGTGGTCGACCAGCGTTGAACCCTCTTAAGCTCCCTAGGGCACCAAGACTGCCAGAACAGAGGCCCTCGCAAAGCAGGTAGCGAATCAGAATAGGAAATGAGGGGCTCGTTGAAAATAAGACAGAAACTAAGAATTGGCAGTCAAGAAGACCTCAGAAAGCAAAGGGGAGGATGTAGTAGCTCAAGATAAAGAATTTGGAAAATAAGAAAGTGGAGACAAAATGCCCGCCAGGTGGGATCCTAACCCACGACCTCCAGAATACCGGTCTGGTGCGATAATCACTACGCTACCGGCGGCTACTTTGGGCTCCACTTTCTGGGGTATTTATGTTCAGGTGTTTTTGTTTCCTGCGCTTGGGGGTGTTGGCCAGCGCCAAACGGACTACTCGGGGTGAAGGGGACCTTCTTTTTAACCCCCGTGCCGTGACTCGAGCGTCTACGACATGTGGAGAGTGGTCGACCAGCGTTGAACCCTCTTAAGCTCCCTAGGGCACCAAGACTGCCAGAACAGAGGCCCTCGCTAAGCAGGTAGCGAATCAGAATAGGAAATGAGGGGCTCGTCGAAAATAAGACAGAAAGTAAGAATTGGCAGTCAAGAAGACCTCGGAAAGCAAAGGGGAAGATGTAGTAGCTCAAGATAAAAAATTTGGAAAATAAAAACTGGAGACAAAATGCCCGCCAGGTGGAATCCGAACCCACGACCTCCAGAACACCGGTCTGGTGCGATAACCACTACGCTACCGGTGGGGCTACTTTGGCCTCCACTTTCTGGGGTATTTATGTTCAGGTGTTTTTGTTTCCTGTGCTTGGGGGTGTTGGCCAGCGCCACTCGGACTACTCGGGGTGAAGGGGACCTTCTTTTTAACCCCCGGGCCGTGACTGGAGCGTCTACGACATGTGGAGAGTGGTCGACCAGCGTTGAACCCTCTTAAGCTCCCTAGGGCACCAAGACTGCCAGAACAGAGGCCCTCGCTAAGCAGGTAGCGAATCAGAATAGGAAATGAGGGGCTCGTCGAAAATAAGACAGAAAGTAAGAATTGGCAGTCAAGAAGACCTCGGAAAGCAAAGGGGAGGATGTAGTAGCTCAAGATAAAAAATTTGGAAAATAAAAACTGGAGACAAAATGCCCGCCAGGTGGGATCCGAACCCACGACCTCCAGAATACTGGTCTGGTGCGATAACCACTACGCTACCGGCGGAGCTACTTTGGCCTCCACTTTCTGGGGTATTTATGTTCAGGTGTTTTTGTTTCCTGCGCTTGGGGGTGTTGGCCAGCGCCACTCGGACTACTCGGGGTGAAGGGGACCTTCTTTTTAACCCCCGGGCCGTGACTCGAGCCTCTACGACATGTGGAGAGTGGTCGACCAGCGTTGAACCCTCTTAAGCTCCCTAGGGCACCAAGACTGCCAGAACAGAGGCCCTCGCTAAGCAGGTAGCGAATCAGAATAGGAAATGAGGGGCTCGTTGAAAATAAGACAGAAACTAAGAATTGGCAGTTAAGAAGACCTCGGAAAGCAAAGGGGAGGATGTAGTAGCACAACATAAAGAATTTGGAAAATAAGAAAGTGGAGAAAAAATGCCCGCCAGGTGGGATCCCAACCCACGACCTCCAGAATACCTGTCTGGTGGGATAACCACTACGCTACCGGCGGGGCTACTTTAGCCTCCACTTTCTGGGGTATTTATGTTCACGTCTTTTTTTTCCTGCGCTTGGGGGTGTTAGCCAGCGCCACTCGGATTACTCGGGGTGAAGGGGACCTTCTTTTTAACCCCCGGGCCTTGACTCGAGCGTCTACGACATGTGGAGAGTGCTCGACCAGCGATGAACCCTCTTAAGCTCCCTAGGGCACCAAGACTGCCAGAAGAGAGGCCCTCGCTAAGCAGGTAGCGAATCAGAATAGGAAATGAGGGGCTCGTTGAAAATAAGACAGAAAGTAAGAATTGGCAGTCAAGAAGACCTCGGAAAGCAAAGGGAAGGATGTAGTAGCTCAAGATAAAGAATTTGGAAAATAAGAAAGTGGAGGCAAAATGCCCGCCAGGTGGGATCCGAGCCCACGACCTCCAGAATACCGGTCTGGTGCGATAACCACTACGCTACCGGCGGGGCTACTTCGGCCTCCACTTTCTGGGGTATTTATGTTCAGGTGTTTTTGTTGCCTGCGCTTGGGGGTGTTGGCCAGCGCCACTCGGACTACTCGGGGTGAAGGGGACCTTCTTTTTAACCCCCGGGCCGTGACTCGAGCGTCTACGACATGTGGAGAGTGGTCGACCAGCGTTGAACCCTCTTAAGCTCCCTAGGGCACCAAGACTGCCAGAACAGAGGCCCTCGCTAATCAGGTAGCGAATCAGAATAGGAAATGAGGGGTTCGTTGAAAATAAGACAGAAAGTAAGAATTGGCAGTCAAGAAGACCTCGGAAAGCAAAGGGGAGGATGTAGTAGCTCAAGATAAAGAATTTGGAAAATAAGAAAGTGGAGACAAAATGCCCGCCAGGTGGGATCCCAACCCACGACCTCCAGAATACCGGTCTGGTGCGATAACCACTACGCTACCGGCGGGGCTACTTTGGCCTCCACTTTCTGGGGTATTTATGTTCAGGTGTTTTTGTTTCCTGCGCTTGGGGGTGTTGGCCAGCGCCACTCGGACTACTCGGGGTGAAGGGGACCTTCTTTTTAATCCCCGGGCCGTGACTCGAGCGTCTACGACATGTGGAGAGTGGTTGACCAGCGTTGAACCCTCTTAAGCTCCCTAGGGCACCAAGACTGCCAGAACAGAGGCCCTCGCTAAGCAGGTAGCGAATCAGAATAGGAAATGAGGGGCTCGTTGAAAATAAGACAGAAACTAAGAATTGGCAGTCAAGAAGACCTCGGAAAGCAAAGGGGAGGATGTAGTAGCACAACATAAAGAATTTGGAAAATAAGAAAGTGGAGAAAAAATGCCCGCCAGGTGGGATCCCAACCCACGACGTCCAGAATACCTGTCTGGTGGGATAACCACTACGCTACTGGCGGGGCTACTTTAGCCTCCACTTTCTGGGGTATTTATGTTCACGTCTTTTTGTTTCCTGCGCTTGGGGGTGTTAGCCAGCGCCACTCGGATTACTCGGGGTGAAGGGGACCTTCTTTTTAACCCCCGGGCCTTGACTCGAGCGTCTACGACATGTGGAGAGTGCTCGACCAGCGTTGAACCCTCTTAAGCTCCCTAGGGCACCAAGACTGCCAGAAGAGAGGCCCTCGCTAAGCAGGTAGCGAATCAGAATAGGAAATGAGGGGCTCGTTGAAAATAAGACAGAAAGTAAGAATTGGCAGTCAAGAAGACCTCGGAAAGCAAAGGGGAGGATGTAGTAGCTCAAGATAAAGAATTTGGAAAATAAGAAAGTGGAGGCAAAATGCCCGCCAGGTGGGATCCGAGCCCACGACCTCCAGAATACCGGTCTGGTGCGATAACCACTACGCTACCGGCGGGGCTACTTCGGCCTCCACTTTCTGGGGTATTTATGTTCAGGTGTTTTTGTTGCCTGCGCTTGGGGGTGTTGGCCAGCGCCACTCGGACTACTCGGGGTGAAGGGGACCTTCTTTTTAACCCCCGGGCCGTGACTCGAGCGTCTACGAGATGTGGAGAGTGGTCGACCAGCGTTGAACCCTCTTAAGCTCCCTAGGGCACCAAGACTGCCAGAACAGAGGCCCTCGCTAATCAGGTAGCGAATCAGAATAGGAAATGAGGGGTTCGTTGAAAATAAGACAGAAAGTAAGAATTGGCAGTCAAGAAGACCTCGGAAAGCAAAGGGGAGGATGTAGTAGCTCAAGATAAAGAATTTGGAAAATAAGAAAGTGGAGACAAAATGCCCGCCAGGTGGGATCCCAACCCACGACCTCCAGAATACCGGTCTGGTGCGATAACCACTACGCTACCGGCGGGGCTACTTTGGCCTCCACTTTCTGGGGTATTTATGTTCAGGTGTTTTTTTTTCCTGCGCTTGGGGGTGTTGGCCAGCGCCACTCGGACTACTCTGGGTGAAGGGGACCTTCTTTTTAACCCCCGGGCCGTGACTCGAGCGTCTACGACATGTGGAGAGTGGTCGACCAGCGTTGAACCCTCTTAAGCTCCCTAGGGCACCAAGACTGCCAGAACAGAGGCCCTCGCTAAGCAGGTAGCGAATCAGAATAGGAAATGAGGGGCTCGTTGAAAATAAGACAGAAAATAAGAATTGGCAGTCAAGAAGACCTCGGAAAGCAAAGGGGAGGATGTAGTAGATCAAGATAAATAATTTGGAAAATAAAAAAGTGGAGAAAAAATGCCCGCCAGGTGGGATCCGAACCCACGACCTCCAGAATACCGGTCTGGTGCGATAACCACTACGCTACCGGCGGGGCTACTTTGGCCTCCACTTTCTGGGGTATTTATGTTCAGGTGTTTTTGTTTCCTCCGCTTGGGGGTGTTGGCCAGCTCCACTCGGACTACTCGGGGTGAAGGGGACCTTCTTTTTAACCCCCGGGCCGTGACTCGAGCGTTTACGACATGTGGAGAGTGGTCGACCAGCGTTGAACCCTCTTAAGCTCCCTAGGGCACCAAGACTGCCAGAACAGAGGCCCTCGCTAAGCAGGTAGCGAATCAGAATAGGAAATGAGGGGCTCGTTGAAAATAAGACAGAAACTAAGAATTGGCAGTCAAGAAGACCTCGGAAAGCAAAGGGGAGGATGTAGTAGCTCAAGATAAAGAATTTGGAAAATAAGAAAGTGGAGACAAAATGCCCGCCAGGTGGGATCCCAACCCGCGACCTCCAGAATACCGGTCTGGTGGGATAACCACTACGCTACCGGCGGGGCTACTTTAGCCTCCACTTTCTGGGGTATTTATGTTCACGTCTTTTTGTTTCCTGCGCTTGGGGGTGTTACCAGCGCCACTCGGATTACTCGGGGTGAAGAGGACCTTCTTTTTAACCTCCGGGCCTTGACTCGAGCGTCTACGACATGTGGAGAGTGGTCGACCAGCGTTGAACCCTCTTCAGCTCCCTAGGGCACCAAGACTGCCAGAACAGAGGCCCTCGCTAAGCAGGTAGCGAATCAGAATAGGAAATGAGGGGCTCGTTGAAAATAAGACAGAAAGTAAGAATTGGCAGTCAAGAAGACCTCGGAAAGCAAAGGGGAGGATGTAGTAGCTCAAGATAAAGAATTTGGAAAATAAAAAAGTTTAGACGAAATGCCCGCCAGGTGGGATCCGAACCCACGACCTCCAGAATACCGGTCTGGTGCGATAACCACTACGCTACCGGCGGGGCTACTTTGGCCTCCACTTTCTGGGGTATTTATGTTCAGGTGTTTTTGTTTCCTGCGCTTGGGGGTATTGGCCAGCGCCACTCAGACTACTCGGGGTGAAGGGGACCTTCTTTTTAACCCCCGGGCCGTGACTCGAGCGTCTACGACATGTGGAGAGTGGTCGACCAGCGTTGAACCCTCTTAAGCTCCCTAGGGCACCAAGACTGCCAGAACAGAGGCCCTCGCTAAGCAGGTAGCGAATCAGAATAGGAAATGAGGGGCTCGTTGAAAATAAGACAGAAACTAAGAATTGGCAGTCAAGAAGACCTCGGAAAGCAAAGGGGAGGATGTAGTAGCTCAAGATAAAGAATTTGGAAAATAAAAAAGTGGAGACAAAGTGCCCGCCAGGTGGGATCCGAACCCACGACCTCCAGAATACCGGTCTGGTGCGATAACCACTACGCTACCGGCGGGGCTACTTTGGCCTCCACTTTCTGGGGTATTTATGTTCAGGTGTTTTTGTTTCCTGCGCTTGGGGGTATTGGCCAGCGCCACTCAGACTACTCGGGGTGAAGGGGACCTTCTTTTTAACCCCCGGGCCGTGACTCGAGCGTCTACGACATGTGGAGAGTGGTCGACCAGCGTTGAACCCTCTTAAGCTCCCTAGGGCACCAAGACTGCCAGAACAGAGGCCCTCGCTAAGCAGGTAGCGAATCAGAATAGGAAATGAGGGGCTCGTTGAAAATAAGACAGAAACTAAGAATTGGCAGTCAAGAAGACCTCGGAAAGCAAAAGGGAGGATGTAGTAGCTCAAGATAAAGAATTTGGAAAATAAAAAACTGGAGACAAAATGCCCGCCAGGTGGGATCCGAACCCACGACCGCCAGAATACCGGTCTGGTGCGATAACCACTACGCTACCGGCGGGGCTACTTTGGCCTCCACTTTCTGGGGTATTTATGTTCACGTGTTTTTGTTTCCTGCGCTTGGGGGTGTTGGCCAGCGCCACTCGGACTACTCGGGGTGAAGGGGACCTTCTTTTTAACCCCCGGGCCTTGACTCGAGCGGCTGCGACATGTGGAGAGTGGTCGACCAGCGTTGAACCCTCTTAAGCTCCCTAGGGCACCAAGACTGCCAGAACAGAGGCCCTCGCGAAGCATGTAGCGAATCAGAATTGGAAATGAGGGGCTCGTTGAAAATAAGACAGAAACTAAGAATTGGCAGTCAAGAAGACCTCGGAAAGCAAAGGGGAGGATGTAGTAGCTCAAGATAAAGAATTTGGAAAATAAGAAAGTGGAGACAAAATGCCCGCCAGGTGGGATCCGAACCCACGACCTCCAGAATACCGGTCTGGTGCGATAACCACTACGCTACCGGCGGGGCTACTTTGGCCTCCACTTTCTGGGGTATTTATGTTCAGGTGTTTTTGTTTCCTGTGCTTGGGGGTGTTGGCCAGCGCCACTCGGACTACTCGGGGTGAAGGGGACCTTCTTTTTAACCCCCGGGCCGTGACTCGAGCGTCTACGACATGTGGAGAGTGGTCGACCAGCGTTGAACCCTCTTAAGCTCCCTAGGGCACCAAGACTGCCAGAACAGAGGCCCTCGCTAAGCATGTAGCGAATCAGAATAGGAAATGAGGGGCTCGTTGAAAATAAGACAGAAACTAAGAATTGGCAGTCAAGAAGACCTCGGAAAGGTCTTCTTGGCTGAAGAATTGGAAAAAAGAAGAATTGGCTACTACATCCTCCCCTTTGCTTTCCGAGGTCTTCTTGACTGCCAATTCTTACTTTGTCTTATTTTCAACGAGCCCCTCATTTCCTATTCTGATTCGCGACATGCTTTAGCGAGGGCCTCTGTTCTCGCAGTCTTGGTGCCATAGGGAGCTTAAGAGGGTTCAGCGCTGGTCGACCACTCTCGACATGTCGTAGACGCTCGAGTCATGGCCCGGGGGTTAAAAAGAAGGTCCCCTTCACCCCGAGTAGTCCGAGTGGCGCTGGCTAACAACCCAAGTGCAGGAAACAAAAACACCTGAACATAAATACCCCAGAAAGTGGAGGCTAAAGTAGCCCCGCCGGTAGCATAGTGGTTATCGCACCAGACCGGTATTCTGGAGGTCATGGGTTCGGATCCCACCTGGCGGGCATATTTTCTCCACTTTCTTAGTTTCCAAATTCTTTATCTTGAGCTACTACATCCTCCCCTTTGCTTTCCGAGGTCTTCTTGACTGCCAATTCTTACCTTCTGTCTTATTTTCAACGAGCCGCTCATTTCCCATTCTGATTCCCTACATGCTTAGTGAGGGCCTCTGTTCTGGCAGTCTCGGTGCCATAGGGAGCTTAAGAGATTTCAACGCTGGTCGACCACTCTCGACATGTCGTAGACGCTCGAGTCACGGCCCGGGGGTTAAAGAGAAGGTCCCCTTCACCCCGAGTAGTCCGAGTGGCGCTGGCTAACACCCTCAAGCGCCGGAAACAAAAACACCCGAACATAAATACCCCAGAAAGTGGAGGTTAAAGTAGCCGCGCTGGTAGCGTAGTGGTTATCGCACCAGACCGGTATTCTGGAGGTCGTGGGTTCGGATCCCACCTGGCGGGCATTTTTTCTCTACTTTCTTATTTTCCAAATTCTTTATCTTGAGCTACTACATCCTCCCCTTTGCTTTCCGAGGTCTTCTTGACTGCCAATTCTTACTTTCTGTCTCATTTTCAACGAGCCCCTCATTTCCTATTCTGATTGGCTACATGCTTAGCGAGGGCCTCTTTTCTGGCAGTCTTGGTGCCATAGGGAGCTTAAGAGGGTTCAACGCTGGTCGACCACCCTCGACATGTCGTAGACGCTCGAGTCATGGCCCGGGGATTAAAAAGAAGGTCCCTTTCACCCCGAGTAGTCCGAGTGGCGCTGGCTGACACCCCCAAGCGCAGGAAACAAAAACACCGGAACATAAATATCCCAGAAAGTGGAGGCCAAAGTAGCCCCGTTAGCGTAGTGGTTATCGCACCAGACCGGTATTCTGGAGGTCGTGGGCTCGGATCCCACCTGGCGGGCATTTTTTCTCCACTTTCTTATTTTCCAAATTCTTTATCTTGAGCTACTACATCCTCCCCTTTGCTTTCCGAGGCCTTCTTGACTGCCAATTCTTACTTTCTGTCTTATTTTCAACGAGCCCCTCATTTCCTATTCTGATTCGCTACATGCTTAGCGAGGGCCTCTGTTCTGGCAGTCTTGGTGCCATAGGAAGCTTAAGAGGGTTCAACGCTGGTCGACCACTCTCGACATGTCGTAGACGCTCGAGTCACGGCCCGGGGGTTAAAAAGAAGGTCCCCTTCACCCCGAGTAGTCCGAGTGGCGCTGGCTAACACCCCCAAGCGCAGGAAACAAAAACACCTGAACATAAATACCCCAGAAAGTGGAGGCTAAAGTAGCCCCGCCGGTAGCGTAGTGGTTATCGCACCAAACCGGTATTCTGGAGGTCGTGTGTTCGGATCCCACCTGGCGGTCATTTTTTCTCCACTTTCTAATTTTCCAAATTCTTTATCTTGAGCTACTACATTCTCCCCTTTGCTTTCCGAGGTTTTCTTGACTGCCAATTCTTGCTTTCTTTCTTATATATATATACATACTGTAGATTCTTGATAAACGGAATTTCGGTTCCGTTTAACAGGAGTGCCGTTTACTGAGAGAGATGTTCTAAGGTGCAAATTTATGTGCGTACACACTTCTACGGGCATATTATGGAACTCTAACACCAAGAAAGTGATTGTAGCTGATAGTTTTCAGAAAGCAAGAAAACTACAAGAAGCGTAGTCACAGCATTCACAAAGTTGATTTGGCAACAATGAGTCGCTTTGCAATACAAAATGCGTCAATTATTTTTTTTTGTCCTTGCAACTGCATCTTCACGGAGACTAGAGGCCTCAACTTCACGAGTGCTTACGAGCCACCGAATTTAGATGACGGCAACGTGTTAATAAAGGCGAATAGCACAACGATGGCACGAACGAGGCGACAGGAGGTGAGCCCTGTAACCTCCGCATCTAGAATCGAGACCGAACGACTGGAACAAGAACTGCGATGTTGCACTCATTGCGCTAACACGGCTAACCACTCACGAGACGAGGCTTACGAGGCCAACAAGGCTGAAAAGCATAGAGGAGGAAAAAAAACAAGAACGAAACAGCCGGAACCGTAAAAAGCTGATTCTTGTGCCAGTGGATTTCACAAGTTCCATTTCTTGTTCCGTTTACACGATGATGCGGAAATTTTAGTTCCGATTACGAAGAGGTTTTTTACGTTATCTGAATATAAAACCAACCAAATTCCAGGCAACTGTTCCGTTTAAGCGGCAATTCCATTTAAGCGATTTCCGTTTATCAAGGTTCTACTGTATATATATATATACGCACACACACACACACACACACACATATATATATATATATATATATATATATATATATATATACATACATATATATATATATAGAGAGAGAGAGAGAGGAGAGAGAGAGAGCGAGAGAGAGTAAAAACGGGCGCAATAAAAACATAACAAATTTACTTGAACGTTTCGGGCTTTGGCCGTCCTTTGGCAAGACTTATTCTTAAAGAAGGACGGTCCCTGTCCGAAACGTCGAAGTAAAGTTGTAGTATTTATTTATTTATTTAGTTGTATTTTATTTTTATTTCTTTATTTACTTATTTTTTTCATATTGTATTTCCGATTGTGGCTTTGAATTCTGGCGTTGGGTCGTAATCCAGGCGCCTGTAGAAAGAATTATCAGCAAGCTGCCTGTGTGCTTCATTGACATAGTCACTGGTATTCATTATAACAATGGCGCCTCCCTTATCCACAGGCTTAATAATAATATCACACCGCACTCTCAGTTCATCAATAGCTGCAGTTTCATTACTAGAAAGATTTCTGCGGAAAGAGCTGCGGTCTTGATAGCTTTCGATAACATCCTGCTGTACTGCTTTAATTTAAATATCAAGGAACTTATCTCGTTGGGTGGGTGGGGTCCAATGTTTGCAGGAAGGGAGTAACGAAGGTTCATGATTTCAAGCGGGATGGTCGTGAAAAAAATTCTCAGTCTGCGCACTCCAGTATATCGGCCAAACAGAGACGTCTTTCAGGCTCCGCTTTAATAACCACTGGGCGCACGCACGTTCCTCTCCTGGGCTTCCTTTGTCAAGCATGTAAACATTCCCGGTCACTCTTTCAAAAAAATTAGGGCTACTATTCTGGAATCAGGTTTCCGTTCGCATCACGAAAGGGAAGTCCGAGAGTCTTTTTTAATTCATAAATTTAATACAGTTAAACGCTGTATCAATGAAAGTGTAGGAAAGTTAATGTGCTTCTTGCCCTGATATGCCGGCGTCATTGCATTATCCCTATTGAAACCGTCGAAGCAGAGACACCAATTTTATTGCGGCTTTACCGGTTTCTTTGATTGCGCTTACGGAACCGATATGAAGTGTTTCCAGTAACGATGACACCTTTGCTTTTTTATATCTCTATACCGCTCCTGGTGTGTTTGCGTATAAAGTTCTAAGCTGCAATCCCCGAGCGTTATCATTTTGTTTTAAAAGGGCAGGTGTTGATCCTCCTTGACCCGATCCGACATACCGTACAAGTTCTGTATTTGAAAACTCCATGTTAATTCACACCTGTACAAACACCGCGTGTGCTGTTCTTTTCTTTTTTTTCTGTTCTTTCATTTTCTTCATGCGCAGCTTTCCCGCTCACGGCAATCCGTTCAAGAGCGATTAATCTGTAGTTATTTAGCGAGAAAACTTGCTTTGCGCACACTTTCAAGTCTTGCACTTTTAGCGGCTAGGTTCCTGAGCCATGGAAACTATCCCATAGAAATGCATCGGGAGTAAAATTTGATCGCCAATTACACATAAACTATTCAGAATCCTGAAAACTTCTTCTAGTGTTTCTATCTTCCCGTAGAAGTCTTGCTTTGTGCCATATATCACATTCCTGAAGTAATTTTCCTAGGTTCCTGCGAGGTTAGAATTTTGAGCGGGAAAGCTGGGTATGTGAGTGTGTGTTTATTTGTATCTGCAAAGTGGCAAGACTATTCGTCAGCCTTTGTCATTTCGTGCCCATATATTCCACGCGCTCAATTACCGAAGTTTACTCTGACGAAGACCGGACCCCGGTCGAAATTTTAGTTCAATCATTGTTTTCATACGTGTGTCTGCTGTCTCGTGTATATATATATCTTGTCATGTATCAAGGGCACCCCCTAAGAGGGATGCATCAAAACCCCCCCAAAAATAGAAGGGAAGAACAAAAGAACGAGAATTTTGAAGTGCCCGCCATGAACGCGCCAATCAGCAAGCGCCAGCGCCGACGCACCGAGGAATCCTGGGAAAAGGTGGCAGCACACTGTTCGGCCAATCAGGGGAGGCCACGCAGGGGACAAGTGGCGAGATGGCCATATAAGGACATAGCAGAGGCGAGAAGCCAATGGGAGTGCGCCACGGGAGAGCCCAGAAGGTATAAAAGCGGGGCGCACAAAGAAGAGGAAGAGGGGGGAGACAAGAACCAGAAGACAACCAGGAGGCGGCCGGAGCACGTGCGCTTCAACGAACGAGCCAGGGGGACGCGGCCAGACCATCGACCACGCCATCCCAGCCTGGGCGGGAGCGGGCAGACTTCGCATCGGCACCGTCATCCTAGGTGCACCACGAACCTGTGTCTTCGTGGCCCCAGCGGCATCGGTCGGGCACCAGCGGCCAGCGTCCCCGCTCCGTCGACGTTCGTCTCGATGGCCCCGAAAGGCGACGTTCGTGTCAAGCCTACCTGAGACCTCCTGCGGCAGCGGCTACCAGGGGGTAGCCACCGAGAGAGCACGCCGCCGAAGAGATGACCGCGCGCGTCGAACGCCGGCATCAAGGACCTCCAGCGAGAGCGGCTACCAGGGGGTAGCCACAGAGGAAAGACGTGAGGACGCGCGGAGGCCACGCCGTCCAAGAAGTGACCGCGCGCATCGCACGCCGGCACCGACGAAGCGAGACGACGACGGCTACCACCGAGTCGCGGCCACGCAAGGGTGCGACACGTCAGCGCCGACGACTGGGGTAGGCCAGTCCATTATAGGGACATAGTTGTAGGTGTAGACAGATAACCTTGAAGGTGATAGAATGAGTGTGGTGTAGGACTTTACTGTACAATCTTTTGGTGTTTTGCTTTGGACTGTATTTGTGATATTTAGTTTGAGGTTTGATTGTTTATCGGGTGTGTAGTTTAAATATTGAGTGCTTTGCCTGAGGGTTTCTTTGTGTGTGCATTAAATGTATGTTGTTAAACACGTCAACGGCTTCCCCGTGTCCATTGCTCCGAGTTGGTAAAGACCACCCCACCATCCGTTCACGTGACAAATAATTGGCGAGCCTGCCAGGATTGATTTATCCTTACTCAGGGTATTTCCATCGGGCCCAGTCACGTGTCTAACCAGCTTGGAGAATGGATTTGGAAAGGTTGTTGACGCTTGTTCAATCGCGAGGTTTGAACAAAAGGCAGTTTTTTGAATTGTTAGATGAAGAGAGTCGCCGACCGGAGGAGGCGTTTGAGATAGAAAAAAGAATATTGGATGCAGAGATGAAAGAACTGCGAAAGAAGGTAGCACTAAAAGAATTGAAGCGGCGGTTCGGGGAAAGTAGTTTCTACAAACAAGGAGGGAGCGTTGAACCAGCCGCACGTGAAAGTCAGGGCACGCGCCTAGCACACGGCGATGATGCTGAAAGCAAAATAATAGAAAAAGAAAAGGGGCTCTCGCGACAGAGCGCCCAGGAGGAGGAGGAGGAATAACTTTATTTTATGCTGGTTAGGAAAGGGTGTAGTTTGCTTGAGGAGGGGAGGTGCCCCTATTCCAGGGCCCCAGTAGCTCTGGCTGCACTCGTGGCCCGTCGTACAGCTGTCGCTGATCTTCCGGGTCCGAGCTGAGCAACGCAGCTTTCCACTGCTCAAGGGTTGGGTTGTGTATTCGGGGAATGTTTGGAATGTCGGGGCAGGCCCACGTAATGTGGTAAAGGGAGGCATACTGTGTTGTTCAAGAAGGGCATTTGTTCGAAGGGTGAATTGTAGGATACATGGCCTGGAGCCTTCCTAGGTGTGGGAAGGTGTTTGTTTGTAGTTGACGCCAGAATGTCGCTTCTTCTCTCGTTAAGGATTTGTGCGGAGGAGGAAAGGCTTGTCGGGTGAGTCGCTGGTGCTGTAGAATTGTGTGGTATTGCAGCATTATGGGCTCCGGGTAATTATCCTCCAGTGGCGCCCGGGAGGCATGGGTTCGGGCGACAGCGTTAGCTCGCTGATTGCCACGAAGAGAGTCGTGTCCGGGAGTCCATACTATTGTAACACTTGGGAGGTGTTCTGGCGCCTTACTGGCGAGAATGCGGTGCGCTATAGAAGAGACCCTGCCCCTTGCATAGCTCCGGCAGGCGGCCTGGGAGTCGGTGATGACGCGTACGTGTTTTTGGTCTGACGCGCTGGATACTATGGCCATGGCTATAGCTGCCTCTTCTGCCTCTGTTGGGCTGCTTGTGTTGACGGAGGCCGAAGCTATCTCCTGCAGGTCTGGGTCGATGACGGAAATTGCCATCGAGGGCCGATGCGGATACTTGGTTGCATCCGTGAACCTCGAGTCTGGGTGACTGCCGAATCTGGACTGAATATATTTGGCTCTCGCCGATCTTCTCCCTGTATGATGCTCGGGGTGCATGTTCCCAGGTATTGGTGCCACGTTGAGTTTTTCTCTTAGCTCGAGGCGTAAAGTCTCCGTCTTCGCGGTGTGCCCTCCAGCGTTGGTTGAATATCCCAGACGACGGAGTACATGTCTGCCGGTAGGAGTGAGCGTGAGACGTTCCCGTTGGCTTATAAGGTGTGCTTCGACATGCTCCTCCACTGTGTTGTAGACGCCTAAGGAGAGGAGCTTGCCAGTTGCTGTGGTGGGTGGTAGACCGAGCGCTTGTTTGTAAGCCTTGCGGAGGATGGTATCAAGCTTGTCCTTTTCGTAATTCGTGAGCTGGAGATACGGAGCTGCGTATACGATCCGGCTGATAATTAGGGCTTGAATAAGTCTCATCACGTCTGATTCCTTGAGCCCATGATGTCTGTTGGTAATTCGGCCAATCATTCGCATTATTTGTGCTGCTGATTGTGTGATTCGTTGGATTGTGTATCCGCTAGCTGTCCCCGTTTTGCTGTATATGCAAGCCAAGGATGCGTGTTCGATCGACAATGGGAATCTCTTGCCCGTCCAAACTCAGTCTGATCTGGGGTTTCTCATATGCGAACCCTCGTCGCCGGCGTTTAACTAGAAGTAATTCTGATTTCTCCGACGCGCATTGGAGCCCACTCGCTTGTGCGTATTGTTGAACTGTGTGTACGGCGCCTTGCAATTTTTCTTCTATCTCCCCATCCGATCCCGTGTTGGTCCAAATCGTTATATCATCGGCATAAATAGCATGATGGATGCCTTCAATCTCGTGCAGTTTCGATGGGAACTTCATCATGGATATATTAAATAGGGTTGGAGAAAGTACGGCGCCTTGTGGCGTGCCTTTGTTCGGGGTTCTTATGGTGTTTGTGCGGAGATCTTCGATTCCTATTGTGGCCGTTCGGTTCGTCAGAAAGGATCGGATGAAGTTGTACGTTCGTACGCCACAGTTTGTTTCCATTAGATTTTCGAGGATAGTATGATGGGCTACAATGTGAAAGGCTCCTTTCTGATCTAACGCCAAAATTGCCCTGACGTCGTGTGGAGAGGCCTGCTGGATGACTTCCTCCTTTAGTTGTAGCAGAATGTCTTGCGTTGATAGTTTCGGTCTGAAACCAAACATCGTTTCAGGAAAAAATTCGCGATCTTCCAAGTATGGCTGTAGACGGTTCAGAATTACGTGCTCGAGGAGTTTTCCGAGGCACGACGTGAGAGATATCGGTCTCAAGTTGTCTAGGGTAGGAGGTTTATTCGGCTTCGGGATGAGTACTATGTGGGCGTGTTTCCAATCTTCGGGGAGGGTGCCAGATTCCCAGTGTTTGTTGTAAAATTTCGTTAGGGCTTGAACGGAAGAGTCGTCCAGATTTCTTAGGAGTTGGTTCGTAACTTGATCTATGCCCGGAGCTGTGTTGCGGGTGAGAGCGGCAAGTGCTTGTTTGACTTCAGCTACCGTTATAGGGCGGTCTAGTAGTTCGTTCGGTTCCCCTGTGTATTCAGGGTGTGTTACATTTTGGATGTTGGAACCTATATATTTCTTAGTAATCGCATCAAGGATTTCGTCATCAGTTCCCGGGTGTTGATGCACGATGCGCTGAATGGTTTGCTGACGCGCCGAATTGCTCCTGGTCGGATCCAGCAAGTGGCGGAGCAGTGACCATGTTTTCGCTGTGCTCAATGTACCTTGCAGGCCATTGCATAGCTGCTGCCAATTTAGTCTCGTTAACTCTGCGGCATAATTTGCAGCCTCCTCGGTGATTTTGGCTATCCTCACTTTAAGCTTTCTGTTGTGCCTTTGCCGCTTCCATCTTTTGCTCAGACATCTCCTTGCATCCCACAGGTGTAGGAGGTGCGAGTCTGCCGTAGGTGCATCTGTAGTTAGACCAACTTCTGTGGTGCAGGTTTTTACGTCCGCGTGTATCTGGGCAATCCAATCTTGAATGGATTCTATTTCAGATGTGATGCCATTTCTGGCAGTACGGAAGGAGTGCCAATCTGTAATCTTGGTAGCCCCTATTTTCTTCTTGGTATGGGAGACGGGAAACTGGGTGGCGACAATATAATGATCACTTCCCAGTGTTTCTTCGGTATTCTTCCATTCGGCGTATTCTGTGTTCTTAATTAGAGTTAAATCAGGACACGTGTCTCTAGACACGCTATTTCCTACCCTTGTGGGGTGCTCTGGGTCTGTGAGCGTTGTAAGTCCGTGTTTTTGTATTGTCTCCCATAGGCGGGCGCCCTTGATTGTGGAGACATGGTATCCCCACGCAGGATGAGCAGCATTAAAGTCGCCCACGATGATTAGGCGGTTTCGCCCCGTTATTTTGAGTGTTCTGGCGAAAAGGTAATCGAAATAATCTTTTCTGCGGCTAGGAGGGCTGTATACATTCAAAACAAATGTGCTTAAATGACAGCGTTTTGGTGGCAATATTTCCACTATAACATGATCAACGTCAGTTCTATCTATTGCGTGCTGTATGACTGCTTGATTACGCCTGACCAACGTGGCTGTCTTGCTTTCTGGATCCGTTGTGTATGCAATGTATCCGGTTAGAGAGGGTGCAACTCCTATTTCTTGCAGAGCTATTACGTGCGGTGGTTCTTATAGGCTTGATATAAATTGTTGCAGACCGGCCTTTTTCTTTTTGTATCCCCGACAGTTCCACTGCCAGACCTGCAGGAGAGCTTTTTTTCCCTTGCGAGAACTAGACATGTTGCGGGGTTTGTAGATTGGGGTTCACGTCTGAAGGCGACGCTTCCGTTGTCCGATTTTTTAATTTCTTCCGCGCAGCCTCTCTATCCAGGATAGGCTGTATGTCTTCACGCAAATTCGATATGGCGAGCATGTTACCCTGCGTTGCCGTAAATAAGTCCTGCATAGCGCGCTGCGTATCCTGAATGACGTTCATAATCATGTCTAGCTTCGACTGTTCTGGTTCTGACTGGCTCTCCAATTCAACTGATTCATTTCTAGATGGAGCTTGTTCAGGCGTTTGTGATGGGTGTGTAGCTTGCACTGGTTCTAGAGGCCGTGAGGGCGATAGAAGCGGCGATGTTGGGGCCACTGTTGCTAATGCTGCTCGTAGTTGACGGATTTCCTCCTGTCGCTGTCTGTCGGATTCTTGAAGCTGCCGAATTTGCGCCATAAGTTGGGCATTTACCTCGTTAGCTTTCCGCAATTCGGCGATAAATTGGTCTGCGCGCGGATGACTGCTTGCAAGATTTTGTGTGGCAGGCGGAGAGGTGGGGAGGGATTGAGCAGTGGTACTCTGAAAAAGCTGCGCTGCCCAGCTCACCTTTGGTGCTCCCGGGTCAGGCTGACGCTGGCTGCTGGCCCTGGCGCTCTCCTTGGATTGCCCCCTCTTGGCTCGGAGACCAGACTGGGAGCGGACTCGGTGTTCTGGCGGTTGGGACCGGTGTCCGGGGTCTTCTGTCCGGAGGGGCGGGAAGTCTCTGCGGCTCATTCGGCCAGATGCAGGTGGTAGTCCAGTGGTAGCCCGCGGTAGGTACGGGCGCCTCAGTCTCTGTGGGCACTCGCGCGCTGCCGTTGCGTGTTCTCCGTGGCACAGCACACATTTGGGCGCACATGGGTGGTCAGGATCAGGGTTGGCTGTTCCACATGTCAGACATTTCAGGAAGAAAGACGCAAAGAGAGCGGTGAGCGTGCCGCACGTGAGACCGAAGGCGCGCTGAACGCCGACCGAGATCAGGAACGTGAGACAGATAGAACGCAGGTCGCAGATCTTGATGAGGCCGCAAATGAAAAGGAACGCAAAGAAAACGATTGCTTGTTTGGACAGCCCGCTGAGCAAAAAGGCGCGTTCGAAGCGCGACACAGTGAAATAGCCGGGCGTGGCCTAACCGCAGGCCAGGCACTTGAAGATGGGCGCACCGAGAACACGCCAGGCACGGACAGCTTTCTGCCGCCTAGTAGCCCTGAGAAATTAGTGGGTGTCCCGGTCGCCCAAAGATTAATTATTGAGACCGATGTGGCTGCCGCTCCGTGCACTGGTAGGAATTGCATCCCGCCAGAAGGCTTTATTGCCAGTGCGGTAGAAAAGCCTATGACTCTTGAGACTATAGTTATCCCGGAAAAAGACAGTGAAGCGGGGAGCTCAGCGTCTGCGATTGTCAACGCGGACACTAGGGTGCCGCTAGCCACCGGCATTTCAGAACAGCCAGGACAGCGCCCTGAGACCGAGTTGATTGCGCTCGATGAAGAGTCACGAGTAGAGCAGTGTGGCAGGAATGCAGTGCAGGGGCTAGTGATCTCAGGCAAAAGGACGCTGGGAGCTTCGAATAAGCTAGCGGAAGCACACTGCTGTAAGGCGAAGCCTACACATAAGCAAAAGAGAAAGCAGTACAGGAGAGCAGAGTCGCCCAGCAGTAGTCCGGTTGCGAGAGGCAAGGAGAATACCAGATTGAAAGGCGGTCTTGCTCGAAAATTTGCTCAGATAAGGCACGAAAATAGGCAAATGAGCAGACGACGGGGCAAGAGGAGGCAGGGTGATAAAAACGCCCACAGTGAGCACGGCAGGTCAGATCGCTCACGGCACAGAAGATCTACCGCGCTAAGAGGCTTGCGAGCTAGGTGTCAAAGATTGCCCAGTAGGAGGTGAACTCGCAAGGCTTGGGCGCCTCAGGCAACCTTTCAGCCTGGCTACGTGCCACCGGCTATCCAGCGGGGTGACAAAAGTTGATTGTGTGAACCGAGCCGACAGTGTAGCAAAGGGTGCTGAGTGGCTGAGGCGGAAGAAGGTGAAGATGAAGCCATAGGTCAACAAACCTGATGGAAATAATGGAGTCGATTTGGACAGGAATAGTACTCATAACGGCGACGAAATACGTTTTGTATTGCGGTGCAGCATTAGTGAAAGAAATGAAGTAGTGATGAAGTTAGGATTGAGACATAGTGGTGTCGAATATTAGATCATTGATGAGTTTGATTTGATGATGTGTTCGAGTATGTTGTAGGAATATGGTGGTGTAAGTGTAGGAAGCGTACATGGAACTAATGTAGCTGAGAAGTGCGTAGTGAGTAAGAGGGTTTTCGAATTTGAGTTCTTGTGATGGGGTTGATTTTGGGGATGTTAGAAAAATTGTATGAGTAGTTTGGTGTATGGGCATGAAGTGTAGATATGAAAGTAGTTGCAAAGTGCAGTTGAGGAGAAGGAGGAGGAAAAACGTTAGTTTGTGCCGCTTGATAGAGTGTGGTCCAATAAGAGTTCACTGAAGTGTTTGATTGATGTGATGTGCTGGAAGAGTGTGTTTGGGTAGATTGGTGTTTAACGAAGTGATGTATTGGTGATAGAACGGGAACGTTGTGTAAACCAAGTGTGTGTGTTCGGGACACAAGTGAACTACAGACAAGGGCTAAAAAACTGTTGTGGTGAAGTGTTAAACGTAGTGAAAAGTACCACTGAAGAAGTGAGCAGGGGTGATGAACAGCGGACTGCGTGAGTAATTTTGTGCGAGACATGATTACTTGGGGATTTGTAACGTGATGAAGGTTGTGCGGACGAAATGTGTTTTATGGTGTGTAGAATGAATCGAACTGTACAGTGATGAACAAGTGAACGGTGGTGTGTAATAAGGTGTGCTGTGTGTGAGTAGTGAGCAGTGGTGGTGATCAGAAGATATCTCGGCGGCCAAGATAAAGCAGTTTTTTGGGAAAAAACTCTTAAAGCGGGGGGTAATTGTCATGTATCAAGGGCACCCCTTAAGAGGGATGCATCAAAACCCCCCAAAAAATAGAAGGGAAGAACAAAAGAACGAGAATTTTGAAGTGCGCGCCATGAACGCGCCAATCAGCAAGCGCCAGCGCCGACGCACCGAGGAATCCTGGGAAAAGGTGGCAGCACACTGTTCGGCCAATCAGGGGAGGCCACGCAGGGGACAAGTGGCGAGATGGCCATATAAGGACATAGCAGAGGCGAGAAGCCAATGGGAGTGCGCCACGGGAGAGCCCAGAAGGTATAAAAGCGGGGCGCACAAAGAAGAGGAAGAGGAGGGAGACAAGAACCAGAAGACAACCAGGAGGCGGCCGGAGCACGTGCGCTTCAACGAACGAGCCAGGGGGACGCGGCCAGGCCATCGACCACGCCATCCGAGCCTGGGCGGGAGCGGGCAGACTTCGCATCGGCACCGTCATCCCAGGTGCACCACGAACCTGTGTCTTCGTGGCCCCAGCGGCATCGGTCGGGCACCAGCAGCCAGCTTCCCCGCTCCGTCGACGTTCGTCTCTATGGCCCCGAAAGGCGACGTTCGTGTCAAGCCTACCTGAGACCTCCTGCGGCAGCGGCTACCAGGGGGTAGCCACCGAGGGAGCACGCCGCCGAAGGGATGACCGCGCGCGTCAAACGCCGGCATCAAGGACCTCCAGCGAGAGCGGCTACCAGGGGGTAGCCACAGAGGAAAGACGTGAGGACGCGCGGAGCCCACGCCGTCCAAGGAGTGACCGCGCGCATCCCACGCCGGCACCGACGAAGCGAGACGACGACGGCTACCACCGAGTCGCGGCCACGCAAGGGTGCGACACGTCAGCGCCGACGACCGGGGTAGGCCAGTCCATTATAGGGACATAGTTGTAGGTGTAGACAGATAACCTTGAAGGTGATAGAATGAGTGTGGTGTAGGACTTTACTGTAGAATCTTTTGGTGTTTTGCTTTGAACTGTATTTGTGATATTTAGTTTGAGGTTTGATTGTTTATCGGGTGTGAGTTTAAATATTGAGTGCTTTGCCTGAGGGTTTCTTTGTGTGTGCAATAAATGTATGTTGTTAAACACGTCAATGGCTTCCCCGTGTCCATTGCTCCGAGCTGGTAAAGACCACCCCACCATCCGTTCACGTGACATATATTTATATATATAAATATATATATATATATATATATAAATATATATATATAAATATATATATATACAGTCGAACACGGGTATATCAAATTATTGTCTATATCGAACTCAGGAATTATCCCCTTGAAAATTCTGTGTAAAAGTATAGGAATTCGTACGTTTATATCGAACGGTATTTTTCCCGACATTGGGTATATCGAACGCCGCGCGAGCTGGAAGGCGCTCTTCGGTGGCCGCTGCACCCCCGATTTCCGCGGTCGCTTAGTGCCTTCGCCGAAACCCGACAGGGACAGAAGCCGGGGCCTCGGAGAGTCACGCTTGCCTTCTCATGGATAACTGCTCGGCCAACCAAACCACCTGCGAGCTCGACAACATCGAGCTCAAGTTTCTGCCTCCGAACACAACCGCCAGGCTGCAGCCGCTCGACCGCTCGACTAAGTCGTTCAAGGTTGGGTACAGGAGGCGACTCCTCGATAGGCTTTTGATGAACCTCCGCGTTGGCACCGAGCTTAAAGTTGACCAGCTGGGGGCCATACACATGATGACGGGTGCCTGGAAAAACGTAAAGCAGAGCGTGGCCAACTGCTTCCGGAAGGCAGGCTTCGCGACGGCAGAATTTTCGGAAGCTTGCGAAGACGGCGGCGACGATGAAGAGGGCATGGACGCACATTTCGCGAGCTGTCGTCCCTTTTCCCGGCTGCTGTTCCAGCCGGAGTGTCTGCCGGCAACTTCGTGAACGCTGACAGCAATGTTTGGGCTGTTCCGAGCGCCGGTGACGAGGATATCGTAGCTGCGGTTGCAGGAACCCGGGCTGATAGCTCGGGTGGCGAAGATCGTCGGGACGAGGATGCGGCTACACAATCGTACGAAAATGCTATATATGGCCATATATACGGAAATGCTATATTTGGCCATATATAAAAATTTCCATATATGGCCACGTCAGGAATTGGGCATATGTGGCCATATATGGGTGTGCCATATATGGCCATATATGCCAATTCCTAACATGGCCATATATGGGTGGGGCCATACATGGATGTAGGCCATATATGGCCTTATATGCCCAATTCCTGACGTGGTCATATATGGGCGAGGCCATACTTGGGTAAGCCATATATGGCGGCCTAACATCATATATGGCTATATATGTATTGAGTTTATGACCACGTGGATAGCTTATATAATGAACTTCAGTTAACAGCAGCAATTAATGCTGCACCCTAAATGCTGACAAACACTTCATGACATACCTTCCACATTTTATTACAAAAATGATGCGCGTACATGCGAATTAAGGTGGTTGCAGGTTGCTTTGTTGTGGCGATGGGTCAGTGGCTGCATTCTTCTTGGCCAGCTTGGCCCCTTTGATGGAAGCACAAGTTTATCACTGCATTTATTTATTTTTACCTCTTGTATCTATCTGTGGCTTTACTAAGTCTTGCAAATGAAATGAAACGCAGCCGCCAGTTGCTGAACGCAGCCGCCAGTTCACCGGTATACCGGTGAACTGGCGGCTGCGTTCAGCTTCATTCGACGTAGTTTCAGCGACATGGAAGGAACTTGGCTGTCGCACCTGGATATCCTCGAGAGGATCGTGACCAGCGTCTTTAATTCCATATACAGGACGAAGAACAGGCCAAGATCAGCGATTTCTTTTCACGCAAATAAAGCATCCTTTTGCGTCGTTAGTGCGGAATTAGTTGTCATTCTTGAATGTGCCGATCGGTAAGCGGTAGTCCACCACAGGTAAGGTCTCAGAGCCCATATTTTTTATATCGAATTTTTGATATATCGAACAAATTCGCGATCCCCTTGGAGTTCGATATATCCGTGTTCGACTGTATATATATATATATATATATATATATATATATATATATATATATATATATATATATATATATATAGTAAGGAAATGAGGGGCTCGTTGAGAAAATACAGAAAGATAGGGCAGCAGTCTACAACGCCAAAGGAGGCATAGGGGTGTGGTTAGGCTCTTTTCTTTTTTTCACTACGGTTAATGAAGTAAACATTTTTTTATATACAGAAGAAAGAAAGAAAGAAAGAAAGAAAGAAAAACACGCGCCCAGAGTGGGGACCGAACCCACGCCTTTCGATTACATGTCGAATGCCTTACCAATTCGGCTATCTGGGCGACTGTGTTCTCCTTCACTTTCTAGGCTATTTATATTTACTAGAAGTGTATCTGACGCTTGAGGGTGGTAGCCAGCCCCACTCTGACTACACGGGGAGAAGGGGACCTTCTTTTCAACCCCCGGAGCGTGACTCGAGCGTCTACAGCCTGTCATGAGCGGGTAACTGGCGGGAAGCCCTCTTATGCTACCTAGGCATCAAGGCTGCCAGTTACCCGCTCATGACAGGCTGTAGACGCTCGAGTCACGCCCCGGGGGTTGAAAAGAAGGTCCCCTTCTCCCCGTGTAGTCAGAGTGGCGCTGGCTACCACCCTCAAGCGTCAGATACACTTCTAGTAAATATAAATAGCCTAGAAAGTGAAGGAGAACACAGTCGCCCAGATAGCCGAATTGGTAAGGCATTCGACATGTAATCGAAAGGCGTGGGTTCGGTCCCCACTCTGGGCGCGTGTTTTTCTTTCTTTCTTTCTTCTGTATATAAAAAAATGTTTACTTCATTAACCGTAGTGAAAAAAAGAAAAGAGCCTAACCACACCCCTATGCCTCCTTTGGCGTTGTAGACTGCTGCCCTATCTTTCTGTATTTTCTCAACGAGCGCCTCATTTCCTTACTATATTATTCTGCGAAAGCCTAGCGAGGGTCTCGGTTCTGGCAGCCTTGATGCCTAGGTAGCATAAGAGGGCTTCCCGCCAGTTACCCGCTCATGACAGGCTGTAGACGCTCGAGTCACGCCCCGGGGGTTGAAAAGAAGGTCCCCTTCTCCCCGTGTAGTCAGAGTGGCGCTGGCTACCACCCTCAAGCGTCAGATACACTTCTAGTAAATATAAATAGCCTAGAAAGTGAAGGAGAACACAGTCGCCCAGATAGCCGAATTGGTAAGGCATTCGACATGTAATCGAAAGGCGTGGGTTCGGTCCCCACTCTGGGCGCGTGTTTTTCTTTCTTTCTTTCTTCTGTATATAAAAAAATGTTTACTTCATTAACCGTAGTGAAAAAAAGAAAAGAGCCTAACCACACCCCTATGCCTCCTTTGGCGTTGTAGACTGCTGCCCTATCTTTCTGTATTTTCTCAACGAGCCCCTCATTTCCTTACTATATTATTCTGCGAAAGCCTAGCGATGGTCTCGGTTCTGGCAGCCTTGATGCCTAGGTAGCATAAGAGGGCTTCCCGCCAGTTACCCGCTCATGACAGGCTGTAGACGCTCGAGTCACGCCCCGGGGGTTGAAAAGAAGGTCCCCTTCTCCCCGTGTAGTCAGAGTGGCGCTGGCTACCACCCTCAAGCGTCAGATACACTTCTAGTAAATATAAATAGCCTAGAAAGTGAAGGAGAACACAGTCGCCCAGATAGCCGAATTGGTAAGGCATTCGACATGTAATCGAAAGGCGTGGGTTCGGTCCCCACTCTGGGCGCGTGTTTTTCTTTCTTTCTTTCTTCTGTATATAAAAAAATGTTTACTTCATTAACCGTAGTGAAAAAAAGAAAAGAGCCTAACCACACCCCTATGCCTCCTTTGGCGTTGTAGACTGCTGCCATATCTTTCTATATATATATATATATATATATATATATATATATAGAGAGAGAGAGAGAGAGAGAGAGAAACTGAAAGAACGCGTGGAAATAGAATGATTCGAGCACACGGCCAGAACAATAACGATGTTTAATCACGTCTCCCCAAGGGACTTGACACTTTATTAGTTTATTAGAGTAAGTTTTGCATCAAATTACGATGTTGTGTAAATCTTACTCTGAAGGCAATCCTTTGCCGCTACGTGAGTAAATATTCTTGTTCTTGTTCCTGCCGCGTGTTCTGTCGACTTATTACCAATACATGTATATCGATATTATATATGGAAAATAAGGGTTGGCAGTCAAGAAAACCTCCGAAAGCAAAGGGGGGGTTGTGATGGGTCATAGAAACAGATGAAGAATTTTTTGAGTCAGAAAGAAAGTGGTGAAAAAATGCCCGCCGGGTGGGATCCGAACCCACGACATCCAGAATACCGGTCTGGTGCGATACCCACTACGCTACCGGCGGGGCTGTTTCCCCAGCACTTTCTCGGGTGTTTATGTTAAGGTTTTTTTTGTTTTTGGTTCCTGCTCTTGGGGGTGGTAGCCAGCGCCAATCGGAATACTCGGGGTGAAGGGGACCTTCTTTTGAACCCCCGGGCCGTGACCCGAGTGTCTATGACATGTCGAGAGTGGTCGACCAGCGTTGAACCCTCTTAAGCTACCTTTGGCACCAAGACTGCCAGAACAGAGGCCCTCGCTAAGCATGTAGCGAATCAGAAAATAGGAAATGAGGGGCTCGGTGAAATAACACAGAAAATAAGGGTTGGCAGTCAAGGAAACCTCGGAAAGCAAAAGGGAGGTTGTGGTGGGTCATAGAAACAGATTAAGAATTTTTTGAGTCAGAAAGAAAGTGGTGAAAAAATGCCCGCCGGGTGGGATCCGAGCCCACGACCTCCAGAATACTGGTCTGGTGCGATAACCACTACGCTACCGGCGGGGCTGTTTCCCCAGCACTTTCTCGGGTATTTATGTCAATGTAAGTTTTTCCTCTGCTTGGCGGTGGTAGCCAGCGCCACTCGGACTACTCGGGGTGAAGGGGACCTTCTTTTTAACCCTCGGGCCGTGACAGGAGTGTCTACGACATGTCGAGAGTGGTCGACCAGCGTTGAACCCTCTTGAGCTACCTTTGGCACCAATACTGCCAGAGCAGAGGCCCTCGCTAAGCATGTAGCGAATCAGAAATTGGGAAATGAGGGGCTCGGTGAAATAACACAGAAATAAGGGTTGGCAGTCAAGAAAACCTCGGAAAGCAAAGGGGAGGTTGTGGTAGGTCATTGAAACAGATAAAGAATTTGGAAAGAAAGAAAGAAAGCGGAGAAAAAATGCCCGCCAGGTGGGATCCGAACCCACGACCTCCAGAATACCGGTCTGGTGCGATAACCACTACGCTACCGGCGGGGCGATTTCCCCCCCCCCCCCCCGTTTTGTGGGTAATTTATGTCAACGTAATTCTTGACTGCTAACCCTTATTTCTGTGTTATTTCTACGAGCCCCTCATTTCCTTTTCTGATTCGCTATATATATACATATTACATATATATATATATATATATATATATATATATATATATATATATATATATATATATATATATATATATATATATATATATATATATATAGATATATATAGGGAGTAGTAGAACTTTGAAGATGGTAGAGAACACAAGAGAAGAAAAACTTCGAACAAGGTAAAAGCACGATTGTGGCCTACGTTTCAGCAAAGAGAACTTGCTTTCCCAAGTTCTCTTTGCTGAAACGTAGGCCACCATCGTGCTTTTACCTTGTTCGAAGTTTTTCTTCTCTTGTATATATATATATATATATATTGAGAGACAGAGCTCCGAGGTGCTGAAGGACCACTTTTAATTAGGCTCCCGAGCACAGGCCACCGAAAGACGGAACTGTCCGGGGATGATGATGGTTATACACAGATGACAGTGGCGATGGGTTTGGATGGGTAGAAGGAACAGAGGGATTGACCCGCCGTGTTCCACACTGGATATAACAATGGTCATGTCGCTTCCACGCATAAATATCACAACAGTGCACCCCCAATGCCCACACATTTCCCCCCGCTGCTGAAGGCGGCCGCCTGGCCGTACGGGGTTAGAGCTGGCGACGGGTGAACGGTTTTAGCCGTGAAACGTGCACTATTTCAGTTCCACGGCGCCGACGGTCCGGTGAAGCGTCCACTGGAGAAACGCGATAATTAACTGGTGAGGTCTGCTCGATTATAACGTAGGGGCCCAGGTAGCGGTGAAGAAACTTTTCGCAGAGTCCTGGAGTACGAACAGGGGTCCAAAGAAGAACTTCGTCTCCTTTGGAGAATTGAACGGAGCGGTGTGATGAGTCGTACCGGGCCTTCCGTTCTTGCTGGCTGGATTCGGTGCGGTCTCTGGCCACACGTCGACAGTAAGCGATCCGTTGGGTGAACTGATCGTGAAAAGGCGAAATGGCGGGGATCGGAGCCGAGAAAAGGGCGGTGTCCAGAGCAAAAGAGGGGGGACGGCCGTAAACAAGAAAGAAGGGCGAGTAACCGGTGGTGCGCTGGACAGCTGAACTATATGCGAACGTCACGAAAGGTAGGATGATGTCCCAGTTGCGGTGGTCCGGGCTGACGTACATCGAGATCATGTCGGACAGAGTACGGTGGAAACGCTCGGTGAGCCCGTTCGTCTGGGGATGGTAACTAGAAGTCGTTTTATGGACGGTGTCGGCAGCCCGAAGTACTTCCGCAAGGACGTGGGAAAGAAATGTCTTGCCACGGTCACTCAGCAGGACCCGAGGTGCGCCATGTCGCAAGATGATACTGCGTAATACAAAGTCAGCGACTTCTTGAGCACTACCACATTTAAGGGGAGCGGTCTCAGCGTAGCGGGTCAAATGATCCACAGCCGTCACAATCCAGCGGAAACCATCGGTTGTTGGAGGTAGGGGCCCGTACAAGTCTATGCCTACGGCTTCAAACGGAGCGTAGGGGCATGGAACTGGTTGAAGCAAACCGGCAGGGGGTGATGTCGATCGCTTGCGGTGCTGGCACGGATCACAAGAGGCCACGTATTGTGCGACACTGGTAGAGAGGCCGGGCCAGAAAAATCGACTGCGAACGCGATCATACGTCTTCTGAAACCCGAGATGTCCAGAAGTGGCATCATCGTGAAGCGCCTCGAGTATGCGTCGGCGGAGTTGACGGGGAACAACAGGAACCCATTCATAGCCGGCAGGGTGGTGGTTTGCGCGGCAGAGAACTCCATTAATGATCCGAAATAGATGAAGTTGACGTCGCAAGCGGCTATTGGGTGGCTGGATGGATCCATCAAGGCGGTCGATTAAAATGCGACAATAAGAGTCTGCGCGCTGTAGCGTTTGCAGTTCGGTAGAGTCGGGTACGGAAGCGTGGTTGAGGGGGGCCATGGGTAAACACGGCTGACTGGAGTCGGAGGAGGCTTGCGACACGGCCGGCTGCGACGAGAAGGATAGGGGACACCGCGACAGTGCGTCGGCATCCAGGTGCTTTTTGCCGGATTTGTACGTGATGGTGAAGTCGTACTGTTGCAGACGCAGCACCCAACGGCCTAGGCGCCCAGACAAATTCTTCATTGTCGATAGCCAGCAGAGGGCATGGTGGTCTGTGACGATGGTAAAATGACGGCCGTATAGGTAGGGACGAAACTTCTGAATTGACCAAACAACTGCGAGGCATTCTTGCTCGGTGATACTGTAGTTCTGCTCTGCTGGTGTCAAGGCGCGACTGGCGTACGCGACCACCCTTTCACGATGATGAGCGTCTTGCTGCAGGAGAACAGAACCAATGCCGCAGCCGCTGGCGTCAGTGTGCAGTAAAGTGGGTGCTGTCTCGTCAAAATGGCGCAGGACGGGATCGGACGTAAGGGCGTCTTTGAGGGCTTGAAAAGCTTCCTGGCACTCGTTCGTCCAGACGAAGGGCACGTTGGCTCGTAAAAGCTTGTGCAAAGGGGAAGCGAGCGTTGCAAAATTGCAAATGAAACGCCGGAAGTATGATGCGAGACCAAGAAAGCTTCGCAAATCTTTCTGTTGTAGTGGCCGAGGAAAACTGATAACGGCAGCAGTCTTATCCGGGTCCGGGCGTATTCCATCCTTGGAAACCACATGTCCCAGCACTTTGATGCTCTTACTAGCGAAATGACACTTTTTAGTATTCATTTGCAGGCCAGCATTAGAAAGGCAAGTTAGCACCTGATCAAGGCGCTCGAGATGCTGCGAAAATGTGGACGAAAAGATTACCACGTCGTCTAGATAACATAGACACGTTTTCCATTTGAGGCCACGAAGCACAGTGTCCATCATGCGTTCGAATGTAGCCGGGGCATTACAAAGGCCGAACGGCATCACATTAAATTCATAAAGGCCATCTGGGGTAGTAAATGCTGTCTTTTCTTTGTCCGCTTCGTGCATCGGGATTTGCCAGTACCCCGATCGAAGATCCAAGCTGGAGAAGTACTCAGCCCCCTGTAAACAGTCTAAAGCGTCGTCTATGCGGGGCATAGGATATATGTCCTTTCGCGTAATCTTATTAAGCGCCCGGTAATCGACGCAGAAACGCACAGAGCCGTCTTTTTTCTCGACCAGCACAACGGGCGATGACCATGAACTTGTAGATGGGCGAATGACTTTGCGCTTTAGCATATCGGCCACATTATCTTCAATTATCTTGCGCTCAGACGAGGAGACACGATACGGTCTGCGACGGATCACAGCCGAACCATCTGTTTGAATTCGATGCTCTGTGGCAGTGGTCTGTGTGAGGCCAGGCGAATGCACGTCAAACGAAGCCCGGTGCTTGGACAGAAGATGAATCAATAATTTGGTCTGGTTTGGCGTTAGGTCGGGACTGAGAGTGGCCGCGAGAATTGACAAATCACCAGGCGAAGCAGACGCGGGCTTGTTTGAAGAACGCTGGCCAGAGGAAACGACTGCTGCAGGGCGGCTGTCGGCCACTGAAGCTATAGTAGTTCCATGTGACAGTAGTATTGGTAAATGTGTGGTGTTACGGGCAACCAAGGCTGCGGACCCACACACGAATCGAACAAGGCAGGTGGCAATGGCAATGCCTTGCGGCAAAATTCGACTGCACGGAATTGCAACCACGTCGCCGTCGACAATTTCGTCTGATGTGACCGACAGAACCTCTTCGCAACCGGCCGCCAAAACGTGATCGGCATTCAATTTTAGTGTTTGCCGTGGTGCGTCCTGATAATTTGGTTGTTGGGTGTCGGCGATGTGGATAGTTGGTTGATGGCAGGAGATAACAGCCGAGGCAGAAGAAAGAAAGTCCCAACCAAGGATGAGTTTATGAGCACAGGGAAACAGAACAGCAAACTGAATGTGATGGCGGACTTCTCCGATTAAAACACGCACGGTACAATATCCCAAAGGTGTGATGTCATTCCCATTAGCGCCACGTAAGCAATGACCAGTATACGGAGTCTTTACCTTGCGAAGACGTGAACACAAATCAGCATGAATTACAGAAATACTTGCTCCGGTATCAACTAGCGCTTCCACTTGAATTCCTTCGACGAAGACAGACAACATATTAGACGGAAGTTCGGGAGGACTTGTGGACGTTCCAGGTGATGCAGTTTTACCTCCAAAAACTGCAGCATCTAGTTTTCCTGGTGCTGGTTGGAAGTATTGGAAACGGGACGAAGAGGAGACAAAGCGCGCTGGAAGGGCGAAGGAGAACGGCGGCGAGAGGGCCGGGAGTCCCGCGGAAGGTCTCTGGTGTCAGGAGGCGGTGATCGGCGGCGAGGAGATGATGAATACGCATGCTGACGAGGAGAGTAGCTGTAGTAGTCCCGCTCGTAAGGGGCGTAGCCGCGCCTCTCGTCTTGCTGCCATCGACGGCAAAATCGAGAAATGTGCCCCCGGAAGCCGCAGTAGTAGCAGACAGGCCGGTCATCTATAGGACGCGGTGCTCGCCACGTTGAACGAAAAAACGGTGGAGCGGAAGGCGTAGAAATGGCGGTCAAGTGGGCGTGAGGAGTTGGAGGTGCAATGTGCTCTGTGGACACAGGTTGCCTTGAAGCAGCTTCCGAGTATGTAGGCACGTGAAGTAAAGCAGACCGGCTGGGCTGCGGAACGGTTGTCACAGCTGCGAGCTCCTCTCTAATTATGTCACGCAGCCCTTGTGCGTGGACGTCATTGACCGGATTGCTGTGATGACAGGCTGCATCGCGCTGCTGTAACTCTTCGCGAATGATGGCCCGAATCAAAGAACGCAGCTCTGTACTCCCCGAAGAGCCGATGCTCCAGGGATCGGGTTGGGGTCGCATAGCCTGAAGTTGGTCAAGGCGCTGACAAATGCTTCGCACATCGGCAACAGTAGCGGGATTTTGGATCGCCATAGCGTTGAAAGCAAAAGAGGAGACCCCTTTAATGATGTGCCGCACCTTGTCCGTTTCGGGCATATCTTTATCAACTCGACGGCACAGCGCGAGGACATCCTCAATGTAGGAAGCATATGTCTCCTCCGCGTGCTGCACCCGAGCGTCAAGTTTCTTCTTGGCTGCCAAGCGACCAGACGATGTACCAAATACCTTGCGTAACTCTTGGGTGAAACCTGACCAATCATCGAAGGTGTCCCGATTGTTGAAGAACCACGTCTTCGCTACTTCGGTTAGGGAAAAAGCAACTATGCGGAGTTTAAACGTGTCATCCCACCGGTTGTACGAACTCACTCGATTGAAGTGGTCGAGCCATTCTTCCACATCATCGCCCCGTAGGCCAGCGAAGTCCGGAGGATCACGCTGGGGAGTGGTGATAGTGAAGGCAGGCTGAGCAGGAGCTCCTGCGTTGGTAGCACCACGGCTGCTTTCCGGCTGCATGGTGATGTCTGCCTCCGGCAGTCGCCGACCTGATCGAAGCTCCAGCGGTGCAACCGAGGGAGGTAAACGGAGGAATCGAGCGCACCCTCCACCACTTGAGAGACAGAGCTCCGAGGTGCTGAAGGACCACTTTTAATTAGGCTCCCGAGCACAGGCCACCGAAAGACGGAACTGTCCGGGGATGATGATGGTTACACAGATGACAGTGGCGATGGGTTTGGATGGGTAGAAGGAACAGAGGGATTGACCCGCCGTGTTCCACTCTGGATATAACAATGGTCATGTCGCTTCCACGCATAAATATCACAACAGTGCACCCCCAATGCCCACAATATATATATATATATATATATATATATATATATATATATATATATATATATATATATATATATATATATATATATATATATATATATATATATATATATATATATATGTATATATATATATATATACATATATATATATAGCAGAACGAGGCACTGGCTCCAGCAGTTCGGATATGCCAATTGCTAACCCCGACCTCCGACCACGTTCTACGTGGCGGCCGCTGGGAAAGAAGACGTTCTACGTCTCCCGCGGTAGTCGAGGGGCGGCGCTAGTTGACCGGCCTCAGAGCTCTTGTAAATATAAACCCCCGCTTTAAAGTCGAGAGAGAAGCCGCTGTGGGGATAGCGTAATGGTGAACGCACCGCACCGGTTATGCGGAGATGTGGGTTCGTGTCCCGCTCCCGGAAAACGGCTGATTTTTTCTCGACTTATATTTTCGCCTATTTATCACTGAATCAAAGAAACGTGACAAGCACACGTCATTCGGCCCTATTATATATTTCGAAAAAAGCCGAATAGCACTGGCAATGACGACTGCAACCTTGATATATATATATATATATATATATATATATATATATATATATATATATATACATATATATATATATATATGTGTGTGTATGTATATATATAGCGAATCAGAAATGGATAATGAGGGGCTTGGTCAATTAAGACAGAATAGGGGTTGGCAGTCAAGAAAACCTCAGGAAGAAAGGGGGGAATGCGGTAGGTCATAGAAAAAGATAAAGGATTGTTTGAGTCGACCTACCGTGCAAAGATAAAAACTCACACAGAGCGGGAAAATAAGGTTAGTAGAGACAGAGACACACGGGAAAAACGTAGAAATAAGTTTACTGACGTTTCAGAAAGAGGACTGCCTTTCTTCAGAGTAAACTTATTTCTATTTTTTACGTTTTTCTCGTGTGTCTCTGTCTCTACTAACCTTCATCATCATCATCATCAGCCTATCTACGCCCACTGCAGGGCAAAGGCCTCTCCCATTATTCTCCAATTGCCTCGGTCCTGTGCCAACTGTGACCAGTTTATCCCCGCAAACTTCTTTATCTCATCTGTCCATCTAACTTTCTGCCGCCCCCTGCAACGCTTGCCTTCTCTAGGGATCCACTCTGTTACCCTTAATGACCAGCGGTTATCTTGCCTTCGCATTACATGTCCTGCCCACGTCCATTTCTTCTTCGTAATTTCTACTAATATGTCTTTAACACCAGTTTGCTCCCTGACCCACTCTGCTCTCTTCCTGTCCCTTAATGTTACACCTATCATTTTCCGCTCCATTGCCCGCTCAGTCGTTCTCAATTTAAGTTGAACCCTCTTAGTGAGCCTCCAAGTTTCTGCCCCGTAGGTGAGTACCGGTAAGACGCAGCTATCATACACTTTCTTCTTCAGCGACAATGGTAGGCTGCTATTCATTATCTGAGAATGTCTGCCATGTGCATTCCACCCCATTCTGATCCTTCTAATTATCTCTGCCTCATGGTTTGGATCTGGGGTCACAACTTGGCCTAAGTAGATATATTCGCTTACCACTTCCACTGCCTCGCCACCTATGTCAAACCGCTGTGCTGTCCCGAGGTTATTGATCATTACTTTAGTTTTCTGCATATTAATTTTCAGTCCCACGGTTCTACTCTGTTCGCTCAGTGCGGAAAGCATGCTTTGCAATTCGTCCCCCGAGTTACTTAGCAAGGCAACGTCATCAGCAAATCTGAGGTTACTGAGGTATTCTCCATTAACCCTTACTCCCACCTGTTCCCAATCCAATGTTCTGAATACTTCTTGTAAACATGCTGTGAATAGCATTGGAGAGATTGTGTCTCCTTGTCTGACACCCTTTCTTATAGGTATTTTACTGCTCTCCCTATGGAGGATGATCGTAGCTGTAGACCCATTGTAGATATCCTCTAGTATTCTTACATAATGCTCATCTACCCCCTGGTTCCGTAATGCCTGAATGACGGCTAGGGTTTCGACCGAGTCAAATGCTTTCTCATAATCTATGAAGGCTATATATAGGGGTTCAGTATACTCAGCGCACTTCTCTATCACCTGATTGATCGTGTGAATATGGTCCATTGTTGAATAACCTTTACGGAACCCTGCTTGTTCTTTAGGTTGACTGAAATCTAAGGTTGCAGATATTCGGTTAGCGATTACCTTGGTAAATACCTTGTAGAGGACTGACAGTAAGCTGATCGGCCTGTAATTTTTCAAGTCCTTCATGTCGCCTTTCTTATGAATTAGGATGATGTTCGCGTTCTTCCAAGATTCCGGTACCATTGCGGTCATTAGGCATTGCGTATACAGGTTTGCCAGTTTTTCAAGGACAATTTCTCCGCCATCCTTCAAGAGGTCTGCTGTTATCTGATCCTCACCAGGTGCTTTGCCCCCTTTTATTTCTTTCAAAGCCTTCCTTACTTCTTCGGTCGTTACTGGTGGGATGTCTATCTCCTGTGAACTACTGTCTCGTTCGGCATTATCCTGTATGTGCTGGCTACTGTACAGATTCCTATAGAACTCCTCGGCCACTGTGACTATTTTATCGCTATTTGTGATGACATTGCCTTGCTTATCCTTAAGTGCATACATCTGATTTTTCCCCACGCCAAGACGTCTCTTCACTGCTTTCAGGCTACCTCCGTTCTTTACAGCGTATTCGATCCTCTCCATATTATACTTCCGTATGTCAGCTGTCTCACGCTTATTGATTAGCTTGGAGAGCTCCGCTAGTTCTATTCTGTCAGCTGCGGTGGAGATTCTCGTGGTTTGCCGTTTCCTGATTAGATCTTTCGTCTCCTGTGAAAGTTTACCAGTATCCTGTCTAGCCATAGTGCCCCCGACTTCTACTGCACACTCCGTAATAATGCGTGTAAGGTTGTCGCTGGCTTCCTGCGTCGTAAACTCGGCTTCCTCGTTAAGAGCGGAATATCGGTTCTGCAGCGCGATCCTGAATTCTTCTACTTTACGTCTTACTGTTAGCTCATTTATCGGCTTCTTTCGTACTAGTTTGTTGGGGTCCCTCCTCAAATCTAGCCTAATTCGGCATCTTACCATACGGTGGTCACTACACCTTACCCTTCCGAGCACTTCCACATCCTGCACGACGCCAGGGTTATCACATAATATGAAGTCTATTTCATTTTTGTGCTCCCCATTCGGGCTCCTCCAGGTCTACTTCCGACTCTCCCGTTTACAGAAGAAGGTATTCATTATGCGTAGGTTATTCCGTTCTGCAAACTCAACTAGTAGGTCCCCCCTGCTATTTCTACAGCCCAGACCATAGTTCCCAACTGCCTTGTCTCCAGCCTGATTCTTGCCAACTTTGGATCTGCAGTTTGAAAGTGACCATCCACGGCATTGCAAGATGAGCATTCCCTATTCCCAGGCCCACAGATACCGCAGAATTTGCTCTGACAACGCCGACTTTGACCACAACTCCCAACAACTAAAAAATGCCCTCATTCGTCAAAAGTACCCAGCAGCAGTGGTCGATGACTCCATCAACAGAGCTCGTAACCTAAACCGCAAGGAAATTCTACATGGAGGGAATCCCAGGAATGAAGGAAGCCAGACAAATCTTGCCCTCACCCACTCATCAGCGTTGCCCAAACTTAATAACATTCTTTCGAGACATTTTAATATACTGCAACAAAGTAGCCGGCTATCTTCAATTTTCCAAAAGCCCCCCCGAGTTGTTTATCGCCGCGGAAAAAACCTGAAAGATATGTTAGTCAGAGCCAAGACGACTGCCATTGAGGGCACTCAACGGGGATGCCGGCCATGCAAGAAAACACGTTGTAAGGTTTGTTCACACATGACTACCACCACTACTGCTAAAGCCAGTTCCTCAGATTACGTATTCAAAATAAATGCGCATCTAAACTGTGACAGCCAAAATGTCGTCTACATGCTTCACTGTGACACTTGTGGCATGCAGTACATCGGACAAACAGAAACCGCCTTCCGTAAACGCTTTAACAACCACCGTTCTCACGCTAAAACACAACCGAACTTGCCCATTTCAAGACATGTCAGCCTCCCAGGACATTCATTCGACCAAATTAAAGTCACTCTGCTAGAGACCGGTTTTCACACTAAACGGGAGCGCGAACAGAAGGAATCGTACCTTATTTATAAGTTCAAAACGCTGACTCATGGTATCAACGAGAGCGCTGGCAGCATGTCGTGCCTCCGGAGGACCACGGACGTTGATTGACAACAGGAAGTGGATGCACATTGTTCCCCCCCTTTCTCCTAGCATAAAAGTTTTTTTTTTTAATTTTTTTTTAATTCATTCAGGACCACCCGCCATTAGCTCAGCAGACAACGGGCGCATACCGAGAGGGAGAGCCGCCCAAAAAAGCCGCCTAAGCCCCGCACTGCACGTGCTGCGCGATAAATGCTGTCCACGTTGGGACAACGAAGAAGAGTAAGAAGAGAGAGGGAGGTGACGTTGAACGGCAGGGCCAATCTGGCCGTACCTTGAGATTGTCGTGTTCTGTTAAGACATTGCGGTGGCGTAATTCAGTGGTTTTCTGTGTCGGCCCTCCATTGAACTTCACGCTTGTCGCGTCGTATGTGTGCCTTTACATTACTCTACGCTGCGGCCAAGGACGGACGGGGCACTCGTCGCCTTCTGCGAACTCGCCGCGCCCCTGTGTAACTTGATCCCTGTCTTCCGCGCGGTCCGACCGCTATGCGGCTCGCCGCTGGCTGCCGCTAGTGCCTTTCTCTGTCGCCATGTCGCGGCCCTTCAAAGGGGAAACAAAGTAGACTTATCACCGGTTTCTTGGTAAAAGCAATGCCTCTCCGTTTAACGGTCTGTTCTGGGTGAACCCACGAAACAAATGCCGGGCCAAGACCGCGTCCTTAGTTACTACACCACCGCCCCGCTCTTCCCATCTGTGCTCATGCGTTGTCTGTATTTTGTTTGTCAGTTCTCTTTCATCCCAGCCGCAGCGGGCCGATAGAAACCTTTGGTCCCGCTCCCTGCTCCCTTCCCCCACCCGAGCCGTTTTCTCACTAAAACCACCGCCTTTCCTCCTTTTCTTCCTTTTTTTTAATTTAAATCCTCTCCACTCAGCAAGTGCCGTGTTGTTACCGGATTTTTTACGTTCTCTGGCGTACTCCCCTCCTTATGAGGGAGAGGAGGAGAGACTCCCTCGCATGCAGTGTGCATAAGGATTCGGTGTTCATTGTGGGATTGTCCCTGAGGAAGGAAGTTCCACTTCCGAAACTGTCGGACTAATTTATAATAAACAAGTTAACCGCAAAGTTCTTATCTTTTACCTGACCGTTTCTTCTGGCCCGTTGCAAAACTCATCGAAATCTATATATATATATATATATATATAACATAACAAAACTTTATTTCAGAAGGTGGACGCGTCGGTCAGCATGGGGAAGAAAGGAAGGTGGGGGGGTATATATATATATATATATATATATATATATATATATATATATATATATATATATATATATATATATATATATATATATATATATATATATATATATATATATATATATATATATATATATATATATATATGTAGCAAGTATGTAGCGCAAATGTACGAGCAATTGTGAACAGCATAAGACATCACGGGCAAATCTCCGTATGTGGCTATGCTCCGGATGACGACGAAGAAGAGGACGCTCTCGTTGAAGCTCAGCCTCGCGATAAGCTGGTCGTCTCGGCTCGCCCCTGCTGCGCTGACGCCTCGTTCACGAATAAACGGGCCCATCCTTCTACAGGAACGTCGAGTATCTCCTTTACAATTTTTGGTGGAGGTTGCGGTCCTGCTCGGGTCCCCACTTGTCTACCCTGGAGCTGCGCAGTCGGACACTTCCCTCGACGATGTCTCACGGTAACCACCACGAGTCCACACCTCCTGTGGCACCGATCATCTGCCCTGGCACGGTCCGTCAACGGGATCCCCCCTTCTTCAACGGCACTGATGACCAGGACGCTGAGGACTGGCTCGCTACCTTTGAACGTGTGAGCACCCATAACAACTGGGACGATAAGCATAAGCAAAACAGCGTCAGTCTCTCTTTTACCGGTGTTGCAGAGACGTGGTATAAGAACCACGGGTCTGATCTTCGCACATGGTCAGACTTCAAGACCGAATTTACCAAAGTGTTCGGGCGCCCGGCACTTCGAAAACTGCGCGCTGAACAGCGTTTGCGCGAACGCGCTCAGCGCACGAATGAAAGCTTTACCTCTTATATCGAGGACATCCTTGACTTATGTAACAGGGCAAACAACGCTATGACCGAAGAGAAAAAAATCAAGCATATCCTTAAAGGAATAGAAGACGATGCCTTCCAGATGCTGATCGCGAAAAACCCTCGCACCGTTGCTGATATCATCAATGCTTGCCAAGACTTCGATGAACTCCGCAGAGAGAGGGCTCTCACTCGTAAACCTACGGAGCAAGACCACTCGCTTTGCAGCTTAGCCTCTGACGATAAGGGTGTCCTCTTCGCCCAGATTCAGCAGTTTGTTCGCGAAGAAGTGGCTCGTCAGCTTTCTCTCGTTGGCGACGTAGTGAAGATGCCTCAGCCCAATTTAGCCCCAACCCTCAAGAGCGTGATACAACAGCAAGTCGCCGACGCACTTCCATGCACCCGGCAGCCCAATCTCGCGGTAGCCCCAGTGGCTTACGCCGACATCACGCCGCAAACGCCGATGACCGCTCCTTTGACTTTCGCCGACGCAGTACAACATATGCCTGTAACCTATGCCGAGACCGTGGCACGGCCCTTCACTGGAGCCGTACCGGGACCCTACCTGGCGACTGCTGCAAGCACTGGGGGTCATGCCACTGCCGGAGTTCAACGCATTCGCCCCATGCCTGTCGTGCCGCATCCGGCGTCCCCATTCGCAAACCCTTGGCGCACGTCCGATAATCGCCCTATCTGTTATTCGTGTGGGATTGCGGGACATGTGGCACGCTACTGTCGCCGTGGCATGACGGGTACGCGCAACTCATCGTGGTCCTTTCCTTATGCGCCCTCACCACCCATGACGCACGCCCCCGCCCCGTTTTCGACGACACCCATCTCGTCCGATGACCGTGACGTCGCCAGCCGTCGCTCGCAGTCTCCACGACGCCGCTCACTCTCTCCGATGCGCCATCGCCCTACGACTAGTCAGACGGAAAACTAGACGCCGCAGTTCCGGAGGCAAAAACTGCGTCACCGTCGAAATGCCAAAGTCCTCCTTCTTCGCCGCCTAATTTAATCAATTTGTATGTTGATGGCGTTTTTACCCTGGCGCTCATTGATACTGGAGCTGCGGTTTCTGTTATTGACGATAAATTTTGCCGATCGTTGCGAAAGGTGACGACGCCTATAAATGGTGTTACTCTGCGCACCGCTAATGCGCAACCTGTGGAACCGCTGGCTGCATGCACTGCTCGAGTTACAATTCAAGGGGTCGTCTACATCATCGAGCTCATCGTCCTGCCGTCCTGCTCTCACAATCTCATTATCGGATGGGACTTCTTGTCACGACATCACGCCATCTTTGACTGCGCGCGCGCTGAAGTAGAGCTGTTTCCGGTACTTGAAGACGATTGTGAGAAAGCCGCGGCAAAGTTGCTTGTTGCTGACGACACGGACATCCCACCGGATTCAACTGTGCTTGTGCCATTGTCGTGCAGCAGTGTTTCGGACGCCACAGTCATATTCGCCCCTTCTGGTCTCTTGTCGCTTCGCAAATTCTTTCCACTGCCGTTCGCTGTCCTCGACATCAAAGCCGGTTCCTGCTTTGTGCCTTTCTCCAACCCAAATCCGTACCCCATCAAACTCTTTCGCAGTGAATGCGTTGGCCTTATAGAGAAAGTTGAGCCTTCCGTTCTTATCGACGTAGCTGAAGACGTTTCTCCCGTTCATATCACCGCGCTTAGCTCCGGTTGCTTAGGTGATATCCAACCTGATGCGACTATGTTGCTCAACGCCATTGACGACGCCCTTACTTCGACCCAACGTGACGAACTATTGACCGTTCTACGACGCTTCAGTACATCATTCGACTGTCATGGCACTCCTTTGGGCCGCACGTCGACTGTTTCGCATCAGATCGACACTGGCACCCACGCACCATTGCGACAGCGGCCGTATCGTGTGTCCTCCACCGAGCGTCGTGTTATTGAGGAACACGTGGAGGACATGCTAAAACGCGACGTCATTCGACCATCGATGAGTCCTTGGGCTTCTCCTGTGGTACTTGTCAAGAAAAAAGATGGGTCCATACGTTTCTGCGTGGATTATAGACGTCTCAACAAAATCACTCGCAAGGACGTTTACCCGCTGCCCCGAATTGATGACGCCCTGGACAGCTTGCAAGGGGCCGAGTACTTCTCATCATTGGATTTGAGGTCCGGCTACTGGCAAGTCCCCATGGCCGACGCCGATCGCTCTAAAACGGCATTTGTAACACCAGATGGGCTCTACGAGTTCAATGTCATGCCATTTGGACTCTGTAATGCGCCCGCGACATTCGAACGCATGATGGACAACGTATTGCGCGGTCTGAAATGGAAAACATGCCTTTGCTACTTAGATGACATCGTCGTGTTTTCACCAGATTTTACGACCCATCTAACGCGCCTGGAACAAGTACTGGAATGCCTGACTTCCGCCGGTTTGCAGCTGAACCTTAAAAAGTGCCGCTTCGCTTCTCGGAAACTCACCATTTTGGGCCATGTAGTTTCGAAAGATGGCGTCCTCCCGGATCCAGCGAAACTCCGTGCCGTGGCGGAGTTCCCAAAGCCGACTACGATTAAGGACCTGCGAAGCTTTATCGGCCTCTGCTCCTATTTCCGGCGCTTTGTACGAAACTTTGCCTCCATCATTGCGCCCCTCACGCAACTTCTCGGTGGAAGTGGGGAAATTTCTGACTGGTCCTATGACTGTGAAAACGCTTTTCTGAAGCTACGCCGTGTCCTTACGTCGCCACCTATACTGCGACATTTCGATCCGCGCGCACCAACCGAACTCCACACCGATGCCAGCGGTGTGGGATTGGGTGCAGTCCTTGCCCAACGACAGGACGGCTATGAGGAATACGTAGTCAGTTATGCGAGTCGTACATTGACGAAGGCGGAAGCGAACTACTCTGTGACAGAGAAGGAATGTTTGGCTATCGTTTGGGCCATCAGCAAGTTTCGCCCCTACCTGTACGGGCGCCCTTTCGCCGTCGTGACGGATCATCATGCTCTTTGTTGGTTGTCTTCACTAAAGGATCCCTCCGGTCGCCTCGCCCGCTGGGCCCTCCGCCTTCAAGAGTATGATATCCGTGTTGTGTACAGGTCAGGACGCAAACATAACGACGCTGACGCCCTTTCTCGCTCGCCGCTTCCATCGGATGTCGCGAGCTTGTCGACGGTGGATAACACCCTGGCGCCTCTCGCCATAGCGGACATGGCTAGTGAGCAGCGTAAGGACCCGTGGATCACCTCGATTCTTGAATATCTCTCATGCCCGCCGACAAACGCTGCTCCAAGATCACTGCGCCGACAAGCTGCCCACTGCACCGTTCGTGACGAGCTCCTGTACCGCCGCAACTACCACGACGACGGTCGAAGATGGCTGCTAGTGATTCCTCGCCACCTACGCAAGGAAATTTGCTCTTCATTTCACGATGACGCGCAGTGTGCTCACGCTGGAGTCCTGAAAACGTACGAGCGCCTTAGACTTCGCTACTACTGGCGTGGGATGTATACCTTTGTGAAAAAGTTTGTTAAATCCTGCCCAGACTGTCAACGGCGCAAGAGTCCTCCGCAGCACACCAGCGCTCCACTCCAGCCGTTGCCCTGTCCAGCGAGACCCTTCGACCGAGTGGGCATTGACCTCTACGGCCCACTTCCCAGCACAGCTGCCGGTAACCGCTGGATCATCGTCGCCGTTGATCATCTAACGCGTTACGCCGAAACGGCTGCGCTACCGGCGGCCACGGCTGGAGAAGTAGCGTCATTTCTCCTTCAGCGGTTCATTCTCCGCCACGGCGCTCCTCGCGAGCTACTCAGTGATCGAGGTCGCGTGTTTTTATCCGACGTCGTGGAGACCCTTCTAGCTGAATGCAACGTTGTTCACCGCAAAACCACATCATACCACCCACAGACCAATGGACTGACAGAGCGGTTTAACCGTACACTGGGGGATATGATCGCAATGTACATTTCATCGGACCATTCCAATTGGGACCTCGTCCTTCCTTTCGTGACTTATGCTTACAACACCGCTAAGCAGACAACCACAGGATTTTCGCCGTTCTTTTTGCTCTACGGTCGTGAGCCTTCATGCATGCTGGACAGTATACTTCCGTACCGACCTGACGCCTCCGAATTCATGCCAGTTTCAGACGTTGCTCGACGCGCCGAGGAATGTCGCCAGCTTGCTCGTCGCTTTACATCGGAAGACCAGCAGCGCCAGAAGGCACGTCACGACGTTTCGGTCTCAGCTCCAGCTTTCCCGAACGGATCCCTCGTCTTGCTCTACATACCGTGCCCGACGCCCGGACTGTCACCGAAATTTGTTACGCAATACCACGGCCCCTACCGGGTTGTGGAGCGAACATCGCCGGTGAATTATGTTGTTGAGCCTGTAACGCCCACTTCAGATCGCCGCCGTCGGGGGCGTGAGACAGTTCATGTCGCGCGGCTCAAGCCCTACTATGACCCGCTCATGTCGTGTACCCCTTAGGTCGCCAGGATGGCTTCCCCTTTTCGCCGGGGGTATTGTAGCAAGTATGTAGCGCAAATGTACGAGCAATTGTGAACAGCATAAGACATCACGGGCAATTCTCCGTATGTGGCTATGCTCCGGATGACGACGAAGAAGAGGACGCTCTCGTTGAAGCTCAGCCTCGCGATAAGCTGGTCGTCTCGGCTCGCCCCTGCTGCGCTGACGCCTCGTTCACGAATAAACGGGCCCATCCTTCTACAGGAACGTCGAGTATCTCCTTTACAATATATATATATATATATATATATATATATATACATTTTGTAAGAGGCCTTCAAGGAGACGTCGCTCACTGATAGAGCGGAGAAGACAGACGCCGTTTGTTTGGCGAACGCACAGCCAAGCAGCACTAGCCTCAGGGATGATAATGATCATGTACAGGTGACGAAGATGAAGCATTTCTGAAAAGGATGACAGGTGATGATGATTACACATAAGATTGAAATCAGAGAAATATTGTGCCGCGGAGAACTACAGTGCTTACACTAATTGACCCCCCTCGAGGAAGACGGCCGCCCGGCCGCCAGCAGTTAGGAAGTGCGAGAGTAGAACTTATTGAGACGGGAGACATGCACAATTTCGGTTCCCCGACAGCTACGGTCTGTGCTGGGAGACACAGGGGTGACCCGATAGTTGACAGGCGACGTCTGCTCCAAAACGGTATAAGGGCCGAAGAATCGCCTAAGAAATTTTTCGCATAGCCCAGGCACACGAACGGCAGTCCAGAGTAGAACCTGGTCCCCTGGGCGGAACTGGATACACCGGTGAGAGGCGTCGTACTAGAGCTTGCCTTCCTGCTGGCAGGCTTGCGTGTTTTCACGGGCAATACGGCGGCAGTGATGAAGGCGAGAGATGAATTCGTCAGACCCGGTAACAAATCCCGTCGCAGGTGCCGAGAACGGACAGGTGTCCATGACGAAGGAGGGATCACGGCCATAAAAAAAGCCGCGCGCATCTTCCCACGGGGGAAACTCGAGTAAATGCGTCGCATCTACTCGAGTCAAGCAAAGCGTCACGTCAAGCGAAAGCCAAGCAAAGATGCCCTTGACTGAATTCCGAACGCGCGCTCCGCCGCTTATATACGTTGAGGGGACTGCGTAAGCCGGTCCCAGTCGACGACGTTGGCGTACTTGTAAAGCGGCGTGGACTGTAGGTGTTTGAGCCAAGCGCGGATGTTGCTTCGCCGGAGAACGGCACAGCGGCTATATGCGCAGCGCGCCCGAAGGAGAGGAAACCGCGGAAGAGAGAGTACTGCACATGCGCCGGCCCCAGCGCGTCTGCCGCGGCTATACGCAACGTGCCGCGGCTATGACGCAACACAATCCACTTTAATCCAATCCAATCCAATCCAAATCCAATCCAATCTAATCTAAGCCAATCCAATCCAAGCCAATCCAATCGAATCCAATCCAATGCCCCTCGGGAGAGAGTGTTCGAATCCAATCCAATGCCTCTCGCGAGAGAGTGTTCGCTATCGCAGCTATCGCCTCGACTCGACGCGCATGCGTAGTGAGCGTGCGGACTACGGACGCCAACGCGGGTGACATCGTGAGTTACTGAAATGCTCTGCATTTAAAAGAAACAACGGAGGGTACCCAATTGTTCGTTGGCGTTAGCAAAGTTACGAATGGAAGGATGGCGTCCCAGTTAGTATGCGTTGGTCCGATATACATGGAGATCATATCCGAAAGTGTACGATGGAAGCGTTCCGTGAGGCCGTTTGTTTGGGGGTGGTATGAGGACGTCATTTTGTGGATAGTGTTCGATGCACGAAGCAGATTTGTAATGACGCTTGAAAGAAATGTTTTTCCATGGTCACTTAGTAGAACCCAGGGGGCGGCATGGCGTAAGATCGCGTTATGCAAGATGAATTCGGCGACTTCTTGGGAGCAGCCAGAGCGACCAGGGGCCGTCTCTGGATAACGCGTCAAATGGTCGACCGTGGTCACGATCCGACGGTAGGCGGATGAGGTCGATGGTAAAGGGCCGTATTGATCAATACCCACCACGTCAAAAGGATCGGCCGGACAAGGAATGGGTTGTAGAAGACCAGCAGACGCCGTTGTAAGGCGCTTGCGATGCTGACACAATGCACAGGAGCTGACATACTTAGCGACGCACCTTGACATGCCAGGCCAGAAGAAGCGAGCTCGGATCCTATCAAACGTTTTTTTTGAAAGCCGAGGTGGCCAGCAGCTGGGTCATCGTGAAAGGCTTCTAAAATATTTGGCTGTAAAGCCCGAGGAGCTACAGGCACCCATTTTTCTCCAGCGGGGTGATGGTTGACGCGGCAGAGCACACCGTTGCGGAGCGTGTACTTTGCAAGCTGGCGTCGTAAAAGGCTGTTAGGAGGCTGCGCCAACCCAGACAGTCGGTCAGTTATGGTTCGGCAGTGCGGGTCCACCTGCTGAAAAGACACCAGCTCGGAGCACCCAACGGATGGCGCAGGGAAGATGGGAGCCAAGGATGTAGCTCGTGCAACGGAGGAAACATCGCCAGCGGTGTTTGATGTCGACCCGAGGGGACATCGTGACAAGGCATCCGCATCAAGGTGTTTTTTGCCTGATTTGTACTGTACAGTGTAGTCGTACTCCTGTAATCGCAAAATCCACCGTCCGAGCCGGCCGGAAAGGTGCTTCAGCGTCTATAACCAGCACAAGGCGTTATGATCGGTCGCTACGGTGAAGTGGCGGAATTTTTGTACCGAAAAGACGACAGCCAGGCATTCTTGTTCAGTAAGTGTAGTTCTTCTCTGCGGAACTGAGAGTGCGACTGGCATAGGCCATCACACGCACTCACTCTGTTGTAATAGTCGAGCCAATCGTCGACGTCTTCACCGCGAAGACCAGCGAAGGATCTGGGGTCCCGTTGGCCGCTGGTAACGGTCCCCGCAGGAGGCGCAGAAGCCGTGGCAGGGGCGGTGCGAGTCGGGTCGTCCTGTTCCATTGGCCCGGTTGGCATTTGAAGGCGTCTTCCTGAACGGAGCTCCAGGGGTGCGCTAGGAGAGCCAGAGGGCGGGATCGAGGTGCACCTCAACCACGTATAAGAGGCATTCAAGGAGACGTCGCCCACTAATAGAGCGGAGAAGACAGACGCCGTTTATTTGGCGAACGCGCAGCCAAGCAGCACTAGCCTCAAGAATGATAATGATCATGTACAGGGGACGAAGATGAAGCATTACTGAAAAGAATGACAGGTGATGATGATTACACATAAGATTGAAATCAGCGAAATATTGTACCACTGAGAACTACAATGCTTACAATATATATATATATATATATATATATATATATATATATATATATATATATATATATATATATATATATATATATATATATATATATATATATATATATATATATATATATATATATATATATACATATATATATATATATATAAATACATATCAAAGTTGCAGTCCTTATTGCCAGTGCTGTTTTGGCGTTTTTAACAGTGTTTTATAGTGCCGAATGAGGTATGATTGCATTTTTTTTTGCAGGAATAAATAATTGAAAATTCAAGTCGAGAAAAAATGCGCCGTTTTTTCCGGAAGCGGGAATCGAACCCACAACCTCCGCATAACGCGCAATCATACCTCATTCGGCACTATAAAACACTGCTAAAAACGCCAAAACAGCACTGGCAATAAGGACTGCAACTTTGATATGTGTCCTTACGGAATCCCTCGTCCCGTACGTCTCTGTTCTACAAAATATATATAAATATATATATATATATATATATATATATATATATATATATATATATATATATATATATAGTTTCAGTCTTTATTGCCAGTGCTGTTTGGCGTTTTAACAGTGTTTTATAGTGCCGAATGAGGTATGATTGCCTTTTTTTATTTATGCAGGCATAAATAATTGAAAATTCAAGTCGAGAAAAAATGCGTCGTTTTTTCCGACCACGTCTTACGTGCGGCCGCTGGGAAAAGACGTTCTACGTCTTCCCGCGGTTATCGAGGGGCGGCGCTAGTTGACCGGGCACTGAGCAGTCGTAAATACAAAACCCCGCGGTATAGTCGAGAGAGGAGTCGCCGTGGAACTAGCTCAATGGAGAGCACCGCACGCGTTATGCGGAGGTTGTGTGTTCGTTTCCCGCTTCTGGAAAAAACGGCGCATTTTTTCTCGACTTGAATTTTCAATTTTTTATTCCTGCATAAATAAAAAAAGGCAATCATACCTCATTCGGCACTATAAAACACTGTTAAAACGCCAAACAGCACTGGCAATAAGGAGTGAAACTTTGATATGTGTCCTTACGGAATCCCTCGTCCCGTAAGTCTATATATATATATATATATATATATATATATATATATATATATATATATATATATATATATATATATATATATATATATATATATATATATATATATTGTGATGACTGGCTCGGAGGGGGCACGGAGAAAATAGTGGAAGAAGATTTCACTCGCGCCAGACACCAAGCGGCCCCTGGCAAAAAGACGCCATGGAGAAGAACAAGACGAGGGCGTGGTGCGAGCAAGAGCTGCGAACCCGGGAAGCGCAAGGCGACCGAGACAGGGCACGGCTGGATTGGCATTCCCACGTCAGACGTCCGGTCGACGTGCCGTCCGCTACGAGACCGTCGCCATCGGTCACATAGGCGAGCTTTCGTCTGGGTGCGGCTCGGGCACGAGTGACCGCAAGGCTCTGCCGCGTCGTCCCGTTCCGGCTCTAGCCAGGGTTTCTGCTGCTGCGAGGCCGACGTTCGTGGTGCGTCAGCGGCCCCATGCTCCTGCTCGGACCGCCGGGTTGCTAAGTCCTGGCTAGACTTCCTGGCCTGGTGTGCATGGTCGCGGAGGTGTTCCGGAGCGTCCCACACCAGCTCGTTGGCGACCTGTCCGTGAAGCGGCCGGCCAAGTTTGCGACCCTCACCCTCGACGACCACTGCGCCCCAACAAGATATATACCTTTGAGCCGTGCTCAGCGCAACTGTTTTGCGGGCCTAGCGACAGCCACTGCCATGGAAAGCTAACCGAACCCGCTTTGCGAACATTTCTTTTTTGAGTTACCTTCATTTCCTTGAGTGGCTAAATATGTTGTAAATACATTCCGTCCTGTGTGTGCGTCCGGCATTCCTCTCACTGGGTTCTGCACGATTCTAGCGCAACATATATATATATATATATATATATATATATATATATATATATATATATATATATATATATATATATATATATATATATAATATATATATATATGTGTATATATAATATATATATATATATATATATATATATATATATATATATATAGTCTGAAAAGATAAAAAACTCACACAGAGCGCGAAAAAAATAAGGTTAGTAGAGACAGACAAACGAGAAAGACGTACTCTGAAGAAAGGGAGTCGTCTCCCTGAAACGTCAGTAAACTTATTCCTATTTTCTACGTCTTTCTGGTTTGTCTCTGTCTCTACGAACCTTATATATATATATATTAATGTATGTATGTATGTGTGTGTGTGTGTGTGTGTGTGTGTGTGTGTGAGTGTGTGCGTATGGTTATAGTGGGAGGTACACACAACTGGGACTACACTTTGTTTTCCGAGCATCAACCATGCTGTTCATCACGGATGCAGTTGTTTTGGGCTTTGCAGTTCACGAGGCAAGAGCAAGTATCTATGTCTTCCGTCTGCACATTCACGAGTGTCACAATTCGTTGAAGAAGCAAGACCCATGCCGTTCAATGCCTGTCTGTGTCCACCGTCTTGAATTTCGCTGCCGAGTACATCAACGGGCTCGACTCCTAGAGGTGACTCGTAAACCGAACACGTTGTATCTTCGAGCAGGGCGCAGCTTGAGGGTTTCAAGTGTTCTCTTCCTTTCTGTTTTTTTTTTGCCTCCTATAAGTTGAGAGTGTGCGGGTCCACTACACGGCGCATCGCACTCCAACCCCACCGGCCATTTCCCCTTTCCTTTCTCTTCTTTATCGGAGGCACTTATCCCTGCGAAGATCCCAGTGGTTCCAAACAGCGAACCTCAGTCTACAGTCCAGAAACAAATATACGCAATGAAATGAAAAAAAGATTCATGTAGTCAAACAAACACAACTGGAGAAACAAAGCTCCCTGCCGACCGATACTCTATTCAAGTTCGGACGTTTATAGGCGCACGTGTTGGGGCAATTTCGGGACAGTGGAGAGGGGGGGGGGGAGGGGAGCTTTTCTCAGGAGAACAGTCTGAGTGTATCTTTGGAGCAGCTAAAAAATGCGACTTTGGCTCACGCAAGAACAAGAAGCAGCGCATAGCGACGGGAGCTGTAGCAGGCAGAGGTATACTGTTTGGCTGTTGTAAACCGAGGCAACATAAGTGAAGGGGGTTAGGAAAGGTCGCTGCTTTTTTATTCTCGTGTATCCCACGACGGCGGCGGGAAGCATTGTTTTCCTTTCGCTATCTCCCGCCCGCTAAGACCAGAGCGAGAAACATCAGCTGGGTAAAGAGGGTGGAGCCTATCCTTGAAATTCACTTCTGAGTAGAGCACCCCGTGGAGACACTGCCCGGGGAAAAGAAGAGGCGTGCACGCAGTGCCCCGACTGTGCCCTGTGAACGAGTTCGTTCTCTACTTCTTTTGTGTTACCACGAGAAATGCTGAAGGTTTTGCGTATTCGAACTTGTCTTCCTGTCAATACCAAGGTGTCTGTCAATTCACGGTTACAAATTTGTTAGAACTGAACAAACAATTGTTTCTTCAATGCACGCACAATGGTGCGTCCCCACCTGCATTTGTACCCACCTGCTAAATGCGGAATAAATAAATAAATAAATAAATAAATAAATAAATAAATAAATAAATAAATAAATATACATATATAAATAAATAAATAAATAAATAAATAAATAAATTGTGTTCCCTGATATTCTTGATAACTTCGTACCAGGCTGAGTGTGCCAGTAAAAATGCCTAAAATAGGAATGTTCTGATTACCACGAAAAATATAATTTTAAGGTGTTCCAGTGAGCCTGTGTCATTGCTGCGATACGGCCGTGGGCGTGTTACAGGTCTTCCACTTCGTTGCTTAGGTGCGGTAGATTCGTCCAAGCACACAGTTTACGACGCTTGCTCTCGTTTGGAACGTTTCTTTAACTCTCAGATTCTTTTCCCAGCTTCGAGAGGGAAAAGAAAACCTGGCTTGACAACCGCCATGAAAAATATATGTGGTACTTATAAAGACTAGGGCTCTGGGTTTCCTAGTATAACTAAAAGAATAATTTCTCCTAATAATTGTGCATCTGGAAATAATAGCAATCAAGATCCATGGTTCGATTCCCTGGACCTCCATAACGGCATTTCTTTTCTTTAGTCTCCGCGTTTTTTAGGGCGTCAACGGCCGCAAAAGTTGTCTGCACAAAGCCAAATGGTGGAGAGCACACCGCTCAGCTGTAGTAACTCTGTACTTCGCCGATTTCGCATGAAACGCGCACCGCACGGCACATAACGTTTGCACAATCGTAAAAACGCGAACAATGTTGACTCACTCTTTGTGACCTTGGGCAATGTACTAGTTTATTCGCGTAATTTTCAAAAAACTGTTATGAGCTGCAAATTCTTCCGAATTATCTCCCCATCATATGGAGCAAATTTACACCGATTTTTCTTTCTACAAACACAAGTTGTCATCGTCCTTCATTTCTCCTCTGACAAAACATAAAAGAAAAGCAGTAAACCAGATGACCAGCGCGTTCGATCATTCGTCCACGATGATCAAAGGTGTAAGACACATTGAACGAATCTTGAGACGATGCGAAAGATGTGTTCGCAGCTGGCTGTCTTCGAAGTCGTACATGGAACGGCCATTTCAGTCCATTATCTCGACGCCCACGACACTTAGCTGTTGAGGGTCCTAAACGCGGCACTCTTCGGCGCGGCTTTAGAAAAATGCGCTCAGGGTATCAGAAACAACTAATGGTAGTATACCATCCCTTAAAATTGGAGCTGACACAAATAAAAACAGGGACAAGGCAGTAAAATTAGCGGAAACTTCGACCGAAACCCAGAGCCGAAAAGCGAGAAGTTGCGTAGGTTGGTAAGGAAAGCCGCGCAGGGTGATGGGGAGGGGGGGGGGGGGGGGGGGAGCTTGATGCGGCATCGCTGTAGTCATGAAGCTAGCGCAAAAGGCAGGCAGTGGAGGTATAGCCATCTTTTTTCATTCCAAGATAAACAAAATCGCTCAGTTAGGAAGTATATTGAAACTTGGTAATGTCATAGTTTTGTGCTAGCGGTCTATAAGTTGCTGCACAGGATTTTTGTCTAAACGCGTTCAGCAGGCGTTTCGGCGAACCCTTCGGGGCTGTTGAATGAGTTATCGAAGCGCCGTATTCATATGATTCGGTTTTAAACTGACACTGCGAATTCTCTGTTCTAGCAAGTACAACGAAACACTGCACGATAGTAAAGCTCTCTGAAGTAGGCCGAAGGGGTAAAGGCTGTTCTTAGGTGCGTGTACCGGAACATCAGTTTCAACTGTTTTCTAGGAGCATACTTCCCTATGGAAAACAGATCGTGTATTTGAAGCTGGACAGCAACCAAGAACTGCCGAACGAGCATGAGTGGGAAGCGGCGCAAGAAACGCCAAAACACAGAAGTGGGCACACCGAAAGAGCGCTGACTGAGAACGGATGTTTATTTATTTATTTATTTGAACATACTTTCAACCCTCATTTGAGGGTTATTACAGGGAGGGAATACATCACACGCAAAGATTACATCAATTCGCTCTCAAAAAACGAAAAGAAACAAAGGCAAAAGCACACAGAGACCATCGAACACTATCAATATTATCAAATAAGAAGAGCATGCAATAGCTGCCAAGGAACCTAGAACATCGAATAAGTTTCAAGGGACGTGACTTTAAGGAACATAAGTGTCAAGAAAAGTTTCGAACGCTTTAACATCGGTACATTCAGCAATGTGTGCAGGCAGGCTATTCCACTTTTCTATGGCATCAGGGAAAAACGAATAACAAAAGACGTTCGTGCTTGACGTGCAATCGCTTGACGTGCAAGAAACAGGAAATGACAGAAAACGTGACATGAAAACACAGTTTCGCAAAAAGTATGACCAAAATACGTAAAAACAGTTGCAGATGACATCTACGTTTAGGTCTGAAGATGCATGACGCGCTAGCGTTACTCCGGCGTCGAGGGAGCGCTTTAGAACGGGGTTGAGCACTGCATCTGCCATTTATGCTTTCCGAGTACTGTGACGAGATTTAGGATCGCCGCAATGGTTTTAATCACTACGGCACAGGAAACTCAGAGGAAATCTACGCTTGCGTGGCTTAAAATATGGGAGTGAAAAATTGCGGCTGCGGGGTGCTGGTCAGTTCGAGAGAAAGCGAGTGTCAGAGTTGAAAAGTGTTTATCGTGGTGGCCTGCCTGAACAGGGGGTTTTTTTGAAAGGCAGACAGAGAGAGAGAGAGAGAGAGAGAGAGAGAGAGAGAGAGAGAGAGGGGGGGGGAGGGGAGGGGAGGTGAGGGGATAGGGAGGAAACGGCGGGGAGAAAAGTTTTTGTTGAGAATGACTTATTGAAAGTTTGGGGAAAGGGAGTATAGAGATGGTAGGCCTATGGGTTGAACCCGAATTCAAGGGCCCCGGAATCAGCTCTCACTGATCTTGAGGTGACAAGCTGGTCAGGGCGGCCTGTCATGTGTCGATATAGGTTCGATATGTAATGTTTGAGTTTGAATTTGAATGTTTGAATTGGATATGTTCACTTCGAGCATATGCTTGGATATGACCAGGTCTCGCTGAAGAGTGGTGTTTGCCCGTATTTAGCACACTTTTCAGTTAATGTCGAACGTTTCCTACCAAACAGCTTCACCCATCTAGATTTCTGGATATATGTGTTGGTTTGTATACTGAGCAGAGTTTGCGATTCTTAAGTCAGGAGATCCTGTGTCGCACGGGGAAGGATGGTGTTCCTAGGCGCAGAATGAGGAGACGATGAAGAGGAGGGGATTGCGATAGTCGTGGTCAACGGGAGCCTGGTATGCGAGTTCGAAGGGATTTTGGCCGGCTTCATCGCTCCATTCCACACCCTTGTGTCTCTGTGTTAATGTATTGTGAACTTTTATCATTGTGTATTGTATAATCTTTCTCATGCGTTTAGGTAGTCTGCCTGCAGTCAAGACACTAATGGCCTATTGAGCTTGTGTAAGGATGTTTATGCATCTATTCTCTCATTCCACTAGGGGAATCGCAAAGAGGATTCAATTTCCGTGTGTATTGCAGCGGTACTCCAGTACCACAACTGCTGCCTTCGTACTTTCGAGCGTCCCGGTGTCGGCGTATACTACTGTTTTCTTAATTTTGGAACTTTCTTCAGAGGAATTTGATCCCGGCTTGTCACCTGTATTCGTGTGGGTTTGATATGTTTTTTTAGTAATGGGTTGGATTTAATGGAAAGTCGCTGTATCGGTGACATGGCCATCGTGGCATCCAGCCATTTTTTTTTCTGGTGGTGTGCCTATATTGTATAGCCTGAACAATCCCATTTTGTTTTTCCCAGACGCTCCTCTTGTGCTAGGGGAGCGGTCGCTAATTTCTTCAAAGACATAAGGCACAATTTAAAGGCGCTTGCTGTGATTGTGTAACTAGGAAGGTTAAGGGCTACCCTATATGCTGCCCTGATGATGGTGTTTATTTAGCCTTCTTCAGTGCGGGTAAGTAGTTTCTGGTACTGCAGGCTATACGATATCCGGCTCACGGTCAGGGCTAGCACAAGTTTTATCATTCTTTTTCTTCCATTCTTGCACTTCGGTCAAATCTTTAACTAGCGTTCGGGAGCGGTGACTTTTAATGCGTCAGCGCGTATGACGGAAGCCAAGTTGGAAACAGGTTGAGCTCCAAACAGGTCGGAAGCCAAGTTGCAAACAGGCCTGTTACATATTTAAAGCGACGGGGACCAGAAGAGGACGACGAACCTGGCATGAACTGTGGGTATGCGGGGATTGAGGTGGCGCGTGCCATCATCATTAGGTTTTTAGGAAGGATTCTTGCCGCTAGCACAATAAAGTGGCCCTCTCTCTACGTCGCCCGCTCCTCGGTTTCAACAGAATTGGTGCCGTGACCAGGATGTTAAATCCTACCGTTGAAGACCCCATCGAACAGCGAGCCTACTAAAGAGAAGCAGGGCCAGCGCAGACCAGCGGTTCGAGATCCAGACCAGCGAACCCGTTCATAGCAACGCCAAGGATCGGTTGAAACAGAAACGGGCGCACCTTCGCGCAGCCACAACGAGGGTGATCAACGACCTCAACACCTTGATGGACGCGACACCCATCTCTGCCGGTGAGCTGAATGACAAACTGGGACTTTTAAAGACTAAAGAAGGACCACTCGCCGCGTTAGATGAAGAAATTGAACGGCTTGTTGAGGATGGTGATTTAGAAGAAGAGTTGACCTCAGTAACCCGCTATCAAGAGTCTATTGCCCTCACCAAGCTTCGTGCAGAACGCCTTCTTTCATCTACAGCGCAAGCAGCGCAGGCGCAACCGCCAAGTGCTCCTCACGCGATTGGTGCGATGGCACTCGGTCGAGCTCAGGTCAGACTTCCTAAACTAGAGCTGATCAAATTTCAAGGAGACATTGTGGAGTGGCCTGCGTTTTGGGACCAATTTGAGTCTACCATTCACAGCAATGATTCGCTTGCAGACGTAGATAAATTGAAGTACTTGCGCAGCTACCTTAAAGGAAAAGCCGAAAATGTCATCAGCGGATTACCAACAACAAACGAAAGCTACGGAACCGCAGTCGACCTCTTAAAGCAACGATTCGGCCAGACGGCGCTAATAATAAACGACCTCATGAGCAAGCTACTAAATATAAAAAGAGTTGAGTCCTGCGATGATTTAGAAGGCCTCCAAAGATTGAATGAGGATTTGCAAGCCTATTTGCGCTCTTTAAAAAACCTTGGAGTTGACACTGATGCGCACAACGTCCTACTGAAGTCAGCATTACTCCGCGCCCTGCCAAAAGAGCTTGTAATAAAGTACCACCAGCACTTGCTGAAGGAAGCATCCACGCAAGGACCAGGAGACCGGCAAGATGATTTGTCTTCGCTGCTCAACGTCTTGAATATCGAAGTACGAAGCCGTGAATCTGCAGAGATTATTACTTCAAGTGACAAGCACCCTCCGTATAACACAGCGTATAACACCCTCCGTATAACACAGCGAAGGTTGAACAGCGACACCTTTCAAGGTTCGGCGTCTATGCTGGTGGTTCATCAGAACGCAGGTACCTGCCTTCTTTGCGGCACCCCAGCTCATACGACGGAGGCCTGCACAGCTCGTATGACGATTGGTGACAAAAGGGCCAAATTACAAAAACTGGGTTGCTGCTTCCGCTGCGCGAAACCGTTTCATCGCGCCAAAGACTGCAGAACGGTGCGAAGATTGCAGTGTGTAAACTGCGGGGGACGCCACATATCATCGATGTGCGACCCCAACTGGAAACGTGTACCACCAGATAAGGTAACCATCGTTTCCAGCTCGGCGACTGACCAGACAGAACGAACAGTTCTTTTGCAGACAGCGCTTGTTTGGGCCAAGGGCACAACCACGAAACGTTTTGTAAGAATTCTTTTTGATGGAGGCAGCCAGCGCAGCTTTATTACACAATCTCTAGCACGACGTATGCAGGCTGAATCAACCGGACACGAACTGTTGACCATTTCGCGGTTTGGAAATTCTTCATTTCACAGAAAACAATATCGAAAAGTGAGAGTCACGCTGTACAGTCAGTACGACAACCGACCATTGGAGATCGAGGCACTCGAAGTACCAGAAATATGTAAGGACCTCTCTCCTCTAACGGAGCAGCATGCTTTCCAACACATGAAGGATGATCAGCTTTCCTTTGCTGACGTTGCCGCCTTCGACATCCAGCCTGACCCAGGCATTAACATACTTATTGGAGCAGATTTTTACTGGACGTTCGTCACTGGAGATATCAAGCGTCTGAACGAATCGCTGACTGCTGTGACCACTGCTGTCGGATGGACTTTACACGGGAACAGCGTGAGCGCTACCAACAGCGGCAGAGTGGAAGAGGTTAAGACCTTCCACGTGTCTACTGAAGAAATCTCACATCAGCTTAAGCCATTTTGGGAAATTGAACACCTCGGATTGAAAGATGAACCACAATTTACAGACGAAGAACACGACGTTTTCGAGAAGGACGCGTCGAGGAACAGGCTTAAAAACGAGATGGAGCAGTATGAGGACGTCTGGCGGCAGGAGATGAAGGAACTGGGCAGCGCCGTCGCTCGGCTGCAGGAGGAAAACTCCAAGCTGAGCAGCTCCCTCAAGGAGAAAGAGTGCCGCCGTTCCCAGCATGGCCAACCGTACAGCGTGATGCTGGATGATGACGTCGTTGTGCTTGAGGGACTCCGGGATGCCTTTCACAAGCAGTCGGCCAAGCTGAGCCAGTGCAAGAGACAGATGGCCACCAGTGCTGCTGACATTGAGTCGCTGCAGCAGCAGCTGGAAGCGAACAAGAAGGCACGCCAGGAGCAGTGGCGGCGGAAGGGGCGACTTTCTTCTCTCGGAAGGTCCTCGGGCAGCCGAAAATTGTTCCAGGGCGTGATGCCCAACCTACAGGTGCCCGGCGAGGATCCCCGCTCAGAGATCTTGCCCGAACGTTTCAGTTTTCCCAGCGCCCTGTGGCCCCACGTCAAGCCTGGATGACGCCGCCGAGTGGCCTGGCGGGAAGCTTTCTGAAGGGACTGCTCGCCCAAGGCCCGCCACCGGAGTGGCTCGTTGACATCGCACCCTTCTTCGAATTTGCCACAGCCTTCCTTTGCTTTTCCCCTCCGGACTTTGGACTCCTGCTGTGACACCGCGAAGCACTTCTTCTCGCGCTGCTGATCAGTGGTTGCGTGTGACACATTCCATGACCAGCGGGTGTCCACTGGCCAAAACACTAGGGGCGCACTGGGCGCTTTCTGTGGCAGTGCATTGTTTTATTTTGCAATTTCAAGACTCAAGACGTTCCGCTCTAATGTCAAGATCCGTCACCCAGCTGCAACCTGTTGCTTCATATCTGGCCGGCCCGGAGCCTGTTACATATTTAAAGCGACGGGGACCAGAAGAGGACGACGAACCTGGCATGAACTGTGGGTAAGCGGGGATTGAGGTGGCGCGTGCCATCATCATTAGGTTTTTAGGAAGGATTCTTGCCGCTAGCACAATAAAGTGGCCCTCTCTCTACGTCGCCCGCTCCTCGGTTTCAACAAGGCCCATCGTCTGCAAGGTTATTCCTTCCTAAAAGAGTCTTAAGACTGAAAAAGTCACAACTCGGGCACGCTAGTTAAAAATTTGGCCGACTGTACAGGCTTTTTACAATGTGGGCTAAATGTTCACAGATTATTGCAATTGTGAAATCGGCTCTGCCACTTCTCTGTAGGCCCATGCCGAGGATACTTACTTGAATTTTTTCGGGGATGACGAGCTGGCCGATTTTTAGGGCTTTTTAAATTTGCCGCGTGGCACAAACCATCGTTTGCTGAACGGAACTTGTGCCGGTGACACGGCCACGAAAGTTGTTTTTATTTTAAAATTGGCGTAATTAGACGCCATGTACTCAGTTTTATTTCTGACTGGGGCGCCGTGTAGTTCGCTTCTGGTTACAATGTAGGCTTTTCTTGGTTTTTGAGAGCCTGGCGTTAATCTTTCGCCTCCTTTTTTAAGCTACGTGGCGCATTGTTGGCTTCAGCATCACTTTAGGTCGTGGAAAATGTGCTTTCGCGGTGGCGTAAATTGCGGGCACGGCTGGCGGCCTTGTCTTCCCAGCATGCCACTACACACGGCGTGTAGAACGAATAACTTCAGAGCGCAGGCACAGAGATTGCTCAAATCGCGTACCTTTTCTTTGGTCTCAGCCGCAGTACCCTTGTACCCCTTTCTGCTAGGCATTCCCGATTCCGTCGCGCGCATGTATAGAGTTTCATACAATAACAACTAGAGAGGAATCTGGCGCTGCAATCGCCCGCCGCGATGGGCGAGATGGGGAGTTCTGGATACGGATTAGCACTGGATAGCTTGGGGAAGTTATTATGGTTTTAAACGTGCACCCAGTTTGGTTTTCATTTTTTTACTTGCATGAACGCATTTGCCTATGCTGGAAAAAGCGTTCAAAAATACGTTACTCTCTGAACTGAATGTGGCACGCGCAGTGACGCCGCCCTGAGTGTAAATGTTTTATAACCAGAGTTGCGAATCGTTTGGGTTACTAATTCATTGACGGCACGGCGAGCGCGAAAACACAAATGACGGCTCTGTATGCGGCGAAGTTAATTGCCGGCGAATTGGGAGTTGCGGCGCTGCTCGTTCGGAAGAGCAATGTGCGTTCGAAGCTGACGACAGTTACGAACTGCTTGGAATAGGCACATTTGTCGTGCGATTGCCGGTTCCTACGGCGTAGACCAGCAGTACTGGCGGCTCGTAGAACGCAGCTTGATGAATGTCACTAATTCAGGCTAGAATAACCTCTCAAAAGATAATTGTTTCTTTTTTTATTAGCACGAAACGTTTCTTAATATTAAAAACTACAAGCGCTCAAACTTTTACAAATAGTTTTTAAAGAAGACCGCGTCCCGCTTTAGTTGGCGGAAAATGGCAAAACTACTCGGGAAACCTCCTCGACTCCCCGTCTGCTTTTTATTTAAACGCGCCCTTTTATTTCATACAAAACCAGTTTTTGGTTACTAACTTTCTTGCTCATCATGTAATTTATAAAAAGTGATCGGGCAATAAGAGATTTTTCGCCAAAAAACACAATCTCCGCAGCCATAGCCCCGTTTCGATCCTACGCAATCCGGTTCTAGAGCTACCCATCATTTCCATCGAAGCGTAAGCGCTGCCTCAGAGTTTGCGTTGGTACAAGTGCCAGTTTCCCCATCTAGTTATTATTGCATGAAACTCTACGAGCCCATGTTTCTGGCTGCCTCAGTCATAGTTTTCTGTTAGCACATATGGCGTATATCTGTAGATGCTTGATGAGCACGGCTTTTAGCAGGTGGCTAGTAGGCACGAAAAAACCGAGAAATACGCGTAATAACGCTAGCTCGTTAAAATAAAACGATATACCACGATACATCGCCAACAACTGATGAACTAATGGCCGTCATCCGCGAATCTCCAGCGCTTCCCGTAGGTTGCGTCATCCTATCGTAATATCGTGCCAGCACGTGGCACTGTCCAAACAAGGCAAAGAATCCGCACTTAACAGTATGCGTAGCAAGCGTGCCTGCTCCATGAGGACTTCCGGACGTCACACCTGTGCTGCAGTGAGCGATCGTTCAGGCAGCGGTCAGTTTGCCTCACGATCGGAGGTGTGACAATATGGTATCGCACTTCTACAGCCACTGTAAATGATATTGGGGGAGGAGGGTTCCGTTATTTAGGGTTTAAATACTTGTCGTCCCTTCTGAGTGATGCTCTGGGACTTGTAAACAATCCTTCCCAATCAAAGTGTTCAGAGATGGTAACGCGATTGGAGCCCGTGATTCTTGATTCGGCCTGATTTTAAATTACCACGTGATTTTGCCTAGCTAAATGAATTAAGACTCCAGTTTTTTTCTAGCGTCGGAGATGCCAGCCTGACATAAAAAGCCGCAATTTTGGTGCGTGATCTTTCTTTTGATCTTGACACGAGGTGAGTAGTCACTGAGGACTGGACTGGACAATGAAACAAGTCCTGCAATAGGCGGGAGCCGGGTTACGGCTCCACCTCGATGTGGCCTGGCATCGCGCCTTCTTTTGCGACCCTAGTCGTCACAAGCCCGTTTTACGAAGCCCGTGCCTTTCGAGCGCGGCGAAGACCAGCTGGACGGCCTATGACTGTTCTGTCTTGCTTGAAGATTCAATGGCTCTCTGGAGTTTCACCGGATACTCTTCGAAGCTCGCGCCGTCTGAGTCGGCGGCTCAGTCCCAGATGATGTGCCACCTGTTGGCCGGTCCTTTCTCACACACAGTGCACTGATCACTCGGATGCTCGCCCGGGTACATTTGATGTAACGCCGCCAGCGACGTTGTCGACGCCATTTGGAGTCTTCTTAGATGTATTGCCTCCTTCCGGTCCAGCGCACGGTGGGGTGGCGGGCACGCTCGTCTAGCCAGTCGTAGGGTCTTCAGTGTTTCGCCGTAGCCCCTGGCTCTGTGACTGGTTTCCCTCCACCTCTCACACTCGGGACGAGTGCTCAGGTTGGCAGCGTGGTGTGTCATAGCGTGCGCTTCCCTGTGGGGGGTCTCGTTGCGGTTCGGCGCGTACGGTGAGCAGTTGCCCGCTTGCGTAGGGATCAATCTGACTTCCACTCGTCTTCCATGTCGAACTCCCGATCTTTCTATAATTCTTGCAGCCTTGCCGCTCACTCGACCTCTCGCCAGGTTGCGGACGGCCTCTTGGGAGTCGCTCAGAATCGTGCCGCAACCTCCCTCGGACAACGCCAGGGCTATGGCGATATCCTCGGCTTGGGTGGCGTTCTCGAACTTCGGAGACGAAGATCGCCATCGCGCTGCGTTCACATCGGCTCCGTTCTTTTTCACAAATTGCGCCAGTTAATTGAACCGCAGCTGTTTGAAAGTGCATCGACCGGATGTATGAAGTTGTGTGGACCACCGGAAACCCAAATTCCGAGGTAGGGAAGCACTTCTTTCGAATTTAGAGGACGTTTTTGTGCCCACGAGGAGCCCCCGCCGCTAGGCCTAACGTCGACTTCGGCCTCGGCCGGGGGAGTGGTAGGCCTAGCCCAGGCCTCGGCGAAGCCGTCAGCGGAAAACCGAACCTTCGGTGATTACGCATGTGAGCATTGCCCTAAAATGGCTACCGCTATGCGTGTAGAGGTGAACGGCGTCGAAATTCCGCCGGAACAGTGCACAAGATCGCACGGCTGGAAAACTGCCGGCGAGAGAGTGAGGCAAAACGGCGTGGGCCAGCTAACCCTAACGCCCGTACTTCGAGTGAGCCAAGATGGCGCCAAGGCAACGGCTGAAGTCAACAGCCAGAGTGACAACCTCGGCAGTGGCGCTACCGGCACCGATACACGTCACTCAAGGGTGAAACGTATAAACAAGGGCAAATTGTTGAAGGGCGCGCGCATGCCAGCATTGCCGCGCGGCGACATGAAGATCGTGTTGCGCCCACGAGGCGAGCTCCGTGTGAGCGATGTGACCCGCGTAGAACTAAGTCGTACACTTGCGGCGGCGGCACAGATCCCCACAAATGAAGCAAATGAAGACGTCGTGTGCCTGAACCTTCAGCAGAATATCGTTGTGGTGAGCACCTCCAAGAGAGAGCACGCCGACCGATACGCTGCCGTGGAAAGGATCGATATACGCGGCACGGCGCACGAAGTAAGTGCCTACGAAGCGGCCCCTCACGGCACGGTGAAGGGCGTCATAAGGGGCATCCCGCTTGAGGATACGGCCCAGGAGATTCAGGACAATGTTGTGCACAAGCATAACCCAACAGCCCTACAGGCAAACCGAATCGGTAAGACCCGATCGGTCGTCATTGCTTTCGAAGGGCACAAAGTACCCAATTACGTTAGATACGGCAACCTGCTCACGGAGTGCACGTTGCACAAAAAACAAATTGACGTATGCTATGCGTGCGGAAGAGTAGGCCACAGAATGGACGTGTGCCCGGATCCCTCGAACAAGATCTGCCGAGGGTGTGGAATCTCCAACCCCGCCGAAGACCACGAATGTGTCCCGAAGTGTGGCCTGTGCGGAGGCAAACACCTGACCGCGGACAAGGCCTGCAAAGCCCGCTTCAAGACGCCCTACGTCGTCCGCCGGCGGCGCTGGGAACGGCGCCGAGCGGAGGAAGAAGACGCTGGGAGAAGAAACCGAGAGAAAAGAGGTCCTGCAGGCGGACCCCACCGTAGCGCCTCCAAACAACGGGGCCGGTCGCAAACGCCGGTCCGCAGCAGCAACAACAGTAGCGGCGAAAACGACCGCCAGAGTCTCTCCCGATCGAAGTCACGATCCAGGGGTGGCAACGGCGGCGGCAACCGCCGCTGGGAGACGGTGAACCCCTGCTCGAGCGGGAGATCCGGATCCCAGACCACGTCCCGTTCGAAATCCAGGGCCGCCTCGGGGTCCCGGGCCAGTTCGAGACAACGGAACAGTTCGAGCTACCGGGCTAGTTCGAAGTCCCGGAACGAGTCAACCGGACGTCGAGGGATCGCCGAGAAAAAGGTGGGCTGGACCAACAGGTCTCTCGTCGCTCGAACCAGCGACACCGCATTCCCACCACTCCCCGCCTCCCAACACCTTAACTCACAATCGAGTCTGCAAAAGGACAGTAGCGAAGTGGCAGAGCTTAAGAGGATCATAGAGCGCCAAAACGCTCAGATCCAGGAGCAGAATGCCCAAATACGGGCGCTTATGAGCAAGATTGAAACGCTGGCGAGTAACGGCAGCTCGGTAAATACAAGACCCCAAAACAACACCACGGCGACAAACAACGCCGGAGGCTTGCGCGAGGTGGCGCGGAGGGATCCCCCCTCGCCCCCCCTAGGGCGGACGGCGGGAGCGGCTGGGTCCACGCAACGTGCATCCAGCAATCAAGAGGCGATGGACGCCGAAGAGGGTCCCGCGAGCGGAGAGGAAGCGGCGGCCGCAGAGACCGCGACCACGGCAACGACACAGATCCCACGAGGAGAGCTTACGGCCATTTTGTCCGCAATAACCCAAATTAACGAAAGGCTAGGCAAAATGGACGCCCGACTCGGAGCTGTCGAGAGTCAGCTTCACACGCTCTCGGTAAAGCACGAGCGCCTAGCGCTAAAAGTAGCCACAAAGTCGGTGAGGACCCGTTTCGCGTCCCTGAAAAAGGAGCGGGCCGAAGGAATAAAAGTAGCCACAAACCGTTTTGCGTCCCTGAAAAAGGAACGGGCCGAGAAAATCAAAGATGCGATCGCGAAAAGGCGCGGTCGACTCGAGACATCCGAGGAGGATGACGCAGAGGCCAAGTAAGAAGCACAGGAAGAAGACCGGGGAAGACACCACCGTAATTTACCAATGGAACTGCCGCGGAATTCGCAACAAAGAAGCGGAACTACTTTTACACATTCACGGGCAAGAAAACAAGCCAGATGTAATAGCGCTACAGGAAACAAACGGGAAACCACGACTCCCGGGGTACGTCACTTACACAGACCCCACGGAGAACGGAACGGCGGTGCTCGTTCGCAGCAACGTGGCGGCAACACAACACGTCACGGCGCAGGGCGGGTGCGAGCACACGCTGGTCGAAATTCATGCAAGAGAAATTGGCAACTCGGGCAATCTATTCGTCATGAGCGCGTACTGCCGGCCGTCACAACGGCAGTACGAGTTTGACCGCATCGTGAGCCAGGCGAAAGGGTTGGCGGGGACGAGGCCACTCCTGATCCTCGGCGACTTTAACGCCCCTCACACAACGTGGGGCTATAAGTTCCAGTCCAAGAGAGGAAAATCGTTGGCCAAGGCAATGGAGGATCACGAGATGGCCCTCCTGAACGAGCCGGACGTACCCACCAGAAGAGGCAACAGTGCCGCGAGGGACACTACGCCAGACCTGTCGTGGTTATCGGGCACGCTAGACGTCACCTGGAGGAGCGAAGAAGCGGACCTGGGGTCTGACCACAGTGTGATCCGCATCACGATCCGAGGCTCCCGATATCGGGCTGTGCTGGGGACGGCGCGGATCACGGATTGGGACAAGATGAGGAAGTATACCCAAGAACAAGACGCGGCGGCCGAGGAAGAGCCGGCACAAGCCGAAAGAAAACAAACCTACACCGAATGGGCGAGGGACCAGAAGCAGGTCCTCCAGAAATTCACCCAGGAAATCGCAACGACGGCGCAGGTACCGTACGTGGACGCCAGACTTACCAACATGTGGGCGGCTCGGCACTCGTTAACGCGGCGGTGGAAGCGTCAGAGGCATAACAGAAAGCTGGCCAAACGCATTGCGGTCTTGAACAAACAGATCGCCGAGCACGCGGCCAAGCTATGCAGGGAAAATTGGCTGAAGACTTGCGACAGCCTGCAGGGCAAGCTCTCGGCGCGGAAGACGTGGTGTCTCTTGAGGCATTTAATTGACCCGCTGAGTACCAAAACTGCGACCAATCGCAACCTTACCAAAGTATTGAACACGTACAAGGGAGACAGCTCCAGGCTCCTGGAAGACCTGAAGGCGAGGTACCTAAACGAAGAGAAGGGCCAGTACCCGGTGCCCGAGACGTACGAAGGACCCGACAACGACGAGCTGGACAGGCCGTTTACCATGACGGAATTTTGGACAGCGATAGACGAAAGCAATAAGAGAAGTGCCCCCGGCAGGGACGCCATAACTTACAAACTGCTCGGTAACATGAGCGCTGCAGCGGCCCGCGGCCTCCTAGAGCACATCAACGAAACCTGGGACAGCTCGCGGTTGCCGGAGGAATGGAAGGAAGCCGAGGTCCACTTCATTCCAAAGCCCGGCAAAGCCCTGACGATAGACAACATGCGGCCCATCTCCCTCACGTCCTGCGCGGGGAAAGTTATGGAGCGCATGGTTCTTCGCCGGCTGCAGAAGCACCTCGAAGAAACAGATCAGATGCCGGAGACGATGTACGGCTTCAGGCATCATCTTAGCACCCAAGACGTGATGGTCCAACTCCACGAGCTGGTCGTCAAGCAGGCAACGAGGCACGCGCCGCGCGGGATACTCGCCCTCGACCTGAAAGGAGCGTTTGACAACGTGTCCCACGCAAGCGTGTTGCAGAATCTGAACAAGACCAGGTGCGGCCGCAAGACATTCGGCTACATAAAAGATTTTCTGTCAAACCGAACGGCGACGATCAGTATAGGGGACCAGAAGTCGGACCCTGTCGAGCTCGGCGATAGGGGCACCCCTCAGGGGTCGGTCTTGTCGCCCCTGCTCTTCAATCTGGCCCTCCTGCCCCTGCCCGATCTACTCAAGCAAATCGAAGGCGTGGACCACGCGTTCTACGCCGACGACATTACGGTGTGGACGGCCCGAGCCGGGTCCGATGCCTGGGTGGAGGAAGCCTTGCAGCGGGCGGCAACGACCGTGCACGAGTACGCCAAGTCGTGCGGACTGAGCTGCGCTCCCCAGAAATCTGAGCTGGTCATGATCCAACCGGGGAAACCTCAGAAGGAGCCGCTGCCGAACGTGACCATCACCATCGACGGAACGGCCATCAAGCCAACTCAGCAGATTCGGATTCTCGGCCTACTACTTCAGAGCGACGGGAAGGCACACGCCGCCGTCAAAAAGATCAAGACTACATCCGAACAGATACTCAGTATGATTCGGAGGGTATCTAACCGAAACCGAGGCCTGAAAGAGGACGATGCCATGCGCCTGGTACGCTCTTTCGTCGTGTCGCGGGTTACCTACTCCGCCCCGTATCTCCAGCTGACGAAGGCGAATAGGGACACCCTAAACACGATGCTTCGCAAGGCAACGAAGCAAGCACTCGGCATTCCCATATACTCGTCCACGCAAAGACTGCTAGACATGGGCGTCCACAACACGGTGGAGGAGCTCATCGAAGCCCACCTTTCGAATCAGAGAATCCGGCTCAGTCACACGGAGCACGGACGAGCAGTCCTACGCAAGATAGGTTGGCAGATCGAGCCAGTACCCATCAAGGCAGCCCTTCCGGAAGACTGGAAGATGAGCATTCTGACCAAACCCCTTCCCCGGAACATGACGCCAGGCAAGGACGACGAGAGGCGCACCGCGCGGGCAAAAGCAATGGCCTGGAAGCTGGAAGAGAACCCCAGGGTCCTCTACGCGGACGCCTCGCTCCGAAAACACAGCGATCGTGCAGCGGCGGTAGTTACGTCCAGAGACCGGCTGATCGTCAGCGCGTCCCTGAAGACAACAGACCCCGCAGTTGCCGAGGAAGTGGCCGTGGCCCTGGCACTCGCACAGCCATGCGTGCACACCGTGGTCACCGACTCAATGACAGCGTACGGAAGCTTCCGCAGGGGGGTAATCTCTTCCGCGGCCCGAGCCATTCTGTCCAAGTGCAAGCCACCGGGAAGAGCCATAGAGCTCGTGTGGGTCCCGGCTCACTCGCGGGTAGCAGGCAACACCATCGCCGACTACCATGCCCGAGAAATGTCAATCCGGGCCGAGAACGAGCCGGAAGAGCTACCGCACCCGGTTACCAGCTTTCGGGACATTACCCGGATGTACCGAGAGGAGAGGCGCAGACTGCCGGAACCGCACCCCAAACTGACTAGGCAGCAACAGACGATCCTGCGTCGAGCGCAGGCGGGATCGCTTGCGCATCCCGTACTGATGAACCTCATGTACCCTGCGGAACACGATACGCTCTGTCCGTTTTGCAAAAGAGAGAGGGGCACCCTGCCACACATCTCGACAGAGTGTACAGAACTCAAGACCCCCCCTCCTTCCCTTCCCCACAACACCCCCAATCCCCAACCCCTTGAGCGATGGGAGACCTTGTTGACCAGCCCCGCCCTGCCGACTCAGCTTGCACTGACAGACAGGGGATATGGGTCCCGTAACTAGGGAACCACCCCGTCTGGTGCCAGCGCGCACCACCGATTTCTTGGGCTCAGTAAAAGTTGATTCCTCCTCTCGAACTTCGTGCTCGCCGACTTGGAAACCTGTCCCGTGCTTGCATTCGCGGTCACCAACACGTATTTTCCTTGCACGTTCTTCGCCGCGTCAGCCTACGTCCTACGCCCCCCCCCCCCCCCCCCCTGTACTGTTCGACGAGAAACTTGGCTCTCGCGCGTTTTCTCTCTTGGTTGGGCTCCGGGTGCACGTTCGTCGGGGTGGAGCTCACACGCACGTTCTCGCGCGCCCCTTCGTCGAGTTCGTGGAGGTCTCTCCCTGTGACCCGGTAGCCGTAGCCCAAGGTCTCGAGGATGCTTTTGCTGAAGAGGGGCTCACAAGACTGGTGCAGTCCTTCAGGATCAGCCACGTGGCGTACACAGCGGCGTACCACACGTGTAAGCACACCGTACCACACGTGTAAGAAGAGGGCACTGGGACGGCGCGAGTCTACGAACACTGAGATGCTGTTGCAGTAATCACCGAAAGAGCTGTTGCTGTGTTTTTTGCAAGATGGATATAACAACACTCGCACCCAGGCTAACGGATCGACGCTACGTTGAACCCACAGAATATGGGACGTCTACCCGCTGCCGCAGGTTCGAGACGCTTACTTCAATGAGACTGCAGAAGCACCTGTTATTAAAGCTAAGCTTTCTATGCCTCACTGAAAGCTTTCCATGCCTCACTTTCTATGCCTCACTATGCCTCACTTTGCCTTGCGTCCGGCGCAAGGCAAAATGCGCTACGGGAAAGCCAACTTTACACAATGAATGCCTCAAGAAAAAAACGCTTCCCGCTGTCGGAATTGAACCTGGGTTGCTCGTGCTATGAAGCCAACGTCTATCCGATTGCGCCATCCCGACATGGTCAACACGGAGCGGTCCCCAATAGAACAGTGTGTAGCAGAGACATACAGTATGCGTATCGGCACAGCCCTGGGATCTATATTTGCATTGCAGTCAATCTTACTTTTAAGACTCACGGAAACGCAGGTGGTCCCATAAAGAGTGCGCAGCCTTACGCCTTGCTTACTGCTTCCATTAAACGGAGTGGTGTTTGTAGGTGCTTGCGTGCCTTAGGTTAAGTTTAATTAGGCTTACGAAGGCCCCTCCTGGATCACGATGGCTGAACCCCCTAACCGTCTGCCACAGTGATCACAAGGCCATACTGTGCAAGTGTAATGCCTTCGATGCAAGTGGGAGCGAAGAAAGGGTGAAAACGTCTCGATTAAATAAATGCGATACCATTAATATGTGTCTTCACTCAAGTTATCGATTACGTAATACCCTCAGAGGTCACTTCACTACCTTCAATCTTGCTTTCACTTTGACACTTCGCTATTCGAATCGCAAACAAGAAAGCTTCACGTTTCAACCATCGTCGTCGTTAGACGAGTGGTCATCAACATTTCGAAGATATTTTACTTAGAAGTCATGTTTGCCAGCACATTGTACCCGAGTGTACCTAACGTCGGATTACGGCTCATCTCATCTAACTTAAGACTGTCCTGAGTGAAAAAAAAAGAACATTCGTCGAGCACTCAAGTCTGCTTACATGCTTTGAGGGTGAAAGCATTGCTGCTACAGCATGTTTCCACTTCTTTCTTCGCTTTCGATTCGTCGTCTTCTGCTGCGAACTTCTTGGACAAGCAGGATGGCGAGATTTCACGCCACAGCTCCACAGAATAAGAATTCTCCGTGCCTGGGGTTCACCTGGTCTACTCACGTGCCATCAGATCCATCGACCACGCGATATAAAGTCAGCAGCCCACGCATTCGGTTACCCCTTTTTCCTCGTGCTTTGGTTGCGTGGTTGCAACGCACTCGGATCCTACCCTGGAAAACCGTGCTCATTTCCCATACGAACGCAAATGTGCGTAAAGCCAAGGTTCAAATGGCTAGGCGAAAGGGATATCCGGAAGTACCTTGTACGCAGAAAACTCCTCCGGCGCAACTCCATGCCCATTCGCGAAATATCCAGGTTGGAGAGCAGTTACTGGCTGAGTTTACAGATGACGTAGCTACACTCTCGCATCTACGGACACTGGTTCGTGGGAACGGCGCATCGGATAGAACCAGAGAATCTCTTTCGCAAGCAGAGGGCGGGCGCAGCGAGCTACTACGTGAAGAAAACTCAAGCGACAATGACGGGTAGGGGCGGGGGTATTAGCGGAGGAGTGTCAACGTCCTTGGACTGCGCCCAGCTTCGCCGGTCATCCTTCTTCACAAATCAGACGGGCACTGCGTTTTTTTTTGTATATACCCTATACTGCTTCCAGCGGCAGCCACCGTCTGTGCTGGAGGACATCGACAACTGCATTTTTTGTGCCAACCTGAGACGGACAATACACCCAAATTAAAAAAAAAATGAATCGAGTCCATATGGTTGCAACAGTTAGCCTTCACTGAGCTAGTTACGGGACAATCCAAAATCGACTTGAAAGGAGGAAAACCATCCAACTTCGGAACCAAACCCAGCCAAAACCCACCCTTAAGCAAAACTACCTAAACTCAGCTAACCAATTTAAAACCAAAACACACCAAACACGAAGAAATCCCCGCTGAGGCCCAAAAATCTCTCGCAAAAGTAGCCGAAGGCGACGTAAAAGAGGTCAAACCACTAAATCGCACATAAATAAAAGTTGAAACTGACCTAAAAAGAACAAAACTACCTAAAATATTGGATTGGATATTATTGGAAAAGACTTTAATGACCAAGATCCTGCAGTAGGCGGGGCCGTTTTACGGCTCCGCCTCAACGCGGCCTAACGTTGCATCTCCTTTCGCAGCCCTACTGAGCACTAGCTCCATTTCGGAGCCCGCACCTTTCAAGCGCGGGCATTATAAATATTATTTATAATGCAAAAAAGGTGCCATAAATAGAAAACAAGCATGATAAAAAGAAATATGTTTCAAGTACAAAAAAAAAGGAAGCACCGGCTGTGTTATTTGAATCCGGCGTCACCAGGCTGCTATCCAGAAGAGGAACTTGTACACGACCAGACCAGCCGGCCGAGTTCGCTGAAATAGAGCATAAAAATCACGTGGATATAATATGTTCTAACGGCCCTTATATCGCGGAATTTTTCAATTGCCCTTAGAGTAAATAGAATGCGAATGCGCCTCCGGAACTGGTGTTTCCCTTTCCCTGCATGTGATCCCCGGCTAGTGCTCCTGTTTTGTGTGCCTCACAATTTTCTGTGGCTTACAACGCGCGTGCTTTACACGTCTGGATCCGAAGCTTTCACCTTAAAATAGCGGCTTTCCCGGTTCACACTCAAGGCAGGCTTTCTCATTGAATGCCACAGCATGGCTAAACTAAACCGGACGAGGCTGTGTTATCGAAGTCTTACCAAAAATCCAACTGCTAGGTTGAAACTGTAATCAGGACAGTTCGTGAAAGGTTAGTCCCGTAAAGGAAGCGTCACAAGAGCACTTCACTTTAGCAGCTATTACGAACTTTCACCCATACTTTGTGCAGATCTCGCAATTAGTTTCGCGTTTATAACTTTGTTTCTCTAAATCCTGTTTCTCCCTTACGCCCTACGCATGAAGGCTTTGACAAGGGGTTTAAACAAGTCGGTCCAAACTCCGCAACGGACAGCCGAGAGTTCATTAGGGAGCAGTTCACGCGGAATAAGAAGTCAAGGAAACTGCGCAAGATTAGAAGGCCCCTTCGTCGTTCCCGCAATGCCCCGACCTTTTCTCCGGGACACCTCATCAATTTTTTACCCACTGAAGCTTTTCAATTTTGCCCAATCGGGAACGCAGTGTTGTGAACTGGGAATTCGACATTACATAGCATCTGGGCATACTCTCTAAGAGACAGGCCCGCTTTTTCGATCCTAAGCAAGGAGCAGAAAGTAGCTAGCTCATCGCCAGGAGAAGGAACGGCCCCCCACCCTGTTCTGTAAACCGCAGTATATTATACGCCTTGCAGGCGCTACGAGAAGAATAAACGGCCAATACAACGAACAAACCAAAGCTGCGACGCTTAAGCGCAAAACAGAAAAGGAATCAGAGCTGACAGATACGCTTTCGAACGGCTGGCTGCGTGGCTGCCTGCCTGCCTCACCGTAGTCACGGAGAAAAATTTTATTGTTCGTACGCCGCCCGGAGACACCGCGTTGCATAATAAATGGCCGCGAAAGCTAGCGGCACACAGGGCAAACGTGCGAGAGCGCATGAACAGAATGGCAAAAATGACAAGCCCGTCTCTTGCCCTCGTGGTTTGGACTCGCGCGAAAAAGAAACGGAAGACAGAAAACAAAAACAGAAAGGCGAAGCAAAAAGAAAAAAAAGGGGGAAAACCCGAAAAAGGCGAACCGCCCAGTCTGCAACTATTCTCTTTTGTCTTCATTCGCGATCAAGAGCCCGAAGGGTGGACGTGCACAGGGGAAAAAAGTAGACAGAAGCGCACGTAGATTTTTCGGCAGCTTTTCGTTTACGTTCTTCCTGGACTGTCCTAAATGGAGCGTGAAATATGCAAGCGCGTGACCGCGGGACCTTCTGAATTTGGGCTCCCCTCCACAAATACCCTCGATACTTTCTTCCGCTCTTCCTCTAATATATCCTCGCCACCATCATAGCCCTTCCTTTGTTCCCGTATGCGCACGCGTCCGATTCCAAGGGGGGCCCTTCAGTTCTTATCGCGGCTGCCGCCCGCCCTCTCGGCTCCCCTTATGGGACGTCCTCCCCTTTATCTTGCCTCATCGCTTCTTTATGACAAGTGCGCTGAAAAAGACGTGCGACCAGGCCGCGAGGCTCATTTATATATAGGGACGACGACGCGGGAACCCCGCGGCACCCTTTCCGGGCTTCGGAATCTTCTCTCTACCCACAAATCTCTTCCCGTTTTTCCAGCCGTTTTAACTGCGCCTAAGTCGTCCTACAGGTCGTGTTCTCCCGATGCGAGCTTTCCTTTCTGCGTTCCCTATTTCCGCTCTCCCGCTCTCCGCTTTTGCGTAGCCGCATTTATGCAGTCAGGCTGGCTCGAAGGAGCCTGAAGGGTGCGCTGTCGACGGCGCTGTCAGAAGCGCATGGAGGCGATTGGAAGGAACTGCGAATGAAGGTTGCACGCGAGATGGCAGCGTAAAACGAAGGTGAGCTGAAGCAGGAAGGATAAGCGCCAGATGAAAGGGGAGCGTAAGAAAGCCTGCACGCGCCGGATCTTCAATTGTAAGATATGAACGCGGACGTCGCAAAGAGCAGCGGGAAAATAAATGTATACGACGAGGCACGCAAACGCAATTTCGACACACGCCCATGCCTTCTTGTAAAGAGACTTTGATGTGTATTTTTTCTCCGCGCGTGTGAGTGGGCTTTTCGACAGTTCCCCGCAGCTTGCCACGGACGTATACGCTGTGACTCTGTGGCACTCAGTCGGCGAGTATTCACATTCCAACGGGAAGTGTTCATGCTGGTTCTTTCGGCGATTGCGGTCAACGGTTTGACCAGGTCATAATGATTCGACTTGAGGTCACTTAACATGTTTGTTTTCACGGTTTTTGTAGGCATCCAAGAACGAAGCTTATGTCAATATCAGGCTCCAGGAAGCTGTTGCCGGGAACAACAACAACAACAACAAAAAATTGGCGGCGTATTGCGTCACACATCCCACGCCAATACCATCCCCCACATAGGAGCATTGGCAGCATATACATAGGCTGACCAGCTCCCAGTGCGAGGATCAGGAGCACCTGATCTCCCGGGCGTGGGCTGCTGGGGGGCCTGAAGGAGGCCTGGACTGAGACCCCCACTCTCCCTCCCCCCCTTTTTTTTCTTGAAAAAGAAAAAAAGATACTTTCCCCTCATGTTTCTCCCCTCACTTCGCTGCAAATGTTACCGAAAGACGATAGCCTTTTGCCGTCCCTGCCACGTAAATGCCTTTCTTCTTTTCCGCACACCTCTCACGCTCTTCCCATCCAGTTTCGCTCCTCCCACGACCAACACATTAGAGGCTTGCTTAAAGGGATACTGAAGTGAATTTGTCAAGCTCCCGTTTTTGCTTGCACTGCGTAGACTGGCTCAAATTGGCACACTTTTCATCATTTATCCGGTTGACAAATCGGTAATTATTTTACAAAGCGCGAAAGAAGAAAAAATTAAAGCCGTTCCACTCAACGTGAAAGCTGTCGTAAATGCAGAACAGTGATTCGCCATAACGGCCTGTGGCACCGTTATCCGCTTACTGCTACTACCCATCACGCTCTTCGCCTCCCTGTCTCACTTTTCTCTTGATGAATTGAACGGAGGTTTGTCCAAAGCAATTCAAATTTCCCGCATTCGCAGTGCTCGCGCGCCCCCTGCCTGGAACGAACAGCGCGATCGGTTCTCGCACGTGCCGGCACCTTACTGCGCAGCTCACAACGCGTTGTTTTTGGCGGTCCCATCTCCCCGCGAGGGGGACTCGAGTAAATGCATCGCATAGGGGTGGGTGTATTGCGTTAACGTTTAGTGTTTGGGGAGTTGGTGGTAGTGAATGCGTTGTATCAGCAGCTTCTTGACGTAGTTTGAATGAGTCAAGGATATAAGGCGCGTTCATAGCCCCCCATTCTGTGTCTGCTTTGTGGCGCAGTGGGTAGAGCACCATGTACATTGCGTTCCGCCCGCAGGGTCGAGGGATCGAAACCAGGCGCCGGATAGTATTTTTTTATATAGTGTAGGGGGAGGGGTGCGGACAACGACAGTGCGGACTACGACGGACGTCAACGCGGGTGACATCGTGAGTTACTGAAATGCTCTGCATTTAAAACTACCATGCGCGGTTTGCGCCGGCCGCACCAACTAAGGCTGTGACGTAGGGAGGAGGGGGCATCGTGATTGGACGATGCCCAAGGTTAGCAATCAAACAAGTTTCGGCTTCGGTTCTGTAAAACACAACCAATGGCGTTGTTGGATGGGCATTCTCAATATCTCAGTAATCATCGTACCGCGCTTCTGCCATGTTGTCGGCTGTAAAATGCATAAGATAAGCCTCCCAGGACGGCTTGGAATCGTAGCATTCACTAGCCGAGGCCTACGCAGTGCACGAACGCCCTCCGCGTCCCCGCAGACGCTCCAATGCCATGCGCTTTTCCCCTATATTTGGAGCTTGCCTCACTCATGCCTGTATCGTAAAAAGGGTGTTCGCACCAGGCCAAGGGTCTGTTGATTCTGGCCTGTGCCCACAGCCCGCAAGCAGTCGGTGCTTATGGCAACAGCACGCCAACGAGAACTCGCTAGCGCGCCAGTGCCAGCCTGCGCGCGTTCTGTGAACTAGTTCGTGGAGCAATGAACGTTGCGGCCAGGGTGTCGAACCGGGATTTTTTCGGGTTCGGTTCGGGTTCGGGTTCAAGCTTTTCGGGTTCGGTTGGGGTTAAGTTCCGGCACACCATTCCGTTCCGGTTCGAACCGGTTCGTCGCCAGAAGAAGGAACGGCCCCCCACCCTCTTCTGTAAACCGCAGTATATTATACGCCTTTCGGCGTATAATATTATATAGGGACGTTATAGCTGGCAATAGCTATAACTTTTGCAGTGCTTCCAGATGCGAAGATAAGAGTGAGAGCGTTGATCTATAGCGTTGAAGAGTTCCTTTAACTGCAAAATGTACTGCAAAATGTTTTCTATAGTAGGTCCACGATTACAACATTAACTGAAGGGAAATGAAAAATTCGCTCGGACACATAAGACTGCGTATTTGTATGAATTTGAAAGCCCTGCTTTTTATGGCCGCAAGTTTATTTTTATTGAGTTTCTTTCATTTTTATAATTTAATTTAATTTATTCTTGCATCATAACACTACAGTTTTATACCCCGCAGTTGTTTTCTTGAGGAAGAAAATGACGGACGATTACGACACTCGCTAATGCGAAATTTGAGTGCAGCGCGAACTGTAGTCTTCTCGGCAACGGCTCATAGATGATGTGCCTGAGAAAATGATCGCGTCATCAGCTAATTAATGCACGACGGCACGCGTGGCATACTCTGTCGTTATCTCGTAAGGGGTCGCCACTGTGAAGCACATCTCGCACGGTCACGGAATTACACCCTCCCCCTTACACTTTCGTCATACTTGCAACCTCCGTTTTCCTGCCAGCTCTATCTTCAGTGGCGTCTTCGTTCTCTCGGTTACAACGAGTCCAACGCTGAGGGACTACGCGAAACCACAGGAGCGGGTGCTTAAAGGAGCCATGAAGAGAAAACACAAGTTTGGTTCATTCGAAAGATTGCCTCGTTAGAACCATAACGACACCACTTATAACGCAAACTTCGCTCAAATAAGCTACATAATTAGGAAAAAAGGAAATGACCATGCGACCCACCAGCTCATTTTCCGCAACAGAACCTATGATGTCACTCGAGAATGCTCTGCGATTGGCGGAGGCCGGCAAAAGCAAACGCATGTTAGGCAGGGCTTACAGTTTGCATAGCGAGCTATTCGCCCGTGAAACATACTGCACATTATTTTTATGACAAAGAACGGTGGAGTAAGCGGTTGAAGTTCCGAACGAACACGCAACCGTGTGCGCCAATGCGTACGAAACTACCGCCGGCCAAGCTCGACATCTCGCCGTCGCGCAGACGAATTTTCGGGTTCGAGGCTCTTAGGGGCCAACGAACCGTTCCAGCACGTACAGCCGCGACCTTGCTTGGTATCTTAATCCCTTGACAGGAGGTTGGCCGTCATATCGCCAACCAGCAAAGGTAAAAATAGTAACGAGGGGAGTAAGGAACAGCAAGAAGCGACGAGATTGTTATAAAAGAAGTAGATCTGCCTCTCTCGTGCCCCATAATCATCATTATGAGTTCACAGGATTAAAGGAATCATCAGGAGGGGTCTCGGCGGCTCGTCCCTTTCTCTACATATTTTTGGTGCCGTGAAACCCGGGACAAGGGACCTCGAGAGGTGAGCCACACTGAGCGGATTTTGCTTCTCTTCGGCCGCCCTCTCACCTCTCGGGAGCCAGAATGAAGCCGCAGATGGAAGACGCCGATTCGAGGAACATCGGAGCAGCCTAAGAAGAAGATGGAACAAGCCGAGCCTGCACGATGCAAGACATGATGATCCTATGCGGGGCCGATACTGACGCGGAGACGCTGCCGACTAGTGCCCTCTGAGCCCGGTCGCCAGCCCTTACGGAATTTGCGATGCTGGACCGGACTATGGAGGCCCTACTTGAAAGGCGGCGCATCGTCCGTCAAGGTATCACGTCCATCATCGGCAAAATTGAAGACCTCCTCCCAATCGAAAGACCACCAAAAGGAACTTCTTCGTAATTTGATTGAGTATCGTGACGCACTGAAAGCGATCAACAGAGATGTTCAAGACACCGTGGACATTGATGAATTAGAGGCCGAGGTTGAAGATGCGCTTAAGTTTGAAGAAGTAGTTTGTATGGCAAAGGCAAAAGCTGAATTTAAAGTGGTCCAAGCGTAGAGAGCCCGAGAAAACCTAATTGCGTCTTACAGAGGTCGAAAATACGCAGAGCTGTGGGAACTCCGACATGACATGAAAGAATACTGGGAGAGTACCCATACTTCATACGCGAACCAACGTAATCCAGCAGTGAATGACAAAAGCCAACTTACGACAAAACCGAATGTGAATTCGTGCGGTGTAATGCTGCTGGAAACCAGCCATCTCGTGTCCAACCTCGAAGAGACTGAGTACCGCCAGGTTACCACTCAAAATAAAGTATCAGATCAAGGGGCAATGATCCATAGCACTGTTTTACTAGCGCAAGCAAAGGCAATCAGCAACGACTCGACCACAAACAACCTGACATCACATTTAACAATCAAGGAACCGTGTATTCTCAGTGCACCTGAAGCAAATAACGAAGGAAATTGCAAGAGTACACAGCCCAAGATGCAATTTTAGCGGGAGATTTAAAATTTTGGCTTAAATTGCCTTATTTCTCAGTGAATAAAGCATCATTTGCTTCCGGGAAAGCGCTTGGGGTACTATGAAACACCTAATCTTTCGAATAAAACAAACTTTTGTTTTCTCTTCACGGCTCCTTTAAGGGCTGCACTCTAACGCCACTGTGCAGCCGCTGTGCAGCCATGTGATCCACTCCCTTCGCCGACAAGTGACAGGCCGCACATCGTCTCCAAATAATGCGTTCTCGCCACAGTCTTCTGGAAGGCGAACAGGTAGCCTCCTGACCAGTGGGCAGCACACGGGTGCCTCCGACGCCTCCCCCTCGGTGCATCTTCGCCAGAATCTTCTGGTAATGGCAGCCTTCCCTCAGACTGCCTATGGCCCCGTCCTACTAAGCAGACGACCCGTCCGTCCACAATCGTTTTAATGCGTACAATTCTTTGCCCACAGCAAGAACCGTGTAACCCCCTTCGTTTCCACAAAAATACCGATTTCGCGGGAGTTACACCTGTAATCGCTATAATAGCGTAAATGGAGATAACTGGTCGCACAAAATTTCTGAAAAACTAAAAATAAAAAAAACTAATCACCGAAACTGGCAAACCGTGTGACACCCTGCATTTCCACAATAATGAGGATTTCGGGAAATTTCCACCTGTAATTGGTGTATAGGGTAAATGGAGATAATTAGTAGAACAAAATTTATAAATGTAAAAAATTAAAAAAAAATCTAAAATAATTGCGGAAACTGGCGAACCGTGTAACACCCTACATATCCACAATAAGGCAGATTTCGCGAGTTACAAATGTAATCGTTATAATAGCGCAAATGGAAATAATTGGTCGAACGAAATTTTGAAAAACTATAAAATAAGAAAAATATTAAGCAATTAAGGGAAATGGGAAACCGAATAACTTCCTGCATTTCCACAATAATAGAGATTTCGCGAATATTCTATTTGTAATTATAGCAGCGTCAATTGAGATAACTGGTCGGACAGGATTTATAAAAACCAAAAAATTGGCTGTAGAAACTCACACTGAGGACAAGCGGCATAGGAATGCTACGCATTAGTAGATAATTGTTTGAATTTCTGCAGAATTTTTTTAGTACCCTGGAGTGTCGCCATGGTTGCGTCTCCGCCTCCTCCACGCTCCGCCCGGGCGTCTCGTGGCGGGCCAACCCCTCGTCCCGAAATCACGCATCCTCGCAGGAATCGCCTGCCTGGCCGGCAGCCAGGCAGGCAGGTAGTTTACTGGCGAGCGGGAAGTCTTTTTGGCGCGCAGGAGAGCCTGAGCGCCCAACATCTTTTTTGATTACACCAAATGTCTAGGCACGCACGCGCGCATGCACCCCTGTTTTCGCACAATGAGGCAAATAATTTTGCATTTAAATAAATTGATTGGTCTGCTGCGCTTTTCGTCTACCCCTTGTTTCAACGGTGCTTTAGCTTTAACACGAAATCATTAGCACTGCTAGAAGTCAAAAACAGTCCCGCGTCGGCGTCAACCTCCGGCTGTCAAGCATGGCTGGTGGCGTTTAAAGCGAGTTCCTTCTGCTCATCTTTCATATGCTAACGTACCAGTTGGAAAGAAAGAACGGCTTCAATGACTCATTGGACGCCGTGTACAGGACGGCATTGGATAGGGAACCACCGGAGATAGGAACTCTAAATGGCACTTCAGTGACAGGTGAGCGGTTGGGCTCTACGAAAGATAATAGCTGAGTGAAGTCACAAGTAGCAGTAATTATCCCTCGCAGAGAGAGGGAAAATGAACTTTAAATAAATTGAGGAAAAGTTTCAGAGAGGCGTCCTTATTAAAAGGGTAGAGTCGACAGTCGTTTCCATCAAGAGAAACAGACCTTCCAGGCCGCAGCTGGCCAATGCTTTCTCCCAAATCTCTATGGAAACGTGTAGGTTGGGTGGATCTAGGGTGGACTTGTCGCAGCCACCTACTGTGGGTATGAGGTTCCCAGGCTCCCCACAGAAGCGACGAAATGGAGAGAATTGTGTCCCGTCAAAGAGGTGAAGACTGGTGATGTGTGGGAAGGTGTTAATCCGCAGTCCACGGAATAATCTCTAACGCTCTCTAATCTTCCCGCACAAATCGCTGGCTATTCGCTAGCGATTTGTGCGGGAAGGAATACGTTCTACTGGAGAGCCTATAGTGCTAATTAATTTCCTGGAATGTATACAGGATGCATGCGCTCGAGCTCGGCTTCATCAGCGCTGGCTAAGCGGGTCAAATGTCCAGCCACGAGGTTGGTGATCTTGTCTGCCGGCGATTCCAGTATGAGCTGGTGCCCATACAATCCTGGCTTGTCTCGTTGGTGGTCTCTACTTGTTCATTCGAAGTGATGTAACATGCAATAGACTGTTGGCAAAGTTGCGCCACGCCTGATAAGAGTCTGTTATTAGACTTTTGGCGGCCCTTTGGCAAAGCGCACGTGCTATCGCGTCTTCCTCAGCTTGGAAGGGGCTGTGTTCGGGGGTTGAGATGCTACACCTGTGGAAGGCTGCAGAACGGTAGCACGAACAAAGAGAAGGTATCGGAGAATGCTATCGGGTGTCTTTCGCATCAAACCAGTTGATCGTTCCTTTTTTTTCTTCCAGTTTAGTTGCTTCCTAGTCTTACCTCATACATATACGCATTTTGAGAACCTTTTGGTGAATATAAGATGCATTAGGCAATTTGTTTTTTACTTCATTGCGATATGTATATCTTACGCGAGAAATAACATAAGAGCGTAATACAAAACCTTTCTTACAAAATACAAAATACGTGCATAAAAAAGGCCTGTTATAGCATTCAGGTGGTCGACACATAACTTTCCGGCTATTTTGGGCGTAACTAAATTTCCTGATTGGTCGAGAAAGAGAACGCTGCAAAATTTACAAATGCCAAGGACCCCAAATCTATCATGTTTGGTCCAACCCTCTTATCCGCCTTAACTGACCCGCTAATTCCTCTAATCCATATTAATCAACACCGCAGTCCCACTAATTCACATTAGTTCATTCACTCATCTCACTAAACCACCCTAGTCTACCCGATAAACCGTGTTAATCGACTTAAATCCATGCATCGAAGTGCTATGGCATTTACTTCAAAAGTGAAAATAAGGCCCCAATTTTTTTTTTCAATTCTCATGTTCTCCTAGTGCAGTAACCAAAGGACACAACGGCACTGTACAAGAAAAAGTGATGGTGACGTATAGAACTGGGAGTGTTTGTGTCTCAGTGCTGTTTTTATATAAGTGCCCACTCAAACTAAAAGAAGTGGAAGATTCTGATTTTTTGTTGATGGTGTCCCTGAAGGCCTTCCCAAGCGGACAGGGATGCATTCGAATTAACAACATGAAAACTTCACACCATTTTAAACACACTGCAGATAGAAACCATAAAGAATACCCCATGATATGTTGCCACGGAATATGCATTCTAACTTAGGTTATTGTAAATGCAAAAAGATAATTTGGGGAGATGGGCAATACCTAAAGCAAACTAATAGTGTCTACGGACTTTACATTAAATTTAGGGTAATAATAAGATGAGAACCTTATGGGCCTTGGGAACTGCAGACGATGCAAAATATTGCGTGGTGCCGTTTGCGAATGATAAAAATATCTTCGGATGCAAGGTAGGGTACCGGGATGGAAAACTAGAAATAATAGTTTTGAGCTCCGGAACCGGTTCGGAACGGTTCCTTCAATTCGTTCCGGTTCAGGTTCAGTTCCAAAATGGCGGAAAAAATACGGTTCCGGTTCAGTTCCGGTTCCGGGCAAAAAATTCGGGTTCGGTTCCGGTTCGACACAATGGTTGCGGCCCAAAAGAAGGTGAACTCAGTATAGAAAACATCGGCGGAAAACGAAAAAGTTAACTTATGAAAAAAAAGCACGTACCCGCGGAGATTCGAACTTGTGGCTTGGAAAACACTTGCGCTGACATACCTAGCGCTCCAAACAATTCGGCCACGGGCGAGCGCTGCTGACCTTGGAAATATAAGGTATATAATGTATAACCAGTTTACCCTTTTATTTAGGTTTAGCATTCCAAGCAGCTTAGGTGACTATTTGTTGTTTTGCGCTCGTGCAGTAAGCATCCCCAAGTTTCCACAATATCTCACTTCTAGCAATTGCATTTCTTAGACGGAAAAGCGTTCGCAGATGCGTAGTCGTGCTGCTGGCCGCTGTGCTTGTTCGCCCAGCGCAAAAAAGTGCTTCCCGCACCCTATTTTTACGCTGTACGGTAAAAATATCAGTTGATTTTATTTCCTTAATACCTATATTGACTTCGCTGACTCTTTTTCCGCCTTCAAGAGGCCTTATATTTTCCTACTGGCGTACCAGTAAGCGAAGCGTCGCATGTGCGCTTGTGCAGCGCTTGTGTGAAGCGACCTTGACTTGGAGCTAGATACAGTGTACAAACTAACCAAGTAAAGAAAGGAACATTCTTCCATTCACAAACGTGTCCTGGCTTCGTTTCATGGAGGAAAGAAAAGGTTAGGAGAGGCCCTGACGTCACATTTGTGAAGCCGAGTCCCGCCATGACCTGAGCCCACTGAGCCCAGCACTCTATCCCATCATCCTTTGCTGTCTCCGGTTTGATTTGACGAACATGGCGTCGCCCTGCCCTCCCGCTTCGAAGCGAAAACAGCTTCGTCGCTAATTCCTCGGTGCGATGTCATGTTCTAAGCTGTTGATTTAGCCTTCAATTGGCCAATTCTAACCCTCACCCAAAGTTTCGATCGAAAAACAGCCTTCGTTTTTGAGATAGAAGGACGATTTTTAGCTCTTAAGCCTGGCAAAGTATCGTTTGTCGTCGTTATAGCAACAGGCTCGCGGGATGGCGAACGCAGACGACGGGAGCATTGTTTGGGGTCGTACAGCACTGCGGTCTTTGCGCGCTACGTCTCAGCAGCGATAAATTTCACTCAGCAGCGATAAATAAAGAACGAACTGTGGCTCTCGCCAACGCTGAGCGAAGGGGATTTTCCCGGCAGGTCGCCGGCGGCGGCAGCGGCTCGCTCCGCCAATCTCGACGCGACGTAAGCGCCGCTGCGGCCGGGGTACGAGTTAAGGCCGCCTCCGACGGCGGAGTTTTCAAACTGGCCTAATCTAAAAACGTTTGTCGTAGCGACTGCGCTGGTTTGCAAGCGTAGCGAGGCAGCCACATACCAAGCGCCTTAAAACTTTGTCCGTTCTATTTGCCAAAATTTGGCCTCCGCAGTTGTAAACAAGTAAGCAACATTGTCTATGGGCTCATAGAGTTTCTCAATATGGTAGTGAGAAACTCTATGTATGGGCTCAAGAAAAATCACGTGACTTCCTCCACACTTTTCGCAATGCATTGGGGTGCTAGGGGCATCTCCTGAGTATTCTTTCCTCCATGCTTCGTTTGAACTGAGCGAACGAATTGCGACGACCCGTCGGCGGCCGTCGTACGAAACGCTGGGCCGACTGACTCTGTCTGAAGGCCAGGGAGCCGTGCAGTAGCGCAGCCAATTGCGAGCTCGGCTCCTCCCGAAGTCACACGAAAACGCCACAGAAAATGAGCGAGCGTAAGGAGAGGAGGAGTCCATTTTCGAATTAATTTTGCTACTAAATACAATCGCGTAAACGCGCCCAGAGTGGTCGAAACATGGCCTGGGGACTCCGGACTACAATTTGCGCTAGTAATCCCGCAATGTTTACATATCACTTAAGTGTCCCTTTAAGGCAATTCAATGTTGCCGCTATCTACTGCTCGCGCCATCTACTGCTAGGTTTTGTTACGCTTGAACTTAGAACTCTGCCACAGGAGGGCGCCTCGAGCGCTGTTAGTGTTTTGAGGTTAAAACATCTTTTTCAAGTCGCATTTCTTATTATCTATCCCAAAAATCAAGCAGCCATGCATTTTTAATTAAAAGAACAATGGAAACAGCACTTATGCTTAATGTTTTCTTTGTGGTCAACAGTGTTAGCACGTATGAACGTTGTAACCAGATTTAGCAGTTTGAAAATGTTTTTGCCTATCTAAACGTGTCTTTCGAGAATTGCTTTAACTTTTGGCCGGGCGGCTGAATCGAGGGACAGCAGGCCTCTCAAGCTTGGACGTTCCCTGGTTCTCCTATAGGCGGCGTAAAAATCGACGCCCCACGTGACCAACCTACAGCGCAGTTTTCGACCATCAAGTCCACCAGACGGCGCAACCGAAAGGTTGTTTTTGGTAGAGAATAGAAAACATTCATCCCGTGACTCAGAGAGCCAACAAAGTTCGCTTACAATGTGTTGTTTAAAAATTTTATTAACAAGTTCCGCATCAAACATCCCTTGAGCAAAAATGTACGCAACTTTTTACGAACAGCCGACTGGTGCACCACCTCGTTTCTGAATTCGCAACCACAAAGCCGCCCATTCAAATTGAAACCGCTGCAGCGGCCCACCGTTTCTATGTGCGCGGAGCACTGGTTTCGTGACTGTTATTGCTGTTATGTGCTTTTGCGTCCATCAGTTGTTGAGAGGACTGGCAAAACACGGGAATTGGGTGCTTATAGAGTGACAAATGTGGGAAATTCCGCATCGGAAGACAGCTGTCGAGGCCAGAATATTTGATTCTTCCAACAGAAGGTAAGTGTTATGCACTCCGCTACGGGCAGGAGAATATTGGAAGCAATGTGCCCTTCGTTCGAAATCTTAGCGCAAGTGAACGAGTTGTTATGGAAATAAAATATCACGAAAGCGACGTACAATTGCAACGATCGAAATGAAATGATGTCCTGGCCTCTGTAAACTTGCGGATGTCAATAAACGATTTGTTCTCACTTGCTGCTCACTGTGGTCTGTGCCAGTCGAGGCCACCTGGTGACCTGGCGTAACATCACTTCACTAGCGCGTCGCAAGTAAACACGCGGCCAGCGTGCCAGCCAGGAACCAGCAGGAGCAGCCACGGCCGGACTCGACGCTCCTTTCGCGCGCAGGAGGAGGAGAGTCGAGTCACAGAACAGTCCGGCCGTGGAGCAGCGAGCCGGCGGCCGCCGTGCGAGGTCAGCCATGTTATTAAGGAGCTCAAGCGGCCTGTGCAAAAAGCATCCGCCATGTTTACAAAGCCGTGTTTACAGCGCCATCAAGCGGGCGTCCTCGGTAGTTCACGACGCCGCCACAACGCTTTTTCTGGCAGTACAGGCAAAGCTAGACATTTGCTTCTCTAAACTCCTCCCTGTTCTGTGGGGACAGACTGGCAGGCAGACATACAAACCACAATTTTTGCGTTAAGGTAGCCCAATAAAGGCTATCGTCTTTAAAAATCCTTCCGAGCGTTGCTCAATGGTTTCGAAGCGTATGCACGCACTGTCGCGTAAAGGTACTCAACATGAGTGACTCTTTGCGGCCTTTTGAATTGGGCTAGTGTCTACGGTAAGTCTTCTGAGAATTAATTTCCAGCGCCATCTTACGTTGAGAATTCTTTGTACCAAGCGAATTATGACGAACTAACTCCTGCGAAACAGTTTTAGAAATGGATTCAATCCATATGGGGTGGGAACGGAAAAGGATAGGTGTAAGTGTAACATTGAGGGACACGAAGAGAGCGGAGTGGGTCAGGGAACAAACACGTGTTACGGACATATTAGTAGAAATTAAGAAGCAAAATCGGCATGGACAGCGCATGTAATGTGAAGGCAAAATAAACGTTGGTCATTAAGGGTAACAAAGGCGATCCCTAGCGAAGGCAAGCGTGGCAGGGGGCGGCAGAAAGTTAGATGGGCAGATGATAACAAGAAGTTTGCGGGGATAAATTGGTCGGAGTTAGCGCAGGACCGGGATAATTGGAGATCTATGGGAGAGGCATTTGCCTTACATTGCGCGGAGATAGGATGATTATGATGATGATGATGATGATGATGATGATGATGATGTGGCGAAGTAATTGGCGCCGTGTCAAGGACTCTATTACCTGGACTTCCGATGCGCGCATGGTGCTTGGCAGTCTCTCCTCTACTGAAATTTTACGGCAAGTTTTGACACTGCAATATAGTTTACAGTTTTTATTTACGTATAGATGCGGCAGTTTTGATTGTTTTCGTTAATACCGATCCCAAGCGCATTTTTAATATCTAGAACACTGATAACTTTTGAGATGTACTTAGAATTTACCTCACAGTGGGTAGATGGTTTCCGTTGCGCTAAACAGTGTTTTCACATGCATATAAGCTTTGCTACCGGTACTACTACTAGGGAAAACTCTTGGTCTATATGTAGCTCCTAGACGCTGTTGATTTGATGCAGAAAGAGAGAGAGAGAGAGAGAGAGAGAGAGAGAGAGTATACCTTAAATACCTTACGTGATGCCCGAGATGGGTTTTGAAGAGAAGACATCTTGGACGACCTCCCTAATAGTAGGGACGATCTCCCCATCGCCCTGGTTGGACAATCTTCCTAGTGTTTATCTTTAATTATGGTGAGCCCTATGTGCAATGCGTCGCAGTGAATGAGAATTTATTCGCCGCGTTTCTTGGACGGTGGTTTTGACGCTAAATCAGAAACACAGTCCCACAGTTTTTTCGCATTAAAACACACAAGCCTGCGCGGCGAAACCTCGTTGCCGAGAGAGGGGGAAGATGCGTTTTGTTTTAGGCGAGCCTCTTTCAATTCATCAGAGCCTTTAAAGGAGAACAAGGCGAAGAGTAGCAGCGACCGTTTTTGTTCAGCACTTCCGCTTCCTTGCGCCGCGGAGTGTTCGTCCTGTCACCCAGAATTTCATACATTCCTTTTTTAGATGCAACGCATCTCATGCTCGCCCCTCTGTCCTTCCTGCGTCTGTCCGGCGTTGTCCGCACAGCTGCGCCTCTCCTCCTCTCCTCTCTCCGATAGCGAACATTCTTTCCCAAACAGCTGCGGGTTGGCGCAGCGCGCTCTCACTCCGTTGCTAGGCGCCGGTGGGCGGCGCTGCGCTCGGCGCTGCGCATGTGCAGTGCTCTCTCTCTCTCCGCGCGCTCTCCTCTCCTTCAGGCGCTGTGAATATAAAGCGGCATGCAGCGCTCCGGCGGTCTCAGTCGACGGTCGACCGCCCACCTCCCCTTCGCGTGAGAATCCCTGCTATAAGCGTAATCAATACGATGGAAAACGCCAATGGAACCCTCCATGAGATGCGTTGCATCAAACCAGGGTTCCCGCGAGGGGAGGTGGGCGTAATTTTTCTATTGCACGCTGGTAGTGCAGTTTCGGCGTGAGTAAATTTTACAGTGAAGCTGTCTATAGCTAGGATGCCGCAGATCTTCGACAACCGAACGAGCGAGCCCAATTTTCATTGTATGCCGGTCCACAAACATCTAAATGTGAACGTGCATTTTTTGCTAGGAAGAAGCTCTTTCCTTTCTCAGAATGCAACACAGCTGAACCCGATGGCCAAGTTCACGTGTCAGCCTGGGAGCGGTTCCGTACGGGCTGATTTTGTTTCTCTTTTCCGGGCGCTCCGTTTATTGCATGATGGTGCGTAGGGTTCACGCAAAATTATTGCATTCGGGAGGCAGTTCTTATCATTTCTTGGCTATTATTTTTTTGACGTGTTTCCGTTTTTTTTTTTTTTTTGTAGTGAATTCTGGCTCCAGAAAAGTCCTTATGGCTTGCTGTAACATTAAAAAAAAAGATTTAGGCGCAGTGTTTGATCTCGCTCGCTTCTGAGACCATATATTTTTAAAAATCTTCTACGAGCCCATCACCATTTCGTTTCCTTTCGATGCTGACGTTTCCTCCGGACGAGGGGGAACTGCTAGTGACGTACTACATGGTCATGGCTGTTTCTCCTCCGTGCCACCCTCCATGCTACCCCACCCTCTATTACGCTACTTGTAACTTCTGTCACCCAACTTGGCACCCTTACCACATGGTATGGGAGTGTCCGCAAACCGCATCCCTTATTCCCGATCCTCACCCGACGTGGGCGAGCCAGATAGCTAGCACCCACCTTTCAATCCAGCGTAGTATGGTGGAGAGGGCCAAGGCATCCAGCAAGGACCAGGGGTTCCCGGACTAGAGGAGGCCCCCACCGGTCGGGCGCCCAACTATTAGCGCCTGAACACGGCCTCCGCGATCGGCTTCCGGCGGCGCGCCGTTGCTCCGGCCGTCCCAATCGCCCGGACAGAGCGTAATTCCGAAGAGGACGTTTCGCCGTTTTCCGCCGCACCGCTGCGCGCGGAGCCGATGGTTGGAACGAAAGCCGGGTATGCTGCAACGCTTCTCGAAATGGCGTTTCGTCAACTTTCGCGCTTCGTATCGCAATAAAAAGAAAGCATAGCTGATGTTATGGATGCAAAGCGACTCATAAAACCTGATAATAATGAATTTATTTTACCTACGATAGCAGCTATGCGACTTCTTTAACATGTGCCGCATGACGCCTTCGACACACGGACAATATTCCCAACTACCAATGGAAAATTTCTGGTGCTCAAATAACGTTCGCTTCGCTAAAAGGTGATTATTTCTCAGGTATTTATTATCCAGGCTTACGTACTTTATATAATCTGCATGGTCAATGCAGTTCAGTAGAGCGCGGGGCGCGATCGCGTCATACGCACGACGGATGGCTGCGCTCTTATCAGGACTTCGAATTAATGCCTGTTGGGTGGAAGCACCCGTCATATTTTTAGGATTAACACGTTTAAAGAGTATTACGTTGAGCGATAGCTTAAGATATGGCAATCTGCTCTACACATGTTCGTTAAGCAAGTTACAGTTCCAATTTCAGTCACAACAAATAAAACAACTTGAAGTCAGATGTACCCCGATTTCATTGTATTCTTAAGCGTATTTCGGTGACCACAGGCAAGCCCAATTTTTCCTATTTTGGACCCAAGACTAAAGACATTTAAATTTTCAATTACTGATTTCGAAGCCCATCCATGTGTAAAGCAATGGTGACAGGTTTCATGTTTGCTTTGGACATGGACACACTGCAGCTGTTTTCCGAGGCCCGTTCTTCCACACGGAAATATGCGAGACTTGTCCGTATGAAAAAAAAAGGTGGCGACAACAGTGTTTGCAAACTCATTTTAGTGTGACAGCGCACAACCTGCATAAAAGTCCTCGTAAGATTTTCTGCGTTTTGGGGGGCAACCGAATGCTTGTAATGCTGCCTTCTTTAGATAGTGACAGTGTGTCTTTAGTTTAGAGAAAACTGCATAAAGAAGGAATAACACCATCGTAAATGGCGGCTAAATGTTAGCTGAGCATTGCACGCCGCAAAAAGCGAATATAAGTTGAAATCTTGTAAAATAAAAAAAAAGGCATGTGTGTAAAAATATAATCAATAGGCTGCATAACAGGTGTTCATTGGACGAGGTATCAAGAAAAAATATACAAATGTTCAACTTTTTTTTTATTCTAAAACTTCTAAAAATAACTGGCAAAATCAAACACGGCGCCAATATAAAAATGCAACCACTGCGCTCGATTGTTGTCCATAACCTACCCTATGCGTAAATAAAAATATAACTGCTGTTCCAACAAGCAAGCACCAGATAATTCTGTAGCCGAGAAGTTTTAGCACCCAAATATCCGCGCACCTGAATGTCCGCACGGAAATGTCCTGCACCGATCAAGCGCAGCAATCACAGCGCGATTAACTTTTCAGTGCTGTTCGTCGAAGCTTCTGAGACAAGCGGACTTCATGACCCGGTAGTTCGGTTTGTCAGCTCAACAAAAATAACGCTGCAACACAGTTACGCGAATTCCGGCCGTGAAAACACGCAGCAACTCAGGCCCCACAAAGCCGGCCAGGGGAGTCGGTGCAAGCTACCGAACCATCGGCTAACACCGCCACCCCGCGGCGCATTGCAGAGTTAGCCAAATTACATGTTTTTGCTGGGGGACGCGCCGAATGGGACGGCCGGAGCAACGGCGCGCCGCCGGCAGCCGATCGCGGAGGCCGCGGCCTGAAGCTCGTCTCAATAAAGTTTTCCGCTCATTTATTCGTCACCGTCCGTCGATACAGGCACGATGCTCCTTCTAGTTGAGCCGGACGTGCTCGGTGCATGGTCAGAATAGGAAGTTCGATCGGTTTGGAGACACTCTCGGCTTTACGGTGATGCAAGAGCAACGCAGGCGGCATACTCCACATCGCCACGGAATCCTTTAGAGATCGCCAGCTCATAAAAAGTCCCCTCTACGAGCCGCGTGGAGCTTATGGTGACAGCTGCATTTTACCTGCCCCTCTGTCGGGCGATTTCGGCTAAATATGCAATCAACTCCCGGTTCATTGCGCATCCGTGCGAGTATTCGCCTGTCCTTGAAATCTGGGGCATCATGAAGAGATACAAAGGCTCCTGCATGCGGCTAATACTTGAAGCTTCGCAAATTGCAAAGGGGAAGGCAAAGTGTGTGGGCATGTCGTCGGTGGCTCTCACCCCCCCCCCCCCCCCTTAAAAAAAAGATGGCCAATTTGCTTGGTTAGAAACAGGTGCGTAGTGCAAGCGTACGCTGTTTGTTTTTTGTAAAAGGGCAGCGTACTTTTCTTTGTACTATTCTGCATGCCGCAATAAATACGCTTGGTTTGCCTACGTTCATGTTGTGCACTCGACTCAGTCCTCACCCTTCAGCGGTTTTCCACCAGAATTCACAAAAGGAGCTGTTGAATTATGATTCGGTTTACATCTTTAAGGTGTAGGGAGCAACAGACCCATACACAGTGTAATGTTTCTGCGTTAAAAAAACTCTTGCCTATGCAAACACATGAAATCTTCGACGCGCAAACCGTAGGGATAAAACAACGAGAGTTTCGCAGTCCGCCACAACGGACACAGTGTTAAAAAGATAAATGCCGAATGCGCTGAAGGTGAAACTGAAATCGAATGCAAATATTAAAAAAAGATAGGGAAGCTTTTACTCAAGCGCAAGCTAGAATGGCTAAGCTGTTGTTGGTTGGTTGGTGGGAGCCATAACAAGGAGGGCACGTACCTACTCTGGGGGATTTGCTAAGTCTGATTCTGGTTTCATTGTTGAAGAAGCTTATGAATATAAACTAAGGGAAAATAGAAATGGGGTAATAGTGGGTACAGTGATGCTAACAATTTGAGAACAAAAAAAAAAAACAAAAATTTCAATGCTGCTGTAACATTAGGTATATTAATAAACGATTAAAAATTGGTTGATGCGATTGACTAACAAGGCAAGCGACCTGACTCGGCAATAAACGAGTGAAGAGCGCGACAAACGCCCCCGTTGCTCCAACCAAGGCCCACTGCCCTAAATGGCAATAAATTAGTCACCGACAAGGCGAGACCCGGACGCCGGAGGGGAACCTCCGGGTAACGATTTCGAAGAGAGGAGAACCACCGGCAAGACAACAGGAAATGCTCTATTGTTTCCTCCTCTTGACAGAAGCCGCAGATGGCCGATGACGCTATGCGTGTGCGGTGTAGATAAAAATTCAAATTAGGCTTTTGGCAGCGAAAGCAAGTCAGTGTGACCTCGCACAGTCGAAATTGCACAAAGTCACACTTCCAAGAGTACCCGCGATGCTCAATGTCGGGGCAGCCAGAGATACTGTCTGGTTTAAAGCTGTCCAGCGAACTCTACCTTCGAAACCTATACTCTAAAAAAAAAGAGAGTCCAAAGGCAGTCGTCGCTGCAATGACTCCCTTAGACTCTACTAAGACTCTTTTACGCTCCACGACCCTCTTTAAAACAGGGAGGGGTCACGGGACCCTTGCACTTTGCAATGGGAGTCACGGGTCAACAGCATTTTTAGCATATATTTATTGACTGATTGAATTTCCACAGTGATACTTAGGTTTGTTGCTACCGTATTGCAAGATTGAGTGGCGCAGATACAAAAACATGAAAAGTAAAGGCACACAGGTGTGTGTCCCGTGACTTTGTCCGCTTCTGCAAAAACGGTACAAAATTTGATTTTCTAGGACTGTAAAGCATAAAAAATCTAACGCTGTTTATAGAACACACAAGGTTGAAACGCCAAGCTTTCTACGATACAAACGCAAAGTCCACAATGCAAAGTGCTGAGCTAAGCTAATGTGGTGTTTATGATTTTTAGTGTGTAATTGGGTCATCTGAATATGCTGCTTCGGTTAGCTCAGTGTTGTCATTGATTTGGACTTTGGCGGATAGGAGTGTGGACTTTTCATTTGTATCGGAGAAAGCTTCGCCTTTTTCATCCTGCTCCTCTTCGTCTTCTTATTATTCTTTTTCAATATGTGCCCTCCAAATTTGTACAGTTGCCTTTCCTACTTCGCGTTTTAACAACTACACCACAATTTGCCCTCCCATTGTTTAAAGTTGGCTTTCCTGCGCTGAGTTTATCATCATCATCACCACCATAAGCCCTCCCATTTGATAAAGCTGGCTTTCCTGCAGTGCGTACAGGCGTAAAAGCGCCAATTAGTGGGCATAGAGAGCTTCACTTTAACAATTTTTTTGAATATGTCGTATCAGAAAGCAATCATCTACAATACATACCATACCTGTGGTAGCCAAATTATTTTGTTCTTACAATTGTCGGTAACTATGGGCGAATAAAAATGCTAAAGTGCGCAAAGACTAGCAAATATTTTAACATTGCATAGAAACCACATGTAACAATAACACAATATACTTAATATATACGAATTAAAGTCTTTACTGCAATGCTGTTCAATGTTGATGAAATAAGCAGAAAGTATGATTGACATTGCTTCTGTATATGATTTAAATGGGTTGTCTATTTTTTACGTTAAAAACATTGCCAACTGTGCACCGGATAACGCTCTGCGAATAAGAACACGAATAAAACTATGCTTCGTAATATATATTGCTACACAACTAAATGGCCTTCTCAGGAACCCTACAAAATAGGCGGGAGAATATCAGCACGCGTGGCGTGTGTGTGTGTGTGTGTGTGTGTAACTAGCTTTTGCGCCACAATTCAGCCTCTTTATGCACGATGTTGCGTGCCTGCTTTCTTGCAAAGCTTCGTTGTCGTGCAACAAAGCCTACTTTACTGCAAATGTTATTCTCATTCGCGTTTTACCAATTAAGCAGTATGTTCAATGCTTCATGTGCCACTAGTAATTTTGTACATTAAGTACATATCGATGTAAGGCATCGTACTTGCGCGAGTACAGAGCTCTGTGTTCAGATGTCGCGTAAACTTACACCAAGCTCACCGACCAAAAAGCAGAATTCAAGTGTTAGCCATTCAAATCCTTACTTGTAGTTGCTTTTATTCAATAAAAACTACTTCATATTGCGACAATCTTTTTATTTAAATGATTAATGCATGTTTCCCACAATTATTATATATTTGAACCTGTGTGCGAGCGTCGCCTCTTTCAGTGCGTTTAAAAAAGCCGCCAAGTAGTCACGTGACTGATTTGCGTTCGTTTTATAAAAACTTGTGTACATTACGTAAAACGTACATATATAAAAAGTTCCTGCCAGAACCAGATTTCTTTTGTCTAGCGTTTGCTTTAAAACTCAATAACAAGAATACAAATGCAAATATTTTAGACAACGCGAATCAATAGAATCCACTGCGAGCCAAGTGGAGTAAGCCAGTGAGTGGCGCGAAGGTGGCGAAGGCAGCGGGGCGAGTTGACGCATTTTTGTCGAATTCGCGTATCAAAACCGCTGCGGGATGGAAACGCATGACACCGGTATGAAATTTGCTGTGCGGGATTCATTCCGCACCGCCTGAAATCGTCTACTAGAGTTCTTCAGTTCGGCAAGTCGACGGCGTGCTACGGTTGAATGCGAAGCCGGAACAAAGGCTGTGTCATCGTGTTTTTTCACGTGAGTACTGTCCCTGCTAATAATACCAAGTGAAATAGTTGTCTCGGTTAGCTTTCCGGACACATGCCGAAAAAGTTGCATATGCTGTGCTTGTTTGCTTGCTGCCTGGCGCCTCGTAAGCATTGTGAAATCTCTCTTTCGCCCCCTCCTCCCTATTTGAGACTGTTAATTCCGTGAAGTGCGCCTCGAAGCTATCGCGCTCGCGAGACCGGCTGCCGCCGCCGCGACCGTCCTTCCTCGCGGCTGCTCGCGGTCTGCGGGCCGCGATATGCGTCGTTGAACTGCCGTACTCCCTGTTCTGTGGCCGCACTCGCTCGCCAACGCGCCCCTACAGCGTACGCGTTGACCGTGTGTTGGCGGCGTTGTCGGGAAAAAAAAAAGTTGGCAAGAGGTGAGGACGCAGGAAATGTAGTTAAACAGATGAGAATTTGCAATGTGCAAGGGGGAGAAAATAGTATGCAAATGCAGGATACGGAGAGAGAGTTCGGGCCGCGCGCCAGCGAGCGAGTACGGCAGTTCCACAACGCCTGACGTTGCCAAGCTTCACGAGCTAATGACGAAGCCCGTCTTTGAGTTCACGTAGAGTTCACAGGGGCACAGAATTCATATACGTGGAAATTGGAGGTGAAAGGCGGACATGTGGCCCCGCAGGGAATTAAGTCTCGGGGTATGTGTGTGTGGGGAGGAGGGGTATTTTACAGCGCCTACGAGGCGCCTGTTCTAACTTGTTCATGCCGTCCGTATTCTTCAGCACACCCTCCTTTTGCCCTCGTCCATTAGCCCACGTCAAGCTTGTCTCTAGCGCTACTGTTGTGTTCGCTGTCTAACGGCTGCTTTTTGCACCATCGGTCGCAGAAAACCATTTGACTGTTGGGCGGAGCGGTACAATTCTGTAATACACGGCGCTAGTTTGCAATGGCAGGCTATTCAAAAGTGTGTCAAGTGTTCCCTTTTTATTCTGTAGTTTTCTTCTTTGACGTTTCGTGAAATAACAAACCGAACTACAAAAAAAAACAGTACATGGGGGTGTAAATCGTTTTGAACCCTTTGGTGCAGCGTCATTGTTAACACTGGTCTGCCCGTATAGGCAAACTTGTTGGGACCGTTTAGTGTCCTTTTTATGGGGAAAAGCCATTATGAATGGCATATTGGCTTGTATTGTCACGTTCGCGCGATATTTGCAGGTAAAGAAAATAGGCCCCAATGCAAAATGAATCCTTTAATATAGGCATCAAAAGAAGCCTGGAGCATGCTAAATATTCTTTTGAAGGTAGGTTGTGCTTTTTATGATCACATAGACGGACACAAGAAAACTACGTACAATTTCACGAGTAGACGGCGCCATCTTCTCGTGAAAGCGTGCGTTTTTCTTGTGCCCGTCTCTGTGATCGTAACAAGAGCAACTTACCTTCAAAAGCTTACACCAACTAGCCCGACATAAAGCTGTGCAAAATATTACATGTCCTGATCACACACTCAGAGTGTACTTTCTGTATTAGTGAGTTGCCTGTTTGCATCATTATTGTCTGCCAGACATGTCACTTGGGCATTACTGCAGCGTGCAGACCAGTGTTGCACAAGTAGACATGCTTCAGCGCTCTTCCTGTCACCCTCATCTTTTGCGCAGTCTTTGTGCGCCATAAATCAACTAGCCAGCAACCAAGTCTTCATCTTCCCTCTCGTTATATTTCGTATGTACTGTATTACAGAGCCATAAACACATCAGCTTGTCTACATTAATTAAGGAGGAGGTGCTCAAGCAAGGTACAAGGTTCGGGTGGAGGCCGATCGCGGAACCAGAGGACTCTGAAGCTGGTGAGCTAACCAGGACTGGAGATGGGCCTGCGGATTCTGTGTACCAGAGGTTCCAGACGAGCGAGTTGGCTTGCAGACAACCGGGCTCGGTTCTACACCTGGCCGCGGTTGGTGGCCACGGCCCAGGATGGATCACCACACCTGCCACGCAGGGCGGGGTGCTGCCTGTGCTGCTTTGTCCGAGCAGTACATGCATTCGGGGGCCAATGCTCTGCTGCAACCTGGACCAACGATGACCTGCGGCACACATCGCTGAATGGTGCTTCTCGTGTTGGTGAGAGCATTTCCGTTTTTCTCTTCGCTTGTACTGGATTTCGGGGGCTGCACATTGACCCTTGTGTCCTTGTTTGGGGCTAAGTTTCCCTTTCACCGTTCGCCATTGTAACTCATTCTGTTCCCTTTCTCCCGAGTTCCGTGTGAACGTGTCACACTCCTGCAAGGCCAAGAGAACCTTCGCATCAACAATTAATTTTTCCCGAAAGGTTAGAGTGTCAAGCACCATACACTTGGCTGTTTGGCATGGAAAGACCCAGCATTTGAAACATGTCATAACAGCAGGTAAAATCTTGCAGGGCTGCAGATTTTCATCGACATGGCTGTGTGAGGTTATGCGGGTTTGTAGTAGGTTTCAGGGGATATAAAATTTGCTTGTGCCTGCTTTGGACTGGCCCTTGAGACTTCGAATTGCTTGTGCGGTTGACGTCTGTGTAAAATTGTCATTTGTTGCAACTGCTCCTGCCCTTACTTTTTGCCTTGACCTTTGGCTCTATCAGGTATGGCTGCTCTTAATCCTCAAGTCCTGTGGATGTCCATGCTCACGGGGTCTTTGCCTTTTTGGAGGTTTGTATTACACTTGTCTCTATCTTAGTTCTTTCAGTTCAGCTCATAACCACCATTTGCTCTCCTAGAGATCGCATAAATATTGTTGATTTCAAATTAATTCCAAATAACGGTTGGCTACTGTTATTGCACGAAGGCATCTTTGGATGTTAAAATGCTGTGAAAATTGCTAAAAATTGAACCGTGGTGTCACTTCTTTTTTATTCCCAGAGAGGTTGTGTCAGTTTTGTGCTTTTCGTTTACGCACCAAAGGCTTCACATAAAAAAACCAAAGCTTCATAATACTAATGGGTCATTCCACGCGAAACGTTCTGGCCCAAAAATTGGCCACCGCCAATTCCGTTGAGAAAAGCAGGTGAAGGAATCCTGAAATACTATGAATACGTCGAAACCTTCATACAACAGCTGTAGAAACCCTAACGAGGATTTGAATATTCAGACAGATTTGATCAGTGGACAAAGCTTCCTCAAGGCAATGTTACACTAAAATAATGCCGAGCACGGCAAACACTAGTTCGGAAAAGTTTTTTTTCCACCCTCCGGTTTTGTGAGCAATGTAACCAACATAAATGAAAACATGCAAACCAGTTATTCTCGATAGCACAAAGGCAAAGGAGACTGGGAGAGGGTAAAATGGGGGACAGAAGAAAAGGAGGGCTGGTCAGCCTTAAGAGCAGAAATTGACAAAGGGAGCAATAGAAGAACGGAAACTTGAAGGGAACAGTGCAACAACGCCTTCCCCTTCCCGGAGGGCTCAAATTGGTGCGAGGGGCCAAATATGGCCTACTGTCGAAACAAAATCTAAGTAAAATTATCAGGCTAGATACAAGTTGTTCCAGACGGAGTTCACTATGTGCGGTGCGGCTTCTGTCTTCACTTGCGGCAACTTTTGCTATGTATATTGCACATCTGATATGTTTAATCATTTTTGTGGACCACAACACAGGAAGAAGCAGTTTTCCTCCCTTAATTGACCAGGGCAGTAGTCTGATGTGAAGTGAAGTTTAGAAGCGAACACATGCCCAGAAAATGCTAGGAAAACACCTAAGAGGACGTGGTGGAGAAACGCCACTCTAATGTAGCAGGGCCGGCAGAAGACTCTTGTCTGTCGACATTTTTTAGTGCTAGCCCATATTGCGTCTCTCATGCCAAAGCCTCAGTGAGAAATTTGAAAATATTCTGTGTTGCTTGCGTATTTCTGACTAATGTATTTCCGGCTTGGAAGGGAGCCGAGTGAGTACTGAAAAGCTAGTTCTTTCAAACTAAACAAAGCTGTATTGAGTCTTTATGGACCCTTTACTGCATGTGTTATTGCTTGCTTGCTGCAGAAACAGTGCTGACGTCATCTGTGTGTTTACAGCAATTCCGCGTTTTTCACAAACTTGTAATCCAGTTCCACTTCTAATACTGCTAAATGAAAGTAGTGCGGAAGTAGAGACCCTGATAATAAAGCAATTGTTAATACACCGTGAAAATATGAGGAACGTAGAAATTACCACATTGCATTTGTTAAGCTGGAGCCCTGTGGATATTTTTCCTTATGGCCTCCTCTATACTCTTTTGTTGGTCCCCCACATCTTATTAATTTCCATGTCACAGTGATATGTATTTTTTTTTATCATTAGATGCAAGAGGGGTGGATACACTGTCCTGCGGCCTGTTTTGCTGAATGAAAGTGGTGTCGAAGCCTTCAGAGAAGCACTGGTAAGTACAGCAGTAATTACTTTTAATGAAATCACTTCGCAGGAGCTTTGGAAAAACTGAGTGTTGCTTCTTTGTGTGGTTTTAGAATTTTTAGAAAAACGGTTGTGTCAGCGAAATTGCTTAAATTTCTTGGAATCGTTCCCAGTCTTCAAAAATCATCTATCAATTTCTCTATAATCTCGCTCCGAATAATCTTCGAAAAAAAAAACCTCGAAGAAGCAGACAAAAAAGGCATATTTTGAGCTACTAGCTACCAACCTTCAAAACAACTACCTGGTTTGATAACCACGCCACCACTGTGACACCGTGACACACCTCCTAAATTTCCCCTACGGACCCTGGCATCAATGAATATCTTGATGTGTGGGTGGGTTTTGTATTTTTAAGCTATTTTGGCAGTGATAACGCTCGTTTCTCACGAAATGGTCTTCCAGATCGGCCTAGTCATGCTAATACTACAAGCAATTAGGTTAACGCTCCCATATTCAACTCATAAAAAGCTCTCACACAGTTGCAATTTCAACAACTTCAGCCAACGTAGTCATGAATAAAATGAGCCACTAGAAAAACAGTTGTCTTTAGTTACAGTTTTCCAAGAAAAATAGCTTGGTTGAATTTGTCTCATGACAGCTGATTAAAGCTAGAGTTTGAAGGTAATTCTTTTTCTGTGAACGAAGCGATGCTTCCTACTACTAAAACCTGTCCCGAACATCAAAACGCTCGAGACGGCCCGAAAATCCAGAAGCTGCCGTATGCATTGTGATGCTCGCTAAGTACACTACTTCTGGCGTTGACGCTGATATCTGCTAAGAATAGACTTCGGAATATGGCACGCAGACAGGGCGGTAACTTTCTTTTTATCGCAGAAAGTCTACCAATTTTTGGGGTCTAACAAAACATTTTTGTGTAAACATATTGATTAGGCACATTCTGCATCAGCTCAAAATGCAGATTATTCGATGCCCTTTCCAACAAGAGCAGATTCGCAAATTAACAAAATCAGTTTTTGGCCAAACGTTGCAAATATGGATAAGTTGCGTATATCAGTTCGCAAATAGTTTAAAAAGTTTGGAGTATAATTTTTGCCAAACATAAAAAACACATCTTGGAAAAAAGTTTAGTTGCCCAGTACAATTTGTCAGATATGAAAAACATGTTACCATGTGTGGTGCCCTCGTTCTGCAGTGAAGCCCTACCTCTGTTTCAAAATATGCAATTTCGGATAGTTTACTGAAAAAAATCGGGTGGTTTGGCATTATTAGAGGCACTAATTTGTCCCCACATGATGTAGAAACATTTTGTCAATGGTTGACATCGCATTAATGGTCAGGTAAAAATTCGGGATAGGACAAAAACTGCTTGGGGCTGAAAACAAAACTCGGTCACTGTCAGTTTACTATCATGCACCTGTTGAAGCTTTCACTTGCTGGTTGTTATAATCTTCTGGCTCACTTTTCTAACCCTGCTTTCAGGAATGAGGTGCGATGCACTGGAACAGTGCCCAGCTAGCTATCCCCGAGTAACTGTTGCGTGACAAATGAAAAAGGCGTTCAGCTCTATGAGCCTCCTGCATTGCACCTCCACCTAACATTTTAGAAAACAAACAATACCAAACTTGTGGCAGACTCTGTCAGAATATGTAGTTCTACTGAGGAGCAACTCTAGACCTCCGAAAATATCCTCGTACAGAATCAAAACTGAAGCCAATTTTAAGCTCTCTCTCTTTGCCTTAACTGATGTCTGATGACTTGAGGTTATCAATTGACTTTCAACTGGAACTCTTATTGCACAAGTAAGGCATGGGTGAAGTGAAATCACAAACGGCATGCTTTTTTTTTTAGGAAAAGTAGTGGGCAACGAAGGCGTTTAGGCAAATCGGGTTGAAGTTCTCTGTCTAGTAGTGCCAAATATAAATTGCGCAATGCAGAAATGAAACAAGGGCTGAAAATGCTAAGTGCACTTGTCAGACATGCGGAGACATCCACGAATACTTTGACTGAAAAAAAGCTACCCGTCCTGTAAACCAAAGCTCACTAGTGCATACCTGGTGTCATTTTCTGGTAGTTCTCACCTTTAAACGCAGACGGATTGCAGAGCTAACGACATCATTTGATACTTGACTTCTGTGAGCCATTTGATCAAAAAATCTAATGTTAATGCAGCGTAACCACAAGTGACATCCTTTTTTGTATAGCGCAGCAGCCATGGCACCTATCGAAACAGCACATGCTGCTCAACCCTCAAAAACACCGTCAGAAATTTCAGTGTAGCCAGAGCAGGAAAATTAGAACTGATTCTAAAACTGCAGTGCCTAGACTAACCAGTGGGATGCGTTAGTTGCAAGAGAAATGACAACATGGATATCAGGAATATACAGCATTGATTATCAGTGATCGGTGCTTTATATTGCCGATTTTATATGGCAGTTTTTTGCAAGGTGAGGTGTGTATGTTTTCTCAGAAGGGAGCGTTGCTGCTGCGCTTGATAAAAAAGCATGTGACTCGTGGTCATGCTGCATTACCATGGAATTTTCTTGATCAAAAGTCTTCCAGCAAGCCAAATACCAAATCATTTTGCCAGTTTTGCAATCCGATGGCAGTGACAGATGATAATTACCTGGAAATGACACCAGCTTTCCACTACTGAGCTTTGGTTCAAAGAAAGGGTCGTTTTATTTTGTGAAAGCTTATTTCTGAAGGTTCCCCGCATGTGTATCAAGTGGACCTGGCATTTTCAGCCACTTTCCAGCAGTTTTCATTCTGTTTGTGTGTTGCAAACCTAATATTTCGTGCTACTACGCAGTTACCCAACTTCAAGCCGATTTGCCATAGCACCCCCGTCGCCCTCTACTATTCCTCGAAAAAAGAACGCCTTTTGTGATATCGCTTCACTCATGCCCTACTTTTGCGATAACAGCTCCAGCTGAAACTCAAAAAATAACACCAAGTCATCGGATATCAGTTCAGACATGTAGAGATTTCCAATCAGCCTTGAACACTGCCAGCTGTTCACTGGCCAGTTTTGTTAGTATGAGGCTATTTTTGGAGGTCTAGTGTTGCTTCTTACTGCAACTGTCTATTCTGGCAGTCTCCAAAAGGTTTGATATGGTGCCTTTTTGAAAATGTTAGGCAGCACTCTTTTCGCCGTGTGAAAGCTTGCTGGGCACAATTCTAGTGCATCGCAAGTTATTCCTGCAACCAGGGCTACCATAGCGAGTCAGAAGATGACAATAAACCACAAGTGGATGTTCTGGTAGATAATTGATGATCAGAATGTCAACAAAAATGCACCACTGAGATTGGTTTTAAATTCCAAGCGGATTTTTTGGCATATCTTGCTTGCCGTGAATCTGGTGCTTGCTGTAGTCCTTAATAAGATGTTTTTACATCACGTGGGGACTAAGTTGGGCCCCTAATAATATCAAACCATTTCAGAGAACCATCCAAAATTGTGTATTTTGGAATGAATGTTCGGCTTCACCACGTGACGCGGGCACCATGCGTGCAAGCACCATGTGGGCACCACGGGGACAAATTAATTTGCACTAGTGAATTTTTTCTTGGACAGGATTTTTTAATGTAAACCTTCAAAATGCGTATTCTAAATTTTTTTCACTATTGGTGGTTTGTTATACACAACTTCTTTTTTTTTTTCATTTTTCTTTACGGTGACAAAAGTTTGATTTGGGTTTTTTTGCGATCATTATTTATGCAAACATTACACAACCAGGGTGTCGAACCGGAACCGGAACCGAACTGAAAACCGGAACCGAACCCGAATTTTTGCCCGGAACCGGAACTGAACCGGAACCGTATTTCTTCCGCCATTTTGGAACTGAACCCGAACCGGAACGAATCGAAGTAACCGTTCCGAACCGGTTCCGGGCCTCAAAAATGTGATTTCTAGTTTTTCATATCGGTACCCTACCTTGCGTCTGAAGATATTTTGCCACTCGCCAGAGAGAACCATGAAATATTTTGCGTAGTCTGCAGTTCCCAAGGCCCATCAGGTTCTCTTTTAATTATTGCCCTCAATTTAATGTAAAGTTGTTCGTATATACTATCAGTTTGCGTTAGGTACTGCCCATCTCTCCCAATTATGTTTTACATTGTGGGGATCTTAATTGGGGCTACTCCCAAATACGCGAGCACGTAGCCCGTGATCCCCTCTCCTCGAGGGGTGAGGATGGCCCCTCGCACCCTCTCCCTGCAAGGGGCACAGGTTGACCAATGCGCGCCGGTTCGTGAGCCACGTGAGGCGTGACGTAGTGGCCCCTTCCAAGGGCTCGCGGCGGCGGGCGCGCGCTTGGGTCGGACCCATGAGAGATGGAATACCCTCCCTGCGCATCGGGCTCTGTGGCTTGAAGACTACGGTCGGCGGGTACCCCCCTCTCTGCCCCAGGGGCTAGGAGTGTAATACCAGGGCTGGTTGCTGTACCGTGGATTACCCGGAATTAAACCAAGTTCTGAGGGGGTACTTCGTCTTCTCGGAGTGACTGCGCACGCGTGGCGAGGGCCGTCGCGGCCGTTTACGGCTTGGCTCGCTCGAACCCATGGTGGGCACCTTGACAGGCTGCACTGCATTGTACAGGTGAAGCCCACAACATTTAGCATAACTTAAGTTAAAACAAATATTACGAGGCAACAGATCATGGAATATTATTCATGGTTTCTATCTACATGGTGTTTAAAATTGTGTAAAGTTTTCAATGTGTTGTTAATTCGCATGCATCCCTGTCCGCTTGTGAAGGCCTTCAGGGACACCATCAACAATAAATCCATATCTTCCACTTATTCTAGTTTGAATGGGCAGTTATATACAAACAGCACTGAGACACAAACACTCGCAGTTCCCAAAATTAACGCCACTTTTTCTTGTATACAGTGCCGTTGTGTCTTTTGGTTGCTACTCTAAGAGAACATGAGATAAAAAAATGGGGAATCCTAATTTCCACTTTTAAAGTATATTTAATAGCATTTTGATGTTATCTTGAATCTGCTCAACCTTAAACTTAAGAGGTGGATAGATTAAAGTCGATTCATGCGGGTTAGCGGGTAGACTGGGGTGGATTAGTTAGGTAAGTGAATGAGCTGATGCGAATTAGTTGGACTGGTGTGTTGATTAATTTGGATTACAGGAATTAGCAGGTCAGTTAAGGCGGATTAGATGGTCGGACCACACATGATATCTTTGGGGTCCTTGGAATTTGGAAATTTTGCAGCGTTCCCCTTCTGGACCAATCAGGAAATTTTGTCAGGCACAAAGTAGCCGCAAAGTTATGTGACGACCACCTGAATGCTATAAAAGGTCTTTCTTTATGCCCGTATTGCGCTGTTATGTTGTTTCTATATTAAAATTGACATCTCGCACTAAAGTTAATAACTAATTGCCTAATGCATATTTTATATTCATCAAAGGGTTTTCAAAACGTGTGTATATATGAGGGGAGACAATTGGAAAGAAACTAAACTGCGAGAAAAAAAGGAGGAACGATTAACTGGTTTGATGCAAGAGACGCCCGATAGCATTCTTCAATACCTTCTCTTTCTTTGTGTTACCGTTCTGCAGCCTCCCACACGTCTAGCATCTCAGCGGCGATAGCACGTGCGCTTAGGCAAAGCGGCGCCAAAACTCTCATAACAGACTCTTAGCAGGCGTGGCCCAACTTTGCCAACGGTCGATTGCATGTTACAACACTTCCGATGATCAATCAGAGACCAGCAACGAGACCACTCAGGATTGTATGGGCACCAGCTCATACTGGCATCCCCGGCAAACAAGATCACCAACCTCGTGGGTCGAGATTTGACTCGCTTAGCCAGCGCTGATGAAGCCTGGCCCGAGTGCATGCATCCTGCAGTCACAGACCAGGAAGTTACTCAGAACTATGGCCTCTTCCATAGAACGTCTTCCTCTCCGCACAAATCGCTACCGATTATCCAGGAAAGATTACTCCGCACACTGTCGGTATACTCCTTCCCACACAACACCAGACTTCACCTCTTTGACGGGACACAACTCTCTCCATTTCGTTTCTTCTGTGGAGAGCCTGGGAACCTCATACACATAGTAGGCGGCTGCGACAAGTGTGCCGTAGATCCATCCAACCTCCACGTTTCCATAGAGAATTGATAGACAGCCATGGCCAGCTCCGGCCTGGAAGATCAGTTGCTCTCGATGGAAACGGCTGTCGATTCGGCCCCCTCGAATGAGGACGCCTCTCTGAAACTCTGCCTCGATTGAATTAAACTACACTCTCTCTCTCGCTCGCGTGCTCTCTCTCTCTCTCTCTCTCTCTCTCTCTCTCTCTCTCTCTCCAAGTGATCATTACTGCTGCTTGTGACTTCACTTGGCTATCATCTTTCCTAGAGCCCAATCGCTGTCACCGGTCGCTGAAGGGCCATTAGCAAGTTCCTATCTCCGGTGGTTCCCTATCTAATGCCGTCCTATACACGCCGTCCAATGAGTCTTTATAGGCATTCTATCTTCCTAACAGCTCTGTTAGGAGATAAAAGATGAGCAGAAGGAAATTTCTTTTAATGCCACCTGCCACGCTTGGCAGTCGGCGCCACATACTCGTCACACTACCATAGAAAACATTTTGCAGGTACAGTTAAAGGAGCTCTTCAACACTTTAGATATACTCGCCGCGGTGGCTCAGTGGCCAAGGCGTTGCGCTGCTGAGCACACAGACGCGGTTTGGAATCCCGGCCGCGGCGGCCGCTTTTCTGATGGAAGCGAAAATCGAAGAAGTCTATGTGTCCGAAATTTCGGGGCACGTAGAGATCCCCAGGTGGTCAAAATTAATCCGGAGCCCTCTACTATGGCACGCCTCGTCGTCGGCGTTGCGTCGGCGCGTTAAACCCAACAATGAATAAATAAATAAATAAATAAATAAATAAATACGCCCACCTCCCCTCGCGGGAACCCTGGTGTGATGCGACGCTGAGGGCGGTTCAAGAGCAAGCGGAGAGCAACCTTCGACCGAAAGGCCGCCGGAGAGCGGCACACCGGTTATATGCGCAGCGCGCCCGAAGGAGAGGAGACCGCGTAGAGAGTGCCGCGGCTATGACGCAACACAATCCGACACAATCCACTTTAATCCAATCCAAGCCAAGCCAATCCAATCCAATCCAATGCCCCTTGCGAGAGAGTGTTCGCTATCGGAGAGGAGAGGGGGAGAGTGGCTGCGGACAACAACGGACGCACGCGGACAACAACGGACGCACGCAGGAAGGACAGGGCCGCCGACAAGAGATGCTCTGAGCGTCGCATCTAATAAATAAAAAGCAGTAAAAAATAAATCAACACTTTCGATAAACACTTTCACTCTTCTTCGCATCTGGAAGCACTGCGAAAGCTATACCTAGTGCCAGCACAGAGCAACAGTGCGTGATTTGCTCGCCGCTGCGGATACACCTTCCGTTTCTGCTTCGCTTTTGTGGCTTTTTTTTAAGTGGCTATCAAATGCGTTCTATTCTGCAACTTAAGGAAAGCCGGCAAACAGCCGCTACACCGCTGTAATGACGTCATTCAGCGGTCGAAGAACGCGAAGACCGGGAAGGGGAGATAAATATTTTGAGCAAGTTTTTATGTTATCTGACGAGGAGAGAGCATTAATTTTTGGCTGAGGCACATTGCAACCCTATAATCTAATGTGTTGGTTGACCATTTTCTGCAAGCACTGAAGATTTAGAAAAAAGTTGAAAAAAGTGTTGCAGGGTCGCTTTAGTTTGGCGAAGACAAAATATTGGGACAAGGAAACCTTCATTATGACTTTGTTTTTATGCCGACTTGATAAGGAAACGAAAAACGAGCACAAAAAAGTAACAGAAAAAAAAACATGCCTGCTTTTTTTTCTTTGAACCCGTTTGAACCCGTATGAACCGGTTCGAACCGGTTCGAACCGGAACGGAATGGTGCTTTGGAACTGAACCCGAACCGAACCCGAAAGGCTTGAACCCGAACCCGAACCGAACCCGAAAAAATTCCGGTTCGACCCCCTGTACACAACTGGTGCTAGCAAGGGCGTTGAATCATCCGCATTTTTGCCACTGCACTGTGTGCCTAAGCAACACACTTAGCAAAAAGCATTGTTTTCTTAGAGCCCTAAAAACTGGTCAATTTTCTGCGGTAACAAAAGAGTTGAAATCAACGCTGGTGTCAGCTTTACTGCATCACTCTGAATTTGTGCAGAGAAGCCCCTCTAGTGCATGAGAAGTTCGAAAGTCAATAAATTGGGATAGGGAAACTAATTATTGTGGCATGTCCCATCAAGGCTGTAGTGTCAGCTTTACTGCATCGCTCACAACTCGTGCAGAAAAGCCCATCCAGGGAATTAGAAACTTTGGAACAAGTTTTGTGCCAAATTTAATTATATAAGAAGTTAAAAAATCAGGGTACGGAAACTAAACGCGTTGACAATAATTCAAATAGACAAGTGGTTTAAAATTTTTTCTTGTGGCCACTAAAAACATGAAGAAACCGAGGCACATAACAAGGCAGTGGTGCCCTTTGTACTGACAACTTAGGTTTCTTTTACATCAGTAATAAGTGTGATCTAGATAACTACAACTGTAAGCATTATTTAGTGCTTCATGCTTTCACTTAAGCTAAAAACTGTTGAAGGAAAAAACGAAACGGGGTGCAGACATTGCATGCAGAGTAGAAAATATAGTCAGCGTATTGAATAACTTTAAAAAAGCGTCAAAGTTAATCAGTGAAGCGTAGATAGAAGGTTCAGGCAAATTGCTATCAAGCCTAAAAGCAAAAGAAAAGCGCAACAAGCAGCACACCCAGCGGTTTTTTCCCAGGGAATGGGGGGAATCTATGATGTGTCGTTCCCATCTGGAAAGTCGATGTATCCAATTTGTCCCTTGGCGTTTTGCATGTACCCACTCATTGCGAATCATGCAAGTACAAGCCTTTCTTGGGCCAAGTTTGACTTCTGCAAAGAAGCTAAAGCACTGATTTGGGAGCTTTTAGATGTTTATTACATAAAAAACAGGAGCACAGTGAACCTGTATTGCAATGAGCTTGAATATTTAGAAACTTCACTATGATTCCGTTGTTACCATTGTGCGGCCCACTATTAAAGGGTGTCATTTTAGACGATGCACTCAATAAACTTAGTTGCAAGCAAGTGCTTGTCCTATCATCTTCTTTGTCATGTGCTATGGACTCGACTTTTTAAGAACTATGTACCAACTTGCCTCATGCTTTTTACTGAACAGTTTGAGTTAGACTTTGTACCCCTCCAGTGTTTTGCAGTGTGGAGCATGCCCTTTGTGCAGCAGGTGTCTCAGTTCACTTACTGCTTTGTTCACTTGTACTGCTTTGTTCACTCAGTTCACTTACTGCTTTAAGCTTTACATAGATATTTTCATACCATCAAAAGGGGGGAGTAGCAGCCTTTTGCACTCAAATTCTTAGTCTCCCTCCCTGGAGCTTTCAGATCCTCTTTATGGATGCAATAATTTTTGAAGTCTTTGCATTTCTGGGGTGTCCATATGTGACTTCATACATTATACATATGTTCCCTCATACAAAACATTTCATAACAAAAGCCAAATGGTGAAGCAAGGAAATGTAATGGCAAGAGGTGTGCTCCTCGCACTCTCTTTTGTCAGGCACTGGGCAGTTAGCCTGTTGTTGATGATTTTACTGTGCTGGCTACAATTTCATTTTGCTTTTGTCTTATCGTTCAATTTCTTTTCATTGATATTTCTGGCAGGTCCGAGACAAGGCCTGGTCCGAGACGCCAGGACCCGAGGACACCTTGCAACGCTTGTGCACGGCTTGTGAAGATTTCTGGATTGACTTCATGGACTTGTGTAAGAAGTCTGCCTTAGAAAAACAGCAACAAAGAAAGCAGCCTTTAAAAATTATTGCAATTTATTTCTACACCAGTTTAACCTTGCACCAGCAGGTATGCAAAGCTGGTTAACACAAAACTTGTTTTTGTGATTTAATATCATGCCTGTTAGTCTAGCAAACCTGCGTTGTGACAAGCCATAGCAAGCAGTAAAACATGCTTAGTGTATCTGTATTCTTAGGCTATTTGCTGGTTATTTTGTGGTTTAAAACAGCTGTGATACCCTAAGCTGGCTTTTCATTCAAATGTGTATCACTTTCGTCTTTAATAAAATAATTTTCAAATGCTTTTGGTTTGCTTTGCTATACTTGTATGAAACTGCTCATGAAGCTGCATGCATGTGGGCTAAAATTACACTTGCACGTATACTGCAATGATTCCACCAGCAGTATTACTGACCATCTCTGGGAAGGTCACCCATACACTTCCACGACTCTGTCGCCATAAGCATCACGGGACTCTTTAAAAAGGGGCGTCCTCACAACTCTTGTTACAGGGTCGCGATGATCATCAGGCAGGGGTCCCGTGACTCTCTTTTTTCTTTCGTGGCAGTCAGTGCTGACTCTAAGGAGGTAGTCACCCATATTCTACTGTGACTACTGCGACGGGGTCCATGTGACCCCCTTTCAATAAGAGTAGCGTGACTGCGAAAGGGGTTGATGAAGAGTCAAATCTGTGGCAAGTAAATACCCCCCAAAGAGGGTCACAGGGACTCCTTTTTTTCTTAGTGTGATGCATGCAACAACGTAGGCTATCGGGGGCACAGTATCAACCAGAGGACCATTCAGTGCTGCTCCTGCCAGGTAATCAGCGGTTTCGTTAGATTCAATACCTCTGTGCCCTGGGACCCAGAAAAGACGGATTTCCCTGACATGTGCCGCAATAAGCATCGACAGCGATCGACGAAGTGGAGTTACAGTTGGAGAATACAAAGAGGAGCAGACCGAAAAAGAATCCGTCACAATGGTCAACTGGCAATGCTCTTCGCTGCACTTTCGAAGAGCGAGCGCGATTCCAAAAAATTCTGCCAAATATAGTGATGTGAAATCTGGAAGACGCAGAGGAAATGCACAGTCAAGCGCAGGTGAAAATATACCTATACCAGCTTTTTTTGTCCCGAGCAGAAGCATTTGTGTCTATAACCACATGTGTTGGGAACTCGTTTAGGTGGTTTGCTAAAAGGCCAGATATCGTACTCTCCGGCAAGAATTTGTCATTGGAGGGGAAAATGTTGTCAGCATCAATGTCCCCCATCGCATTGCGATAGTCGGACGTAGGTACAGATAATATGTTGATATTTAAAGTGGCGAGCAAGGACTGGACGAACACGACCTGTGGATGCTTGGCCATGGCTGGGCAAAAAAGGACGCTGGGGATGGTACAAAAACCATTTGTGATCGTGATATAGGCAATTCCATTGCACGAAGGTATGCCCCTAATGTCAACACATAGAAGCGAGAAATCAGAGGAAGGATTCGAGCCTCCCAGTACAATACCCGAATGGGGACGTATCTTAACAATCCCAAACACATTTGCGAAGCTTGTCTTTCTAAAGTATTCAATGGGCGGAGCTTGTAAAACGTCTAACTGGAGAAAAGGATGCAGCCGAATTCCAGAATAGGGAGCACATACAGGCGATAGAGCATAAGGAGGACGCCTCTGCGCATACCCGACTTCTTATTACATCTTTTTAACAGCGGACCCGCTCTCTCCCGTTTTACCGCAATGAAGTCAATATGAAAACGCGAATTAAGAGTGCACTCATACATCACTCCTAGATATTTCAGACAAGTAACCTGCGGTATTATTTTCTGTCGGTATGTCAGACCAATCGAAACTTGGTCTTGCACCGGGAATGCCAAGAGGGCACACTTGCCAACATTTAAGGATAGGCAGAGGCCGTCCAGCCATGATTATAAAGTCGACAGATAAAGCTGCAGTGACTGGAACAAGGAATGGATACCACTTGAAGAGCTGTTGTAGGTGAGCATTGCCGGGCACATAGTTAAGTTTCAGTATCATTGTTTATTCGCGTAGTTGAGGTGCTAGTAATCGTCATAATATGCATCGAGGAGGTCAGTAATGCAGTAATGCAGGTCAGTAATAATGTGTCTACTGTTAAAACAAGCAATCCACTTTTAAATGCAGAGCATTTCTTCAACTCCCGATGTCACCCGGCGTTGGCGTGCCTCGGCGTCCGCAACAGCCGTTCCAGGTGCGCCCTCTCCCCCACTCCTCCTCTCCCGCATCACGCTACCCTTCTCGCTCTCAACAACAGGTCCGCACTCCTCCCCCAAAACTATATAAAAAAATATTACTTACCAGCGCCTGGTTTCGATCCCACGACCCTGCGGGCGGAACGCAAGGTACATGGTGCTCTACCCACTGCGCCACAAAGCCGACACAGAATGGAAGGCTACGAACGCGCCTTATATCCTTCACTCATTCAAACTACGTCAAGAAGCTGCTGATACAACGTATTCGCTACCACCAACTCCCCAAACACTAAACGTTAACGCAATACACCCACCCCCTATGCGACGCATTTACTCGAGTCCCCCACGCGGGGAGATGGGCCTTTTTTATTCAGCTGAGATTCCCACGAAAGCTGCACGCGATTTGTTTGAGTGTCCGTAAAGTTTTGTCGCATCTACTACTGTTATGCGGTGATATAGAATCTAACCCGGGACCGTCTACTTCAGAAGAACTGCTTCAGGAGCTGCTCAAGGGACAGACCATTATCCAGCAGAGGCTAGACAGGATTGAATTATCACTTAAAACTGTCGAAGGGACAGCACTGGCTGTCAAACAGATTGACATGAAAGTAACAGCTCTTGACAATACAGAGCAAATCGTACAAAAAAAGCTCACTGAGCTAGAAGATCGCAGTAGGCGAAACAACATCCTTGTTGACGGGGTTGACGAAAAAGACGATGAAACTAATGACGATCTAGAGGCAGCCGTAGTACAAGGTGTGTTTAATAGTCTTAGGTGTGAACGTACGCTCGGCAGAAAGAATTCACCAAATCGGATGAAGAGACCTGATAAAGCTAGACCGGTGATACTAAAATTATTCGATTACCGTGAAAAAATCGATGTCTTTTCAAAATGCTCGAAGTTAAAAGGTACGGAGGTTTCTATCTCGGAAGATTACTCCCTGGCAACAAGGCAGAAGCGCAAAAAGCTACGGGACAGCACAACAGAGCTGAGGAGCACCGGGAATAAGCCGAAACTGATTTACGATAAAATTAAGATCGGAAACCAGCTCTACCTCTGGGATGATGCCCAAAATAAGCGAGTCCCCGCGGGTAAGCAGGGCAGCACACAAAGTCATGACAATTGAACTGAGGCATCGGTTGGGAAGCGATTGTGTTATTTAAACATAAATGCTCGCATTATAGCAACGAAAACGTCAGAACTAGAAAGCATAGCCATAACATATGCACCCCATCTGATAATAATCACGGAAACTTGGCTTTACAGCGATATTCGCGACGATGAAATAGCACCACCAGGTTACAAGACCCACCGCAAAGATAGAAACGGTCGTGGAGGGGATGTTGCTATCATGTACCGTGACTCGCTCACAGTTACAAGGCTTCCCGACATGCCAGGGGTTGAATGCGTTATTATTAAAGTCCAGTTTGATGATTCAAGTACGATTGTAGGAGGATTCTACCGCCCACCAAACTCGGGCAATACTTTTTGCAAGAAACTTAACGAATTTCTATGCATCTGCAAAACAGATCAAAGCAATGTCATGTTATGTGGTGATTTCAACTTGCCGTCAATCGTTTGTATTTTAGACCTTTTTCTTCTCTCAAATAGTTTATTAACACGCGACCCTAAAATAGAAGGGACTGATGGCATATCGGATCACAGAATTGTCGGCCTTACGTTAGCGATGAATCCCGTAAAAACGAACACAAAGAAAGAAAAGCGTTTTGTTCCCGTATTCTCGCGTGCTGATGACGTGGGCATACTGGACACATTGGACATATCGTTTTCACGTTTTATCGATCTTAAGAACCTTGTCATGAAATGTGTCCGGGATTTTGTACCAACCAGGTTGAAATTATCTCGAGACGCGAACCCATGGATGACAAGGGAAATAGTGAGACTGAAGCGGAAAGCTAAACAGATAAGAAAAAAAGTGCCGCAAATACCCATCAGTAAATAACATGAAAGAGCTAACAGCCACACGCCTAATACATAGTAGCAGTATAAAAACTGCGAAGGACCACTATCAGGGTGTAACTTTGAAAAATTATATGCTATCCTCCCCATCAAAGTTTTGGCGCCATTTTTCCCCAAAGAAAAGGGGACCTTCCAGTTCCTTAATCAATGGCGAAATAGTCACGGACAAGTTTGTGATTTCCGAGTCTTTTAATCAATTCTTCAGTTCAGTTATCAGTGATGAAGACGGCAGCTTACCACACTTCGCTCGTTTTGAAAATGTGAGTCTTATCAATAATGTTATAATATCTCAGCAGGGCATACCTTCATTACGTCTCAATTTAGACTCCAAAAAATCACCTGGTGTAGACGGCATTCCTAACGCATTCCTAATTAGATACGCTGAATGGTGCTCACAGTACCTCTGCGTTATTTACCAAAAGTTTTTGAGCCTAGCACAAGTTCCAGAAGGTTGGAAGTACGGTAAAATTACCCCAGTACCTAAAACCAATGACTCGTCCAATATTGCATTATACAGGCCAATCTCTATACTATGTACTTGCGCAAAAGTCCTAGAGCATGTTATCTTTAGCATCTGACAATTTTTCTTGAAGAAAACAATTTTGTTGATTCTCGCCAACACAGATTTCGAAAGGGGGTGTCTACTACAACGCAGTTACTTGAAACAGTACATGATCTTGCAGCAATATTAGACAACCAAAGTCAAGTTGACGTTATTTTTTTAGATTTCGAAAAGGCTTTTGACCGTGTGAGCCACCAAAAGTTACTCGTCAAGCTTAGATCAATCTTCAAAAATGCCGAAGTCGTAGGATGGATAGAAGCCTACCTTTCGTCTCGCAGCCAGATCGTAAACTTTAAAAATGCCTGCTCCCGTCCCCAGACTGTTCGATCCGGCATACCTCAAGGATCTGTCCTCGGACCACTACTCTTATTAATTTTTATTAATGATATTCACCAAGATATGCCAGTAAATATTCGGCTTTTTAGCAGACAACTGCATACTCTACCAGGAAATAACTTGCACCGACGATCAGTCCAAACTAAATTTTTCATTAGCAAAAATTGAATTATGGTATAAATCCTGGCAAATGAAGGTTAACGCAGAAAAAACTGTAGCGATGACATTCAAGAAAGCGCCACCCTTTGCCTTTTTTGTATTCCATTAACGGCTCTCCACTATCATCTGTTGCAAGTTATAAATACCTGGGCGTCATAATTACTTCCTACCTGAGCTGGAACGAGCTTGTCATGTACGTCCAGAAGAAGGCCATGCGAAAATTAGGATACCTAAGACGGTCATTGAGAAGATCAACACGTGAAAGAAAATTGATTGCCTACAAAACGTACATCAGACCGGTCCTCGAGTACGCTTCTGTCGTTTGGGACCCGTATACGAAACTTAACATCGCCAAACTTGAAAATGTTCAACGTAGTGCAGCGCGATTTATTCATAACAGTTACAGCTGGAAAACATCGCCTACTACCCTTTTGCGAAGCGATAACTTATATAGTCTTCAACTCAGGCGATATCGTGAGCGGCATAAGTACTTGTATTTGTTGTACCATGGCAAACTACAGGCAAGTAAAAACGAGTATATTGAACATGTTACTCGGCGATTCACGCGTGCGCAACATTCCAAAAACATTAGGGAATTCTCTTGTCGAACGGAGTCTTTTAAACATTCATTCTACCCGCGTACCATGCGCGAATGGAATAGACTGCCTGCGGAAATTGTAGAGCGTGATAATGTACAATCATTTATGTCCGCAATCAACGACCACACACAGTCCGACATTCCCCCTGTATCTTTGTAGTGTTTGGCTGCGCCTCTTTGAATGCTTTTCCTGTTCAGGGTTCTTTCTAAATTATTTGCAGTTGTGTTTTACACTTGTTTGCTTCCCTGTGTGATCTGCGTGTTCAATTAATGTTATGCCGAGCGACAAAGTTGTCGTCTTTGAAGTTCCCCGTTCTTTATTGCTGTTTTATTTTGCCACGCGAACAAAATGCGTTCCTCTGTTTGTTCTGTGCGCGTTATTTCCCGCAGTTGTCTAAAACTACTCCTGTTTCCTTGTTTTTGTATCATTGTGTTTGTCCGCTCCTGCCTAGGGCTTCTTAAATGAAGCTGACAGTACCCTGCAAATAAATAAATAAATAACAAACAATGCTAACCGCACATTGGGGTATTTAAAACGTAATTTTTCTGGCCTAACATCTTAGCTGAAACTACAACTGTACAAAACTCTTATACGCCCCAAACTGGAATATGTCGCTTCTATATGGGACCCTGGCCTCGCATATTTAGCCTTATCTGTCGAGTTCGTCCACCCGCTTCATTCTTTCCGAATATCATCGCACAGCTAGTGTAACGACCGTGAAATCACAGTTACTACTACCTGATTTGTCTTTACGCACAAGATACAACGTTTATGTTTATTTCATAATTTTTTTATCACGATACGCTTCATGATTTGCTCCTATCAATTCCCTCTTTCATATCTCGTCGCTTAGATCATCGCCCTAAAATTGAACCTATTCATTGTGAAAATTTGTTCTATGACTCTTTTCTACCCCAAGCAATTACCCATTGCACCGCCTTCCCGAACCGCTTGTAATTATCCGTAACAATAAGTTGTTTAGATCAGCTTTGATTACCCACGTTTGTAATAATACTTGATTCTGAAATTTTCTTTAGCGCTGTTGTGCCTTGTCCTCATTTTGTCGTTGGTTTCTGACTGTTCACCGACCTCGCTATTTCAGCCTCTGCATAAAAGTAGCCAAATCTTTGCCAAATATGTATCGCATTATGAGCAGCTTTGTTGTGCCTTTTTCCCTTCTATGTCCCTTAGGTATCGTTTTTCAAATGATATCTCGCTATTCTACACAGGCTACATTATTGTGATTTTTTGTGCCTTTTGTCTTGATTTTGTTGTTTTACTGTTCCTTCTTTATTTTGACTTGTACTCTAGTTTAACTTGTATGCTTATTATTTTGTTGTATATCTGTACCTGTTGTGCCCACTCCCCTCTGTAACGCCCTACCAGAGCCTTGAGCGTAACCTTAAATAAATAAATAAATAAATAGGTATTAACGATGTGTAGTCGCCGATGTTGTCATGACGTCATGTTTTTCTGTGAGGTCTTAAATGGCCATCTCGACGCACCTAATTTATTGCACACAATTAATTTACATGTACTTCAGCGATTTACACGCTACTGTACATTATTTGCTCCCAGTGCGTTCCATAGCAAACCCACTTCGAAGGGAGGAAGCGGCCACCGCACTCGCCGTGAGTCAAACCACAGCTACTGTCATCATCACCGACTCGAAGCAGGCGTGCCGAAATTTCACCAACGGTAGAATTACTGCAAAACCCTCAAAATTCTTCCACAACGCCCCCCAAACCATTCCATCAAGATAATTTGGGCCACCGCTCCTATCGACGTTCCGGGCAACAAGACCGCCCATCTCCTGGCTCAAGAGCTATCCCACCGAGCCGCTGTTGTCGGAAGTGAGCCTGAGAACATGCACCCGATAGTCACGCTCTAAGAAATCACACAACACTACCGACTAGAACGACAGCATTACCCCCCAGCACACAAACAACTCCCGAGAGAACTGCAGCGACTCCTCCGTGCCCTTGAAAGGAACACTTTCCTCCACCCCAACAGGGGTCAAATTTTGGCTACTGCCGGTTTGCCCCCGCAGTGCCGCTTCTGCGAGGCCCCTGGGGCACTCCATCCCACTGTAGGAGAATGCCATCAAGCCCCGCGTCACCACCCCAATCCCTATCCCACCCGTGAGCTTTGGGAGAGAGCCTTGGCCAGCTCTACCCTCGAGGATCAGCGTCAGCTGGTCGAGAGGGCTGTGGACGCGGCCCGAGCTCAAGGTGTCCTGGACTAAGAAAGCCACACCGAAGACTCCATCTTATTTTTTTTTCTCAATAAAAAAAGTTGATTCTCACTCTCTACAAACACCTACAAGTTGGGGCAATAGTATATCAACAGAGATTGATTTTTTAAATGCGGAGCATTTCTTAGGCTCGCCTGGTCCTCCATCGTTGATGGCGGCGCCGTCCACACGCTCACTGCGCATGCGCAGCTCTCCTCCTTACACCCACAGCTCCGCGATACTACACTATAAAAAAAGAAATAGTTAGCGGCGCCCGGTTTCGATCCCACGACTCTCTGGCTGCAACGCGAGGTACGCGGTGCTCTTCCCACCACGCTACAAATCCGGGACAGGAGCAAGTGCTACGAACGCGCCTTATGTCCTTGACTCATTCAAACTACGTCAAGAAGCTACTGATACAACGAAGGCACGCAAAGCTGAACCTCAACGGAAACGACGAACTGAAAACTTTAGAGGGGGATTCTGAATTTCCTGCGGGAATGCTGTGGCGGAAAGCGCCACGCGGCTTGCAGCTCAACCAGCCCCGTCCGCAGCGCCTCTGATGCTGATTGTGGCAGGATGCCCCTAGGGATTGGCCAACCAAAGAATCCATCACGAGATAGGTTCGCGTTCAACCACCGTCGTCATCTTCCCGTAGGGGAACCGCCGAAGAAGAAGAACGAGAAGACAAAGCTGCGAAGAGGAGGGCGTGTACATTGCTCTCAGCCGGTGCACCAATGTCAACAACCTTTACCTCACCAAAGCTGACGGAGACTACCGATTCTACCACAGAGACAACATCCACAAGAACATGATGGACGAGTTTCGGCGCCTCGAGAACCACCGCCTACTCACCGTAACACAACAGCACTTGCGTGCCTTTACCACCGGTGTGGACCCGGACGCGGAATTCCCTCTGGAGCTAGTAAAAAATTGGGCCCATTTCCCTCCCCGCGAGGGGGGACTCGAGTAAATGCGTCGCGTAGGGGGTGGGTGTATTGCGTTAACGTTAGTGTTTGGGGGGTGGTGGTGGGGTGGTAGTGAATGTGTTAACTATTATTGCTTATTACTATTAATTATTATTACTAGTTGAAGGTCTTGCTTCCATCGCTTATCTACTGCGACCGCCGACGAACGCAAGAGAAGACAGCGCAGGAGAGCAGTGACTAAGTGGAGCCAGCGCCGATACCCGCTTTATATTCCTAGCGCGCGCGTTAGAGGGAGAGGGGGTGGTGAGAGAGAGCGCTATCACGCTGCCGTCACGCCAGCACCTGCTGTTGCTAGGGTGCTTGCAGCGCCGGAGCGCGCTCAACTACGAAGCTTCGCGCGCTGCACATGTGCTGCAAGCGTGATGCGGGAGAGGAGGAGTGGGGGAGAGGGTGCACCTGCGCGCTGAGCTGTTGCGGACGGGCGGCGGACGCTACATGTGAGTTAAAGAAATGCTCTGCATTTAAAACCAGATCACTCAACATAACGGCAACACAATTGAACCACACGGAACCGCCACGATGCTTCACATCCTTATCAGGGTTCCCCACGGGAAGATGGTGTAATTTTTTTGGCCTCAAAGTGCTTTTTATCGCGACCTAATGAATCTGTTTCTAATGCCATAACTCACTGTTCTGCCGATTATCTCCTTGTCCAGTCTGTGCTCGCCATTACGACATGTGCTTGTAGTTATATTATTGACAAGTTAAGGGTACTATTGACAAGTACCCTTAACTTTCATTGTTTCTCGACATATGTACAGAGGGCAACACCCTTGTCTATAACACAGGTTTCGTACATGTAGCCTTATCGTGCCTCGGCCGAAAAACATTTGAAGAAAACTTTCGTGTCATTTTGAAGTATTGCCCATATGTTTTGACCTCAACGTTTTTTGTGACAAGTTTAAGTCCACAGTTTCGAGAGATAACCAGTTGAAGTCAAACTCAGTGTTATAGACAAGGGTGTTGTGCACTGTACCTGTGTAAAAGCCCTTGTGGTATTTTGGACACGCAATAAAGATGAATGAATGAATGAAAGCCACAGCGCGTGCCGGCCACACTCGGCGGTCGCCTCGAGGCACGCGCTCACAAGCGTTCGGCAATTTCTTAGCATGCTTTCCTGCAACGGCGAACTTACGGCCACTAACAACAGTCCCGCAGTTAAAAAAAACGCTGAGCTGTTGCATATGTCCACAAGGCCTCCCATAACTTGGAGAAGGCTATGGAGATATATGGTGTTGAGGTGGCGTTACGTGCGACCGTCAAGCTCGATAAAACGCTAGTAGTAAAAATATACGGCAATGGTTGGCATCGTTTATCAGGTGCGACCTTCGCGTGGAAAGGTCTCGTAGGGCAAACTGGAAGATGTATGAATGAGCGCATGCGCCAGCGTGAAATACCCGAAAAAATGACGCAAAGGGGCGCCTCCCCATTCACTGCTCCGCGTGTGCATGCAAGTCGCTTGTCAAGTAAGTAAATATATTGAGGCCATGCGGAGACAACCACCCTTCGGAGATAAATAAAAAAAAGAAATAATATGATCATGCCAGTGATTCATCAACTTTTCAGCTCAAAAGCGAGATAAAGTTATTGAAGAGGGATTCTAGGTTGGGAGGTCCGCATGAAAAAGTTATTTTTGTTTCGTGGACGCAATGGAGCGACTGTGGTACCACTTTGGTCAAAAGGTCCCAGGCCGCAGTGACCGTGCCTGGAGCAGTCGCTCTCTGCTATCGTGGCGCTGCCGTCAACGACGCTCGCAGACGTTCGAAGGCTGCAGGATAAAGGAGGGTTCGAAAAAATATCCTTCTCGCTGCCAAGATCTAGCGCCGCAAAAACTAGTGAGTTGTTCCGCATGTTCATTGGAAAATCTCGCCCCCATTGAAGGTGCTCTCCGCGTTCCAGAGCGTTGATTGATTGATTGATTGTAGGGTTTAACGCGCCGACGCAACGCAGGCGATGAGGCGCGCCGTAGTGGAGGGCTCCGGATTAATTTTGACCACCTGGGGATCTTTATCGTGCGCCGAAATCTCGAACACACGGGCGTTTTTGCTTTTCGCCTCCATCAGAAAAGCGGCCGCCGCGGCCGGGAATCGAACCCGCAACCTCGTGCTCAGCAGCGCAACACCTTAGCCACTGAGCCACCGCGGCGGTCCAGAGCGTTGAACCTGGCGATGTGGCACTGTGCCAGGTGTGTCTTCTCTGTATTTTCGGGCTGCTGACGTAGCGCGCTCATATGCTTTTTCACGCCACTTATGTCACCTAGCCAGCCAATGTTTTCAGCTCAAAAAATCAAGGAACTACTTTAAATTAACAGAAATTCGGAGAATTGCCTACTGTTGCGTAACATTCTTCGGCCGTCTAGAGTGTGAGTTTTTACAGCCAAATGTGAGTATGGGCACCGAAAGACGTTGGAATATTTTATTCTTATTATGTTTCTGTCGTTTCTTTTCGCCAACGATGTATGTACATTTGTACTTTTACAGCGACGAAGTGCCTATACTACGCTAATTATGTTTTTTTTTAAGTGCAATGCACTTCTTAAGCGACCCTGAACCTGCGTCCACCGGCGATGTCCGCGCACGGAGATGGGCGCGCGCAGCCTGGCCGCTGACATGGCACATACCCACGTGGGGGATTGGCCAGGAATCTCCTCGTCTTCCTTGGCAACGGGGGGAGATGGGCGCGCGCTGCCTGGCCGCTGACATGGCACATACCCACACACAGAACACAAATAAGCCGGAATGGGAGTAAATGGCTTGTGTCATAACTCAGTACCAATTCGGAGTTTTCAAAACTCCTTCGAATGGGAGTTTTGCCTTACTCCCATTATTTCGGCAGTTTTTTCAGTAGCATATGGGAGTTTCATTTTACTGCCACTACAATGGGAGTTTCCAGGGGTGCCATTGGGAGTGTATTGTTTCCTCCAACTGGGAGTTTTCAGGGAGCGCATTGGGAGCAGTGTTGACCTGCATTCGAGGTTTTTTTTTTGTGTGTGTTTTTGTGCGCTTCATTTATATGCGCTGCAGTGGAATTTATTACTGCATTTGGGAGTTCTTAATAAGGGCACAGGCCGCATTTTTATTTTTCGTTGGGGATCACGTAATTTCTAGTCTTTTTCCGCTTCAAACGTTGAATGGCGAAACGTGAAAAGTTTGTTTTCTGCACAGTCAATTTATTGCATAAAAATTACATGAATACGATATACGTGTGAACACGTTAATAAGACAATAAAAACACTGAATCAACAAAACACCTACATCGAGAACACAAGGTATCTTGGTAAGAACTTTATCTACTACAACACTCCTCAACGAAAAAAATTTAAGCCATTTACAAACAATGAGGTCAGCATGTCGTCGGTGCGCTGTTTGCTTGCACCTGCCTCCCAAACGCTGACGTTGCCGCACCTCCTGGCACGTTCTTCTGGAAGCCACAGCAGCACATTCATTAGAGGGATAGCAAAACGCTTTAAATCTGCGGTAACAAATACATAAGCATATTGGGCATCTGACCTGAAAAAAAAGAAAAAAAAAAAAGAAACGGCACTGTAAAGACGCTGAACTTGTCACTCTTGTGTCCAACTTTCCGTAATGTCTGAATGTTTGTTTAAAGCTACGCAAAATTGCACTTCTGTCCGAGACACCTGCGCTCACTAGTTCGTCAAAACGAAGTGTTCTGCTGTTCAAAAAGGTGCGCGACCCTTGTGGCGACCAACTTCTCAAAATGCTTCCTTTCCCTCTTTTCCTTGCGTGTACTGTTCTGGGAACGAGCTTCAGGTTTTACCCCCGCATTGCCCCTCTCTCCCCTCACCGAAAGTTAAGGAAAAATTTCAGTCGGTGTGACGCCTGCGCGTGCCCCCCTTCAAAAAAAAATAAATAAATAAAATAAGCAGTCGTCTGTCGACTCTACAGAATGCTCCCTCGAATGGCGTCTGCTGGTTATAGTTACACGCGCCTAGCGTACGGAGAGCTCCCACGGGGCCCCGATCTCCTCCCTTTCCAGTGAAAGCAATTAATCGCCGGCGGCACGCGGCAGTCACCCTCCTCGTAGCAGGCGCGGCTGGCACCACACCTACTTCTCAGGAAAAGCGGCCGCCCTGCGACGTTTGACCGGCCAACTTCACCCTCGCTTGCCAGTAAGCCACAGACACAGCCTAAAAAAAACAGGCGCAACCACATGCAACGTTTTGCCCGCGTCTTGCAACCGTCTGCGGCGCCTGGCGCCGACGCGGAACGGGCGTTGGAGAGGGCGAGCAACCACATGAGACGCGCGAAGAGCGCTTCTCCGATCCAAGTTGCCAGACTTACTTTGGTAAAGGCAGCATCGTTCTGTTTAAGTCATTCTTAATAAACTGAAGAATAATCAAAACTTCAACAAACAAAACACGTTAAATTGATGTTCTATTAAATAAAGTGCTAAAGAGCCGCCAAATAAAGAGCCGCCATGTTGCGTGCGGAGGGGGACCGGAAATTGAGGACAGCAACATCCGGCGCAGACGCCGAAAACGGACCGAAAATCTGGGATGCGCAGACACCGGCGCTCCGAGCGCGCTGCTGTGTATTTGGTGGCGCGCGCTGAACGCGCGTCGCCGCGGACGGTCTTCAAACGCGACCAAAACGTCGCATGTGGTTGCGCCGTCCAGCCGTCCAGAGTTCGGACAGTTTTCATTCTGCTTGCGAGTGTGAATGAGTGAGTGTTCTGCTCGAGACCCGCGCAAATACACATTGCTTTCACACCGTTCGGCCTACCCAATGACGTTCCGGGCAGAAGTTGGCCGGGGCATGGTGCCGTCTTTCACGCACACGCTCACCTCCAGTGGCGGAGAATCGCCCGTGCAGTGGCGCGGGAAACACGTTGAGTTTATTTGACGCTAGAAGGGGCACAAGTCTCCCAAAATGTTGCGTACAATAAAAAACGTGAAAATCTTACCTTCAACCACCTCGCAGAGGCACAACCGCGTTGTTTTTAACGATTCCGGGCATGGTGCCGTCTTTCACGCACACGCTCACCTCCAGTGGCGGAGAATCGCCCGTGCAGTGGCGCGGGAAACACGTTGAGTTTATTTGACGCTAGAAGGGGCACAAGTCTCCCAAAATGTTGCGTACAATAAAAAACGTGAAAATCTTACCTTCAACCACCTCGCAGAGGCACAACCGCGTTGTTTTTAACGATTCCGGGCATGGTGCCGTCTTTCACGCACACGCTCACCTCCAGTGGCGGAGAATCGCCCGGGCAGTGGCGCGGGAAACACGTTGAGTTTATTTGACGCTAGAAGGGGCACAAGTCTCCCAAAATGTTGCGTACAATAAAAAACGTGAAAATCTTACCTTCAACCACCTCGCAGAGGCACAACCGCGTTGTTTTTAACGAGCCACTTTCAGCGATCACTGCATTTAGGCCTCGCGTCGGCTCGCTGGCGTATTCCGTCGGCTCGAAGGTCGGTGACACGGAGGCGACGTTGCAGTCCGTCGCACGTCAGTCCAGGCTGGTTCCACAATGTTCGCAACGAGCTTCGGTTGTTGGGAAGCACTTCACACACGTTCGTCCGGCCGCAAGTTCACACTGGCAATAAATTTTCGGGGATGCTGGAGCTCACACGACACACGACACCAACTGGCAGCCATTTTGTAAGGACGCGTAGAGGAGGAAGGGGTGAAGGAGGAGGAGAAAGAAATGGAGGTGGCGTGGGAGTTTTTAATACTCCCATTAGGACAAACGCAGTAATCACAGCCAGATACTGCGTTTTGTGAAGAGGTACAACCGTGGTAAATGCGCTTATTTACGACGGCTTGTGGCCCCCGGTGTAAACTGGCAGTTTTTCCACCATCATACTACCACACGTGGGAGCAGGTCGCCTGTCGTGAGGAGTTTAAAAGACGTATTCCAGCCAAGAAACTCCCATTCAGGCTAACTTGTGCTTTGTGTGCACGTGGGGGATTGGCCAAGAATCGGGCGTGAGAAGGGCTAATGCACCTGCTTAAAGGAGTACTGACACGAAATTTTAAAGCTGAGATCCGCTCTAGCAATCAAGTACAACGACAACACAAATAGGTGTCTGTGAATAAATGCATCTTTCTTTCTTTGTAGTTGTGTGTGTGTGTGATCTCTCTTTCGCGAACCTTACCGAACCGCGCAAATTCAACTCGTGCATTCGCACTTTCACATTCTTCCCCTCGGGGGGGGGGGGGGGAGGGGGGGGGAATGCGGGGAATTTTTCGAAGATGCAATGCGTAGTGCAGTTGGCCCGTGCTTGCTTTTTTTATTGTATTTAATTCGTAATAGTTTTTTCGCACACTTTTTTTGCTTAGTCTTCGGGTTTGGGGGAAATTTTATAAAATGAACCGTTTTGATTTTTTCAGTCATTTTCGTGAAAGGTTCATTATTTTAATTTTTTTCATAGAGGCGAGAAGCAAAAACGTCCATGTGTACGAGTTTCGGCGCACGTAAGATCCCCAGGTGGTCAAAATGTCCTTGACTTATTTCGGAATCCTGTACTACGGCGCGCCTCATCGCCTGCGTTGCGTCGGCGCGTTAAACCCCACAATCAATCAATCAATCAATCAATCAATCAATCAATCAATCAATCAATCATTTTTTTTTGTTTTTCAAAATTATGCCCGACCAATTATCTCCATTCACGCTATAATAACGATTACACATGTTACTTCCGCAAATCTGCATTTTTGTGGAAATGCAGGGCGTTTGACGGTCCTGGCTGTGGGGGTACTCTGAAAAGTATGCTACGCACTGTAATGTACGGCAATATTGACTTCTTCGTGTGCACTTTTGGAGAAACCTTGGGGCGTGAGTTGCGGCAGGCAATAAACTAATCTAGTGTTGGGATTCGCCCATGTTTTTCGTTAATTCTCATTGTAGGATTTCCTCGTGCGTTTAAGTTTTTATTACTTGGCCTAATTTTGTCCTTACCTTGACTGATAGCCGCTCTGTCTCTTGTGGCGCTTTTATAAAACTTTCGTGGAGCAAAGAACCCGGGGATAATGCAGGGTTACGGTGGCCCATGGGCTAGGATACGTGCCAACGCCTGGTTGGCACGTATTTTTTCACTTGCTGCGGGCGTTTGCATTATTGCAGCACCCAGTTTCAAACTGCGACGAGTCTAGCCCATACAAAAATATTGTATGGTCGACTATAGAAAATCCTTTTTATGGTCGTCTTTAGCTATTTGGCCCAATAATCTTTAGACTTTTCTATGGCTGTCTTTAGCGATTCGTATCGCCATTCCTATGGGTGTCTTTAGATTCTTCTATAACCGGTTCTACGGCTGTCTTTAGCTATTCTTATCGACATTCCTATGGGTGTCTTTAGGTTCTTCTATAGCCGGTTATATGGTTGTCTTTAGCTATTCGTATCGACATTCCTATGGGTGTCTTTAGCGTCTTCTATAGCCGGTTCTGTGGTTGTCTTTAGATATTTGTATCGACATTCCTATGGGTGTCTTGAGCTTCTTCAATAGCCGGTTCTATGGTTGTCTTTAGCTATTCGTATTGGAATCCCTATGGGTGTCTTTAGCTTCTTCTATAGCCGGTTCTATGTCTTTCTTTAGCTCTTCTTTCGATATCGCTATGGCTATAGAAGAATCTAAAGACACCCATAGGAATGTCGGTAGGAATGGCTAAAGACAGCCATAGAAATGTCTAAAGATAATTGGGCCAAATAGCTAAAGACAACCATAAGAAGGTTTTTCAATAGCCGACCATACAATATTTTTGCATGAGAGCTGCAGCCAGAAGAGAATCACCACTACTTGAAACACAGCGACAGCAGCAGCCGCTGAGAAATTATTAGCATGCTGCCATGCCGGCATAGAGCCTTGCAGATCTCTAGAACTTATCCTGTGGCACTTAGGTGCATTCTGTAATATATGCTCCGTGAACACTTCAGCGATATAGGGGGAGTGCGAGGTTGCGATTGCAAACACTTCGCCAGTTTTCATTCACAAAAGGCTTAAACACAGGCATTCAAGGAAAGCAAAATCAAGGGGTTTATTCATTCCATTCATCACATAAATGGCTACTATCTACGCTACTTCCCCACCAGTAAACAGTTGTTCACATACGCCGATCGAAAAACACAGCACACGCATTCCAACACTCTGGCTCACGCTTAAGTGACTCGCTCGACAGCCACACTACGCGGCACATTCCCCGCGAACGTCCGCCGAGACACAAATACCTACAGGTGCTGGGTAGACCACAGAAAAGAAAGCACTCAGAAGTCGTTCATTAGACTCAGTACTCAACGCACACAGCTGCAAGTTCGGTGGCTAAAATGGAAATGCACTCTCAATAAAACAATGAAGATGGTCGCACACAATGCAATGATAAAAAAAAAACGTTTTTCCAAGTTCACTCAATTAGTTCCTTGTAAGTTTTCTCAGTTCGCGAAAAAATTATTTTTGGCACATCACCGCGACCAAATCTTCACTTCTGTTTACGTTGCAGTGCCCATGGGGTGCAGGGTAGTTTAGAAAAGTATTCGTGAACACCAAAAAAAGTCCTGCATTTCTCGCACTATAGAGTCTCTTCAGTTCGTAAGATCACTCACCCTAGAGTTTTGCGTACGATGAAATTCCTGTCACAGTATCGCAGGTATCCATTTTCGCATGACTTGAAGTTGATGTTGAATTAATCGTAACACTGTCACCGTAAACACCGAAATTCACGACACCAAAAAGCGACACATTTGCTTGGCGTCACACCATCTACACGAGCACATTGCCGTCGAGTCGAACTTCCCAGCACCAGGCAACACGTGCCATGCCCGCGCACATCAGCAAGGAGACGAAATGTGGCTGACTGAGTACATCCAGTTATAAGCAGGTCCATCGCGATAGCAAATAGTGCGGAGATACATGCCCATGTTTCGATCTTTTTCTAACTTGTTCGCTGGTATTTATTTTTTTGGTAAGTACAAGATCGCTTAACGTTTTGTTTTCTTCATCCGAAAAAAGTATCTATTCTCAGTACTCAGGGAACATTGTCTGTCACTAGCATTGCTGCGCGCAGGAATACTAACACAGCGCGGGCCGCACGGCCGTGTCCTTCGGTACCCATCGCCAAAACCAGTATGCCAAACAAACAACAGAAAATAAAACAGGAAGCAGGGGTGTCCCCTCTACCCATTCATCGCTTCCCAGAATTTCTTCACCGCGCCTCCTTCGGTCCAGCGTGGGTCGCTCTCCCCCTTTCTCAATGACTAATCTGAAAGTGGGGCCCGCGGGAGAAGGAATTCGGTTGTTCGCAGCTTCCACCATATTTCTGAGAGAGCGTACCGTGGGCCGCGAAAGTTATTTCCAATCTGCTTCGACACTGTGAGGGCCGTTTTCAGAGAAGCCCGCTTTTTCACTTGACCGCGGCAGCGAAGGGCCACAGAGGAATAATTCTACAAAATTATACGTCTTTCGGTCAACGTTCATTTGCAAGCTTTGCGGACGCGCAGTATCCGAAGTTGCAACCTGAATTTGAGCGTTAATCAGTAGCTTCTTTTAATTGTACTTTCCCCGTATTGTTGGTATAATAAGTACCTAACCTTATTGAACAAATACGTTCATATAACCGGCCGATCAACCTCATCATCGTTATCCAATCTGTGTTGTAGATGTAGCTAGGTAAATCATGAGTATATGAATTTCGCGTCATAAGTCATATTGAAACCAGCAGAATAGGATGTAATGGTTGCTCGAATTATACCTATATAGGCTAACACTTTTCGATTAGCGGCTGGAAACTTGGAGCCTTATGTTACTATGTAGTTAGCTAAAGAAGCCTTTATGGATGCAGGCTTGTAAGTTCTGTGCCAAACGCTTTCTTAATGCCGGCAAAATGTTGCTTAATTATCACACATCTAAAGGTTTACAGTTATATATTGTACTGTACCCAGCCGCAGAAGCTTTTACGGCTGCCTTACTTTAGCTTTAAAGCAAATTCTCTCTAATAGCTGGTAGAAGACATCCGTATGGTTCCAAGTTTGTAGACTTAAAGCTAAACAACGGCCCATAGCCAGCCAAATGAGCTTTTATGGCTTTCTCTCTATAGCTTTAGGATAAACTCTTTTCAATAGCTGGCAAAAGACAGCTGAATGTTTTGAAGTCTGTAGACTTACAGCGAAACAACGGCCTATAGCCAGCCGAATGAGCTTTTATGGCTTTCTCTCTATAGCTTTAAAACGAACTCGTTTCAATAGCTGGCAAAAGACAGCTGAATGGTTTTGAGTCTGTAGACTTCAAGCTAAAAAATGGTCTATAGCCAGCCAAAAGAGCTTTGCCGCGGCTGGTCTATAGAACTAAAGCCATACATATTTCTTTAGCTGGCTACAGTTACCTGAATAGCTGTGACTCTATAGACTAAACACACTAGGATGTTCTATAATCGTCTAAAGAGAATTGTATGGTTTACAGTCTTTAGTGCAGGATCTATAAAAACTTCAATAGCTGGCTATAGCCTAATTTATGCCTTTTTATGGGTGACCATAGAGACCCATAGGCGGCCATAGCTCACCATACATTTTTCAATAGACGTCCATAAGGCATTTTTGTATGGGAGGGTATACTCATAAATCAGAGCTTGCGTGATGCTACGAATTGCCAGTAATACTGAGCAAGTGAACGCAGGAAAGGGAAATAAATGCGATGAAAAAGGTAAAACTCACAAAAAAAGTAATTTGTCGCCAGCTTTGATTTCAGTAATCGGATTACCATTTTCGCGAGTTGGAATGCGCACGCGGTAGCCGTTTCTAAGAGAACCAACTATCCAGGTTGGTCCGTACGAGCGTCTAAGCGTTCGCGCACGATTCGTTTTCCTTTTTACAGCGAAGTTGTCAATGGCTAGGATCCAGCAGATTACCTCCGACAACAGAGCGATGTAGACAAGAATAGCACGCGAGCGTAGCGCCACCTTGCGGCGCCCTCTCAAATCCCGGGTGTCGTGAAACTGTGCGCCACACCATAGCGTATGAAAAACAAAATCACAAAAGATGAAAGAAAGCTGCTAGGACCTTCATATTGTCATATAAGACGGTTGTACTGCCCCTGAAAAAAAATGGCTTGCCAGCAATGCATCTGCGTTTAAACGTAAATCCGACTTTGAGGAGGTCGGTGTCAGATATGTCTTTGTAAGCTGACTTTTCCAGGTTGTGTGTTGCAGAGAGAAGCATGGCCATCTATAGGGAGGGAGTATGGTTACAAAAAACGGCTGTACGTCTTGTGTTACCAAAAGTATCCCGAAACAAATTATATGAAAATTAGCCGCTAAGGCGACACTACCATTACGTCGATGATTATTTTGTTGTCATAATTAGTTCACAGTGGAGTCGTAAACGTTACGGAATTACTGTCCGCTGTCAGTACACTGCTATCTACTGAGGGACTCGGGAGTATAGCTACAGAAAACGGTTGTAGCTTCTTTTTTTTACCGGAACTAACAAGAAATTAATTATATGAAATGAGGTAGGCGACGTGGTCAGTGGTTCTAGGGGCTTGACAGTCCGTACTGTGATACGACAAGAGGTGGGGGAGGTGATTTAGGAGAGGATACGGTAGTTATGAAACGCGCCAGTTTGTAGTCTGGGCCAGATTCAGGATTCTTCGAAAGACAGTGTTGGGTGGGGCATGGGGTACTATTGGCAAGTGCACGGTAGTAAGATTGGATGTAGGTTAAGTAGGGGACTGAGAGTGAAGAGTGGCCGTCGTTGAAGCCGAGCCGCCCGGCCCTGAATGCCGGGAAGGAAAGCTGGCGGGTCGCAGTACGTCCTGCTTCTTTGCCACGAAGTGAGGCGTGTGCAGGCGTACAAACGATCAGAATTGTTGGTATGTCGCAGTGGCTTGGAAGATTTTGAGGGCCGCCGTGGGTACTCTTCCCAGGCAGTGGCATCAGCAGGCTTGGAGGGAATTCGTGATAATATGTCAGTGGTGGGTGTGTGAGTGGATGCCGCGAGGGCTATTGCGGTGGCTTTGGCCACGGTTGAAGATAGATTAAGGTAGGCAGGGCATTGACAAAGGTGCCCTTGGTGTCGATGACTGCTACGATCAATGGGAGCTATGCTGAAGTTGGACAATATCGGTGTACTGAGTGTGACGGTACTGATGATACTTCTATTAAAGGCGTATTCTGGCTGTGTCTTGGCCGGGGCGTACAAGTGACGCATGTGGCTTTGAATTCGTGCCACCGTGATATTGGTCAGGATGTTCGGTGGGAGTGTGAGAAGTGCGTCGTGGGTGTTGGTACAGGGGGGCCTAATACCTTGGGGACTATTCGGCTGGTAGGATTTGAGGGACAGAAGTGCCTGTTGCATAGCCTGTAGCGCCTATAAGTGCTCGGAGAGAGTGTTATGTCGTCCCACTTGAAGCACTTTTTTGTGCCGGTGTAGGCTGTGAAGTGCAGTGCAGTCTTGTACGTCCGGAGGATGTGTACGTCCAGCTTTCTGTATTCTCGAAGTTTGGTAAGTAGGGAATGCCGTATGTGATGCGGTTAACACGAGGGCGTGGACAAGATGGCAGGGGTCATCTTCTCTCCGGCCGTATTAGTGCGGATTTCTTCGCTGGGTTAGGTGAACAAGTTGCGATAACGCTCCCTAGAGAAGGACTACTCCAGACAAACCCGCGTGAAAGGGCACGAAAATGAAGTGAAGGGTTTCGCCTTGCGGGCTAAGTGCATCCCCGATAATATTTCGGCAACTTGTGTGGTGCGCAGGTGTTTACTGCGGGGTCAGGCACGAAGGGCCAAGGGTGCTGATTTGTGAGGAGCACGTGATAGACGGCGTGGTTGGAGACATCTTGCAGGACATCTTGTTGGTGCACCCTGACTTGCCTTTTTTATCGAGTGTTACATCGCACGCGTGGAAAGCGTTGCAGAGGTCCGGTGTCGTGGGAAGTTTACATAGTTTCAAGAGGCGACATTGGACAGCAGGGGGGAATGATCGAACCCTGGGGAGTGTTTTTGGCTGAAGTGTGGAAAGTATGGAAGGTGTGGTGTCCAAGGTGGATAGCTGCTGTGCGGTCTGTGAGGTAGGGGCGTATTTGTTCGATGGTTCGAGGGTCGCATTGTGCGTTGGGCAACCCGTGTAATATGACGTCGTAGGGCCCATTGTCAAATGCACCCTGGACATGTATGGTGAAGATGATGCTGGGGTGGGCTTTACTCAGATTGTCGATAACTTGCTCTGTGAGTTGACAGTGAGTTGACGCTTGTTGGCAGTACCTCGCAGCTGTGCTGCTCATAGATGGAGCGTCGGCGGCAGGGTTCTTATCTGTGAGGAGAATCGTTTCGGTATGCTTCTAGACCATGGTTTTTCTAAGGCTAACGCCTACTCTTCTAGGTTGTCGGTGATGTCATGAGGTGTTTGTGCTATTCAGGCCAATTAGTGACGGCGTGGTGCCAATTTTTCTGGCTATGGGCAGTGGAGATAGTACGATTTGAATGAGGTAGTGATCGCTTCCTGGGGTGGCTGGACTCGTCAGCCACGTTAAATGCCTTGCGTTAGCTGCGAATATGAGGGGTTTGGAGGTGTCAATTGATAGCGGTGGCCCAACCTGAATGAGGTACCCAATACGGGTAAAAATGAGAGTGTGGTGCTGGGTGGCATGTAGAATAGCTGTTCTCTATCTAGATGCTACGACGAAAAAAAATCTTAGCACGAATATTCGCATGTCGTTGTTATACTACACCACAGAACGTGGAGCCACCAGTAAGGAACAATATAAGTCATGACAAAGATTCAGTAGCTTGGCAAGGATGAAAAGTAGCTGGTCACGCATTGTTTGCGCTGCGTGGAGCGGTGCATTCATCGGCGCGGCGTTCATCATGCGGAAGGACTGCGCGTGCCGAAAACTGAAAACTTCCGTTGTTAGGACTTTGAAATCACGCGAACCGCGGTGAAGTACCACATGAATGCTTTCAGCGCTATTAAAAAAAAACTTCCTGCCTACCGTCGCAAAGCGCAACTCTCTAACGCCATTGCCTGGTCAACCACGCCACTTACAATGAAAGCCACAATCGACGGAGGATACTCACGGGCACATGCAGCTCCCGTCGGGAAGTTTTGTCTTACCGGTGAGCTTGCCTGTACCAAGATTGCACCAGTTGACGCTTATGGTCATTTCAGTAAATACAGGTGAAATGATAATTGGAACATATCTTCTTCGTTGCTAACGTGATAGCGCTATCAAGCTCATTGAGCGATCTTCCTTGTATGCTACCGTCCGGAGCAGCGTAGGTATCAGCAATACTAGTGTTTATCCAGCATCCGCGGAAGCATCACCGCCAACCGGAAACGGCAATGATGCAGCAGGCAGAAATGAACTGGAATCTGGTGCAGCGACGGCGGGAGTGGGCAAAGAGGCACGCCGATGAGCGAATGTTTTCCGTCGCTTCCGATCAAGGATCCGTTGGGTACGCCGGGGCCCGCTTCAAACTAGCTGGTACTCGGTGGCCACTGGTAAAGTGCTTAGTCATCCGATTGGCCTATTTCCGGCCCATCTAAGCGCGCAAGAGAGCGAAATTTGCAGGTGAAGGTAAAAATCGAAGTGCTATACGCATGCCAAGCGAATTATCCTTCACCAGCATCCATGGTGGAAAGAGCCATCAATGGGTTTATCGGGCGGAGGGTGTGTGCTTTTGTCGGGTCCATGTAAACGAGGCCCTATTGTGGCTCTCTCAGCTGACCTTACGCGCTTGAAGAGCATGAGTGGGGAAAGCATCACCTCCGTTCGAAATGTTTCCGCGCTAGCGTGTCTCACTTCTTAAGCCATTAACGTATAGGTTGCCCATCTACATTTTACCTTGCAAATGAACATTGTTTCTTAAAGGAGCCATGAAGACAGAATAGTTTGTTTTATTCGAAAGATTTCGCGTTTTATAGCTCCCCCAACGCTTGTCCGGCAGCAAATGATGCCGTATTCACTGATAAATTGATCAATTTAGGTTAAAATTTTGATTCTCCCGCGAAATCGTAGGTTTTCATAGTCACAAAAGACGTCAGAAGCGCGTGTATTCAAGCGAACGTCCACTGCGTCGTTCGGGTTTGCGGCCTTGCTGTCCGTCAGCCCTCCCAGATGGCGCTGCTATAGTCATCCACGAACCGTTGTCCGCCGTTGCTTTGTTTTTGAGCATATTTCCACCTGGCTTCTTTTTGTTACTGTAAAAAGTGATGGTCTCATGAAACCTGGGGTATCCTAGACAAATAGGGTCACGTAAGACAACGCCGCTTACGCCAATCGGCCAGTGTCCTGTAAAACAACTTAAAAGCGGCGGAGTGCTGTGCAGCTAAAACAAGCATAGTGCGCCCAGTACCAACAGCAGTGCGCATCGGTACTTCTATGCTTACGTGCGTTTTTGTAACTTTCATTATTTACCGCACCATTCTTACTACTGTAAAATGAATATGCATTACACTTAAGCGCAAATAGTTCGTTTGGAAAGCCTATAAGCCGTGCCTAATTTGCGTTTACTGTTCCGTCCTCAGCCAATCGCACAGCTGAGCTCATGTGACATCCTAGGTTCTGTTGCGGGAAATGAGCTAGTGGATCGCATGGCCATTCCGTTTTTGCCTAGTTATGTAGCTTATTTGAGCGAAGTGTGCGTTACGTTGGTGTCAGTATGATTCTATCGAGGAAATCTTTCGAATGAACCGAACTTGTGTTTTGTCCTCATGGCTCCTTTAACGCATATCTCTGTGCAGTGAATCCTCTGCTTCTAAATTTTTTTCGTAGGGAGTTCACTTCATGACTACCATCCTCAACGTATACGTGCCTCTTATTACGAAAAAACGCGAGAGCTGCAGGCGCGAATCCCCGAACATTCCTTGAGCACGGGCCGCGCTATTGCCGCCGAAAGGCACGAGTTGTGAACAGGTAGCAAAGCTTCCTTACTTATCCAATACGGAGTTAAACATGTGTTATACCTTGAACAATTGGAGAATAGTATTTTAGAAATAGACAAGTAGAACTCTTAACAAAAAATAACACAGGAAAATGCAGACACAGTCTTTTGTTTATATTATGTATAAATTGGTCAGTAACTGAATTTTTATTTTCGCAATCGCTTATTAGGGAATTCGGGGGTTTTCAGTGATCAAACAATAAACAAGCCCATTCTGCCAAGTTAGTTGCGGGTAACGCATCGGCAATGACGCCCTTCTTCATAGCATTCGAAAGTTTTGGAACTCTTGCCTGCAGCCACTATGCGTCGAACTGCAAACAAGGAACAGCCCGGATGTCGTTTCCCCGTTTGTGTGAAGCATGGACAATGGAATAAAAACTAAAAAGAAACAGTAGAGTCAAGAATATAGTAAAGGCCTAATCATAAGGCCGCTGCCTTTGTAGTAGAGCTATCTGGTTCCCTCCAGCATCAGCATAAATTATGAGAAAAAAGAAGCCTCGCACCTCAATGGCTTATTCTAGCTTAGGTTTTTTACAACATAGAACATACAAGCATTCGGCGATGGTCTGAAAAGAAGAAGCTCCTCCGTGGAACTGCGCGTACTTTATTAAACCTCACTTCCAAAACGTTCATATTAACAGCGCTACCGACCCAGACAAAAAGAAGAGGGAACAAACACGGCGCCGTGTTTGTGCCCTCTTCTTTTTGTCTGTGTCGGTAGCGCTGTTAATATTAACAAGTACCAACTCGTCCAGTCTTCCGTATTAGTTCCAAAACGTTTTAAATGCAGAGCATATCAGTAATTCACGATGTCACCCGCGTTGGCGTCCGTAGTCCGCACCACACCCCTCCCTACTATATAAATATAGGGTTGGAGCTCATGTGAAGTTTTCTGCCCAGGAAACAATACGAAGATACTGGCGAGGCGTCGTTTCATTCCGAAAAACGGTAAAAGCCAGGAGATCGTTCGCCGGCCATTATCTGCACGTGCAAATGTTTTGCGCCAAACTTCAATAGAGGTATAGCCTCTGCGGTATCTTTCGAATGCATTAATCTATTACGTGAACAGTCCTTTCTCTCCACAACAGCATGCTCAGTGAGTGGCACCATAACATAAAAAACTCTGGCCCTGGTATTTGTTTTTCTTGGAGATCCTTTCAGTTTGATCATATGCAAATTTCGTTTCAAATCGCGCGCCATCAGCCGCAAAGGGTTCGCACAACATCCGACAGATGGCGACGAGTGTACTGGCCAGTAGGAAGACGCATTGAAACATCCCCCTCGCGGGGGGCACGATCAAATGCAGAGCATTTCCGGGGGCGCACGACGTTAAGTAGTTTGCGTTACGTTAATGTTGTTGCACTTGTGGCAACTGCTGACGAGAGAGCGCTCGTCAGCAGTAATTTGAATGAGTGAAGGATATAAGACGCGTCCGTAGCCTCACATTCTATGTCGGCTTTGTGGCGCAGTGGTTAGAGCAACACGTACATAGCGTTGCGCCTGCAGGGTCGAGGGATGAAAACCTGGCGCCGGATAGTATTTGTTTTTTTTTATATAGTAGGGAGGGGTGTGGTGCGGACTACGGACGCCAACGCGGGTGACATCGTGAGTTACTGAAATGCTCTGCATTTAAAAAAACAAATACTATCCGGCGCCAGGTTTTGATCCCTCGACCCTGCGGGCGCAACGCTATGTACATGTTGCTCTAACCACAGCGCCACAAAGCCGCCATAGAATGTGAGGCTACGGACGCGCCTTATATCCTTCACTCATTCAAATTACCGCAGAGGCTATACCTCTATTGAAGTTTGGCGCAAAACATTTGCACGTGCAGATAATGGTCGGCGAACGATCTCCTGGCTTTTACCGTTTTTCGGAATGAAACGACGCCTCGCCAGTAGCTTCGTATTGTTTCCTGGGCAGAAAACTTCACATGAGCTCCAACCCTATATTAGGCTGTCCCTTTCCGGAGGATTGGTCGTGTGCAGTTGGGGCACTCCCCCCGTACACACGTCCCGATCTGTTATGGCGCCGCGCTCTGCTCATCAGCAGCCTGCGTCGATGTGACGGCGATGACGTGGGGACAGTTCCTAATTCAGTTCCATGGCAGCTCACTGCTACATCAAAAAAGGGACCCGCGTCGGTGAAAGGAGTTACCCTGGAAGCGATTCAGGTGCTTCAGAGACTCACCGCGATGTATGCATATCGCATATATATAACATCCTTGTTTTCTTGTATGCGCCGGCTAGTGCACCATGCACTTAGTTTGCCGTTCTTTCGTCTACGAAAGTACCGCACCCCCCTTTCCCGTTTTCACCCTTTTGCTACAGTTCATTTCGCGTTTCCCGGATCACTGATGTCAAAGCTGGGCTGTGGTTCCTCCGCATTCCTCGAAACGCCTGTGCAGTGCGTGCCTATTTTAACGCTCCCGTCTCGACTTTTCGGGGGTTTGGACAGATACCTATTCGTAGAGTAGGCCCTTTCTTACGTGTATCTACATGTATACTTGCTGTGACGTGACTCTAAGGGTAAGTTGCCCGGCCCACCAGTAGCAAAACGTGAGCTATACCGCACTCGGAGCTAATTGTCTTGTTTCTTCTTGAAGAGGACGCCATTCCAACCGCAGCTAAAAACAACAACAACAAAAAAAGGAAGAAGGTTACGCACAACTGTATGTCATTCGGTGTGGCTGTGAGCACTCTTTTTTCAAGTTATGTTTTCACTCTCGCCAATCCACCACTGGCGCTGAATTTTGCATTTTATGACCGTATCGTTCTCGTGACTACGAGCTCCTACTCGCCTTTTGGATACTTCAATACGCCGAATCGAATGCAGGCCGGTTATTGTGCCTTTGGGTACGCGCAAAATCGCGAATTCATATATTCTTAGAAGAGATAGAGCCGGCATCGTTTAACTTAGTTTTCCCGAAGCGTTGTGGTGAGCATATGAAAATGGAATACGAATAAATAGAAGACAGGAAATACACTGATGAACAAATATTTTGCAAATGCTCGCTTAACCCCAGAGACATTCCGTAAATGGTACACCCCATCCCTGCCGCCTCGATGTCCCTTCTGCGCCTCCCTCACACCCGCCAATCTCCAGCACCTAATTTGGCACTGTCCAAAATTTACGCGTTACAGAAATTTCAAGCGTCCTCCAAATGCCTCCTCCTCATACATCGACCCTCGAACACTGGAACCCTCCACGCTGACTTTAATTGCGCACTACTCTCTAGAAAGCGGTCTAGCGCGAGCAGTTTAGAGCCGTGAGCCTGCTCTCCTCACCCCACGTGGCCTCTTCCGCCTTCGTAAGGAGCCAACCAGCTTCAACTTGAATGGTTTATTTTCAAGATGTCCCAAGCCTCGAATATACCACCCTCTACTCCCACTTCCCCCACTTGACCTAGCGTCTTCCTGATATAACAAAGGCTACATTCTCCTCCTTCGAAACGGGGCGAATTACTGATTCGACCTGGAACACGGGGAAGTCACTTGGCATCAAGGACGTAAAACTTGTGCGCTCTTCCTGAATTTCAAGCCCCCGTAAAGCCGATAAAATAAGTACATCGTTTCATTGTTTACCTTCTGCCATGTCTAACGTGCTCGAAAATGTGTCAAATTTTAAGTACATTGAGAACAGGCCCCTCACTTGGTACGCTTCGTCTCTGAATGATATACAGTATGATTCGCTCACCCAGGGAAGCCATGGGGAAATTTCTTGCGCTATTTCGAAATCACGATTGGGACTGTAACGGCGGGCTTATATCATACAAGAATCAATACCACTTCCATGTAACTATGCTTCACCGGAGATGAATAAGGCACGATATAGTATTTACTGCGGGCTGTCCTGGTGTTATTGTTTACCACGCATATGTACTGCGTACACATTACCTGCTTACATCAAGGTCGAAGCCATGCAAGAAAGACTTATGAATGTGCTACACGGTATTTTTCAATTGACAATTGAACTCTCCCCCTAAACAGCTCCCCATGTACTTACAATGGGGCACTCGATACACAATCAGTTCAACGTCCTTCCGAATGCCTTTGAAACGACCGTGTAGCGCAGGTATAAGACGACTTGCGAATAGGCTCGAAATTATGCCTGGGGTGGGCGCATATATTTTGTGCAGATGCTATCCGGGGGTAAGTTTAACAGCGCGATTATATTTAGTGAGAGAGCCCCACTTGGTTTATTGTGGGGAAAGCCGAGGAAGCCGAGCGTCAGAAAGCATCAGAAAGCAAAGGAAGAAAAACTCCTGTAACACCTACGCCCTTATTGCGAGTTGTGATGCGAAAGCAATACTGTCCAATTGGAAAGCGTTGCGGGCTCTTTCGAGTAGGCATGTGACGCCAATGTCACGTGAATGTATTTCGGAATAATGTACTAATAGGGACACGAACACTGATATTTGCACAACATTGCATACAAAGGGTACCCCTTGCAAGAATAATGTTCCTTTCGCACAGTGTTGTGCAGAGCTGTATTTCTAGAATAAATAGAATAGAATTTTTATTTCATGTTCTCTATTAGACGTTATGAGGCGAGAGAAAAAGCTGATGTGGACAGCTTGACGAGCTCTCACCCCGTACTGGTGTATGGGCAGTAGATGGCGCCTGACGGTATACATCCTAGAGGCTTGCGTGTAATTAATACAGTGCAATTTCGATAAGACAGTGTTTTCCTGTAAAATTTAGTAAAATATTAATAAAAAAATTGTTACAACAAATGTCATTACATAAACAGAAATGAAAAAACGAACAAGTTTATACAATGTCTAGCGGAACATTGCTTGCATACATAGCCAGAACTGGTACTCTTCGGGAGAAAAGAAAAAAAATGAAAAGACAAATGATTATTTCAGGTACATACTTAGAAGTTCAGAAATCCTTAAAGAATGAAAGTCAACGCCACGTTCACAAAATTGATTTAGAAGTTTGGGGACAGTGTGGGACAACATTTGATTACCATAGTTGGTTCTTCAACAGCGAACCGTCCAATGTCCATATACCTTAAACCTATCCGGATCTTGAAGTGATAGTCTACTCATACGAGCTTGGGACATGAACAGAGAGCTGAGTTGGGTATGTAAATTTTAAGTATTTTGTCATTCTCGAATTCATGAGCATGCACAAGTGTGAGATTAAAATTACATGAATGACACCATGTCGAAGGAACGATGTTTTCTTTTTATTTGATATCAAAAATACAAATACGAACACGAAATACTTATACTGAAATAACAAATACAAATATTAGCAGATTGCCCTTATGGAACACACAAATGAAAATATTCTTTTGTGGAAGGGCAAAAAAGAACCTGTCAAGATAAAATTATTTTTTTAATTTATGGAATTTTCAGCAGCTTGCTGAACAGGGAGGAAACTCATCTTTTTTGCAGGCTGCTGACTGTATAAAGCCCAATGTTTGGCCTAAAGCTGACGGGTATACCTCATGTCCTAATGTAATATATTACCAAACAAAGAAAAATACTTTCTCCGGGCTTCAATTATGGTCCAGGTGATGTGAGGTGACTGTGAGAGGGAAAGAGGTTCCCAGCCTGCACCACATATGTATCGCAGGGAGAGAAAAGGAAGAGGAGGGGGTAGAAATACACCACTTCCGATGATGTAGAAGGCCTTTGTAGAATCCCCCCCAGCAATCTTTGGCCCGGGAGCTGCTGCTTCGGGGATTTCGTCGCACTGTAATGGAAACAGCGTTATAAACATTTCAAAAACCTCGAGTTACGGGTAGCATTCTGTCGTGCTGGCACTGCGTGAAGAAAAGAAACGGCAGTTGAAAAAGTGACCAGGTACAAAATTGTGGCGTTATTTATCGGCGATAAAACAGTATAGCCTGTAGGGGCGCAGCAGAAGTATCACCAACACCTCAGCAGATATGTGAAAATATCGTAGATCAGGCAAGTGCATCGCTGTAGTTTAGGCAATTATTTCTTTCTTACTGCTTTATATTCAAAAGCTCTCCAAAAGGACGTTTTCTTCATATACATAGGAAGGCCGAGCGCTTTTTCAGTGCAAAGGCGTGCGAGAAAACTTTGGCATAATTTTATTTGACGCCGGCACGTCAATTGGACGTCGTAAAAAAACCCTGTTCGCTGTTACACGCGGAGGGTAATGTGCCCTAGTTTCTTTTTATGAAACAATTTCCACCAATAGTATGGCGCAAAACATTTTATGAAAGGTCGAATAAAACTGCTAGCAATATCTTTTGCTAAAGCATAGGTAAACTGCGCGCACCGACCAACAGCCAGCGCATCTGTAACCATAGCCTCCTGTATAACGCCTTTACAGGAGGCTGAGTTATAACATTAGAAGCCACCGCTATGAGCAACCTCCACGCCGGCGCCGCGCCGCGTTTGCGCTGCCGCGCTGCCAATGTTTCTGCAAACCGCGAGTTGACACTCCAGACAGACGACAGCTGTGCTGAACACAACAAGATGGGGGCTGGTGTTACTCGTGAATGTTGCTTCATGTGAAAACTTTACCACTTAAACGCACCGTAAGACTTTCCAAATCGCCACAGGATCCAGACTACTCAACACACAGAACACAAATAAGCCGGAATGGGAGTAAATGGCTTGTGTCATAACTCAGTACCAATTCGGAGTTTTCAAAACTCCTTCCAATGGGAGTTTCGCCTTACTCCCATTATTTCGGCAGTTTTTTTAGTAGCATATGGGAGTTTCATTTTACTGCCACTACAATGGGAGTTTCCAGGGGTACCATTGGGAGTGTATTGTTTCCTCCAACTGGGAGTTTTCAGGGGGCGCATTGGGAGCAGTGTTGACCTGCATTCGAGGTTTTTTTTGTGTGTTTTTGTGCGCTTCATATATATGCGCTGCAGTGGAATTTATTACTGCATTTGGGAGTTCTTAATAAGGGCACAGGCCGCATTTTTATTTTTCGTTGGGGATCACGTAATTTCTAGTCTTTTTCCGCTTCAAACGTTGAATGGCGAAACGTGAAAAGTTTGTTTTCTGCACAGTCAATTTATTGCATAAAAATTACATGGATACGATATACGTGTGAACACGTTAATAAGACAATAAAAACACTGAATCAACAAAACACCTACATCGAGAACACAAGGTATCTTGGTAAGAACTTTATCTACTACAACACTCCTCAACGAAAAAAATTTAAGCCATTTGCAAACAATGAGGTCAGCATGTCGTCGGTGCGCTGTTTGCTCGCACCTGCCTCCCAAACGCTGACGTTGCCGCACCCCCTGGCACGTTCTTCTGGAAGCCACAGCAGCACATTCATTAGAGGGATAGCAAAACGCTTTAAATCTGCGGTAACAAATACATAAGCATATTGGGCATCTGACCTGAAAAAAAAAAAAAGAAACGGCACTGTAAAGACGCTGAACTTGACACTCTGTCCAACTTTCCGTAATGTCTGAATGTTTGTTTAAAGCTACTCAAAATTGCACTTCTGTCCGAGACACCTGCGCTCACTAGTTCGTCAAAACGAAGTGTTCTGCTGTTCAAAAAGGTGCGCGACCCTTCCTTGTGGCGACCAACTTCTCAAAATGCTTCATTTCCCTCTTTTCCTTGCGTGTAGTGTTCTCGGAACGAGCTTCAGGTTTTACCCCCCGCACTGCCCCTCTATCCCCTCACCGAAAGTTAAGGAAAAATTTCGGTCGGTGTGACGCCTGCGCGTGCCCCCCTTCAAAAAAAAAAAAAATAATAAGCAGTCGTCTGTCGACTCTACAGAATGCTCCCTCGAATGGCGTTTGCTGGTTATAGTTACACACGCCTAGCGTGCGGAGAGCTCCCACGGAGCCCCGACCTTCTCCCTTTCCAGTGAAAGCAATTAATCGCCGGCGGCACGAGGCAGTCACCCTCCTCGTAGCAGGCGCGGCTGGCACCACACCTACTTCTCAAGAAAAGCGGCTGCCGTGCGACGTTTGACCGGCCAACTTCACCCTCGCTTGCCAGTAAGCCACAGACACAGCCTAACAAAAACACCTAACAGCCGTCCAGAGTTCGGACAGTTTTCATTCTGCTTGCGAGTGTGAACCAGTGAGTGTTCTGCACGAGACCCGCGCAAATACGCATTGCTTTCACACCGTTCGGCCTCCCCAATGACGTTCCGGGCATGGTGCCGTCTTTCACGCACAACGCTCACCTCCAGTGGCGGAGAATCGCCCGTGCAGTGGCGCGGGAAACACGTTGAGTTTATTTGACGCTAGAAGGGGCACAAGTCTGCCAAAATGTTGCGTACAATAAAAAACGTGAAAATCTTACCTTCAACCACCTCGCAGAGGCACAACCGCGTTGTTTTTAACGAGCCACTCTCAGCGATCACTGCATTTAGGCCTCGCGTCGGCTCGCTAGCGTATTCCGTCGGGTACAAGGTCGGTGACACGGAGGCGACGTTGCAGTCCGTCGCACGTCAGTCCAGGCTGGTTCCACAATGTTCGCAACGAGCTTCGGTTGTTGGGAAGCACTTCACATCCGTTCGTCCGGCCGCAAGTTCACACTGGCAATAAATTTTCGGGGGCGCTGGAGCTCACACGACACACGACACCAACTGGCAGCCATTTTGTAAGGACGCGTAAAGGAGGAAGGGGTGAAGGAGGAGGAGAAGGAAATGGAGGTGGCGTGGGAGTTTTTAACACTCCCATTAGGACAAACGCAGTAATCACAGCCAGATACTGCGTTTTGTGAAGAGGTACAACCGTGGTAAATGCGCTTATTTACGACGGCTTGTGGCCCCCGGTGTAAACTGGCAGTTTTTCCACCATCATACTACCACACGTCGGAGCAGGCCGCCTGTTGTGAGGAGTTTAAAAGACGTATTCCAGCCAAGAAACTCCCATTCAGGCTAACTTGTGTTTTGTGTGAACGTGCTAGAAAATTCACTAGCCGAAACGACGACGCGAAAACCTAGTTACGATAAAACGTTATAACTAACTTTTTGCTATTCTTACCGAAAATGGCAAGCAGTGGCCATAGAATATTGAAAAATACAAAATTCAAACTGTGTTTTATGTGGCTTGACCTTGACAATGGGACGCGTGTAAAAATGAAAATTCTTTATGGCACCACGGTATACTCATTACGGCAACGGAAGTACCCCACATGTGCAAACGTTTTCGTTTTTCTCCTGGATCCCGAAAGGGCCGCCGCACTGGGAAACCAAATCCTCTCTATAAGCACGCCAAATTTACCGTACGATCCCGGGTATCGGATAAGGGTTTTGGCGCGGGCTTCTTACGACGACGCAAAAGCCATAATTTCGTGGTACTTGCTACATTGTCTGCAAACACAAATTCTTACAGTCTGCGCTCCCCCACCCCTCGTAAAAAAAGAAATCCAGGGACTTACCCATCCGCTCGTGTTCAACCGGGCTATGCCCGTAATACACACACCAGCCAGCTTGACAAGGCGCCGCTGCTTGGCTTGCGTTCCCGGTGGGCGGTGTAACAGGGTCGGTGTAACAGGGGAAGCAACTGCAGTTGCTTCCCCTGTTACACTGATTTCGGTGCACACATTTGATGTCAGCGGAAGCGAACGTGGTCAAGAAAGTGCGAGCGCTCGGAACTGAGTACGAACTATACAGAGCATGTGTCAAAGCGCGGGACCCCAACTTGCTCCGCGCTGAAATTACTCCATACTGCGCACGCACGCTAAAGACAAACCACCGGACCACAACTGCCACGAGCGAACTTTTTTCCACTCCTACTGCGCATGTGCGCGCAAGTTTTTTTTAATGTTTTTCGGCTTTCGCCGCGTCGTCGGGCGCGTGTCGTCGGCCGCCGCAAAGGAACGTTGCGGGCCATTGTGTCAGCGGGAATACGCGCTTGCGCTGCAAGCCACACATATCGCTCGGAGCGTCACTATTGCCCCTCTCTTTTTATTTATTTTCTGGCGTCAGGCTGTCCGCTAGTATATAGCCGTGACACGGGTCGTTGGCGCAGCATATAAGCGTGCTGTAACCACCTGAGGTTTTGTCACGGAAAAGAAGTCTGTCAGGGCCTCTTATATCACAGTATTGAGGCTGCCCACCGCATTTAAATAGGACGCTATCCGGGACGCGACTAAGAGTGTGGTTATTTTCGCGCGTCTGCCATTCTCTCCTGGAGCACTTGTCTAACGCGTAGCGCGTTCGAATCCCTGCATGTTGCGGCTTTTTTATTTCTGCCTTCTAAGTGGCATGGCTTGCGAATCGTATTCGCGAATCCAAAACAAGACTTTTTGGTTGAACTGTGAGACTCGCTTATTAAGCGTCAATGCATTGTTGAAGTCTTTGGCACTATTTGTTCAGTTTTAAACCCCTGCTTTGTATATATAAAACGGCAATTGTACTTTCAGAAGACGACATACTGATGTGTGTATCTTGCAAAATTGGTATGTCCTTATACAGTGTAAGCATACTTTCCTCCGTTCCACTTAAATAAAACACAAGGTAGACTTGGGTTGGGGGGGGGGGGGGGGGTATGGAGAGAGAGAATATAGGGCCGCGGCCGGCAACCAAATAATCCACATCGTCAATTGGCAGCACTCAGCACGTAAAAAATAGACGAACAGCCTTTATAGAAAGAAAAGGGGCTCCACGCCCTCAGGGGAAAAAGCGAGAATGGAATAATTGTTTTGTGCTATCATCTGCATATTCGAAAAAAGAGGCTAGCACGCACGGCCCCAAAACTAGCACTACTCTTCCGAGACCGCCCGCAATGTCTGTTACGGTGTACTTGTCCAGTAGATGATAAATTCAGGGTCGCGTGTAGGTTTCCGAAAGTAAAGGGAGAAGGGTGAATTTAATGCACGGCAGACTCTAAAAAAAGTCCCCGTACCGTGCCATGCAACCCTTCGGCTGATTTTTAAAGACGATAGCTTTTCTTGGGCTACGCAGAAATTTTGGTCTGTCTGTGTGTCTGTCTGTCTGTATGTATGTAAGTTTGGCTGTGACTCGATTCAGCCGGCCGGCCAAAGTGAAACGGAACCTCCGCAATAGTCTTTTATACCCACAGCCAAATCTAAACGTCTACGCCCTGCGTCAATGTTCATACTTGTCAACGTTGTTGAACAAGAACAAGACATTACGCAAATATAAGGCAGAGAATACATAAGTGATATTTGCAGTGTTCCTTTATTTAAAAATTTATGGATGCTTGGTTTTTGCCATAACAAATGAAATATACATGAACTGCTGAAAACCGTCGCCCGCTGTTGCCCGCGCTACTATAGCTGCTGGTGGCGTTTAAGAAATCAAACGATAATAGCAACGAAAGGTTCCACTAGATAGGTTTCACTTTCGCTTAGAACGATCGCGGAGTAGGGAAACATGGTTCTTTAAACGTTTTTGTAGGGTGCCTTGATTCATGCGCGTCTCCAGCGTACGGCAGCGCTGGCATCGAGGCACCCGTTTGGGAGCAGTGAAATGCGGTAAATTTAAATTGAGTTGAGCAAACCTTTAGCGTGTTATCTCTAAAGGAACGAGACAGGAGAGGAACAGCATGAGAGGTGACGGGAAAAGAGAAGGGAGGCGTTTACTTGGCAGGGGCGCCAGTCAACTATTGTCTTTCGTCGACATTTGCCACGAAAAAAGCAGATACGCGGGCATTTTTTAAATGCGAATGCATTTATTAGCCGGGGGTTGTCTTGCTCCGTTGGCCGGCATGCGCCTGCATTCCTGCAGCGCTAGCGCACGTGAGCGCGCGCACGTGCGCTCGCGCCTCGTAGTTCTGCCTTCGTCGTCGTCGTCGTCGTAAATGCGAATGCATTTCTGGACGCGGCTATGGAAAGTGTGCGCGTGCGCTCCAAACCCTCTGACCCCCTTGTCTTGGTTGGCGACTTCAACGTTGACGTGCGCAAGAAGAGTGGCGAGTGGCTGGTCGAGTACATGCAGACCAGGCACTATTATATATCTGCCGGCTTCGACGCGTGCCCCACTACCATTCACGGGAGTTGCATTGATCTGGTCTTTACGCGAAACTGACGCGCGTATGCTTCTCAAAGACCCTTTGACCGAGCACTTTAGCGATCACAAGGCAGTGATTGTGGCCGTCAGGTACAACGATAACACAAACAGGTGCTGATGAATAAATGATTACGTTCACACACTCGTCATTAATTACGCCATTACTCGCAACACACTCATCGGTGCACCCAATGCATTCGCATTTCGGCACGATTCCCTTCGGGGAGGTGCGGGGGACTTTTTTTTTGTTACGGTTCTATATTAAAAGCGATAGAATAACGGAATGTAATACTACAACTGCCGGTTATGCGCGTGCATGGCGTCACCACAACACGACCGGGCTCGACATTGTTGCGAACGAGCGGCGAATTCGGCAATATACAAACCGATGTCGGTTCCAAGCGCATGGAAGTGCTCACTATACCTAATTTTGAGGCAATTTTTTCGTCATTCGCTAACATATTTTAGACTCCAATATGTACCACGACATGTCGTCGTTGCGAACGCGCGGTGAGAAGGTCGTTCTTGTTTTGCGTGATCTTTCGGCGTGGTGTGGAGGCGTAAGGATACAAAACGGCCCAAACGGAACGCGGAAAGTCAGACGGCCCGTCCCAGAGCCATCCTGCGGCGCCGAACAATGCAGCAGACGACGCCCGCCACCGGATATTCTCGCAGACGTCACCGAGCCCTTATGAAAATGAACTTTTCCTTTCTGTTTACTTTGTGCCTCCTGCATGTTGACTGTGTGGCCTTTCTTTTGACTTTTCCTTTGTGTTACCTCTAGGACATAAGCAGGCTGTGTACTTTTTATAGACTGTCGGATAAACAGCCATGATGTTTTACCTTTATATGTACTATGGTAAAGACCAAGTTTAAATTTCTATACGAAGATTTTATTTCGGATGAGAGGTATAAAACTTTAAAAATGATTTGCTTTCTTCTCTTTCTGAGTTCCGCAATGCTATTGCCCATGTGTGTACTCAAGGCAAAATGAAGTCAAAAGACTTTGGCCTGTTTCCCCTGTGTTGCCTCTAGGACAAAGGCTGTAAGATAGAACTTGAATTTGCTGTCTTAATTCTTCTGTGTGCCGTAATGCTGTTGCTTATGTATGTACTGAAGGCAAAATGAAGTCAAAAGACTGACTTATGTATTTTGTGTTGCCTCTAGGACACTGGGAGGAAGGATAACTATTTGTTGCCTTACATTCTTTTTCTTAAGATTGTGCTTCCTCAAGTAAACATAAAGTCGAGCATGTAAGCCTTAATTATACTCGAAAGGTTAAGTTTTTTGGCTTGGCTAGAGATGGTAAGAAACAATGCCGATGGTTTGTGGAAATTCTGCAGCACTGTATACGTTATTTCGTGCTAGTGAGGTCTGATAAATTCGCAGAATTAATATTACCAACTGGTACGTTTGTATGAAACAGTGGCGTAAGATGGATACATATTGAACGAGGCTGTTCGTAGTGCCTCGTCCTTCCCATTACGAAAAAAAATAGGAGGGAGAAGAATATACAGACCAGAAAAAGTAAAAAGAACACAAAAAGCCGAATAGAAAACGAAGCAATGAAAACAAAAACAGCCTAAAAAGTGCTTCCGATTGTCCTAGTCTGTTTTCCTTCAGGGTCGTTGTAAAATGGCTTATCCTTGCAACTAAATGCTGAAGCGGTGTACTGTTTTTTGGGGCAGAGCTTGCGGTAGAAATATATTGCGACAGAAAAAAAAGTGACACAGCCAGACGAGAGCAACAAGAGCAACAACAATGTCAAAATGTAACCTAAGGCAGAAAAACTTCAATTAAAACACGGTTAAAAAAAAAAAAAGAAAACCATAGATTACTGAGCGGGTTTCGAACGTCCGCCCTTTGAATCAGTAGGCGAGTACTTAACCTCCAAGCCACCAAAACAGTGCACGATCAGAACGTAAACCTAGGTCTAAATACTTGAGCTCACATAGTCGTGCTAAGCCTCCATTTGAGTGAATTGTTCGCCTGCGTGGATTTGACGCACGGAGCTTTTGTGTGCGTGCGTGCGTGCGTGCGTGTGCGTGTGCGTGTGCGTGTGCGTGTGCGTGTGCGTGTGCGTGTGCGTGTGCGTGCGTGCGTGTGTGTGTGTGTGTGTGTGTGTGTGTGTGTGTGTGCGCGCGCGCTCGCGCGTGTGTGTGTGTGTGTGTGTGTGTGTGTGTGTGTGTGTGCGTATGCGTGTGCGCGTGTGTTTGCGTATGTCTGCGGGGAATAATTTTTTTATCCGGCCGTTCTGTTTGTGAAAAGCCCACAAACAGTGAATGGTGAATGCTTGGACGCTGAACAAAACACAAAACAGTCAATCTAGATGTAGATGACGATGATAATAACTTCGTTTGTTAATCCATTTTTATTCGCTTTTGAGTAGCAACAACTTACGACAACAAAAGACGTTGCTCGCGTCAAGAAAATATACTGCCATTATATATATGTTTGCTATTATCAACTTTAACAAAATACTATAATGGCGTCTGCCTAGTTTGCTTCAGGGGTGATGATGAAGAAAGAAAGTAACTGCTAAAACTCTATAACTGCTAGATAGCCAACTGTAGTAATAAGTCTAGTCTAGGCTAGCGTATATGCAGTCATTGTTCCGGGAGAGTGCGGGAGAGGTTTTTCGCACTTGATCTCACCCCCACTGCTCTCTGCGCATGCGCCGCGTTGCTATGGCAATGGAGGCGCGTCGCCTGCGTCGTCTGCTTCCTCTCCGCCGCAGCTGCGCTCCGCGGCGCCGAAGTCAAACGGGAGCGCGCGGCACGCCGCTCGTCGATGCGCGCCGTCGGCAACGAGAAGCGTGTAGCCGCGTATGCGATCACGATGGAAACAAAAACAAAAGCAAAACAAAGAAAGAAAAGAAGAAGATTCGAACGCGGAGATCGAGGCATTGGGCACATTTTTCTCAGCCTAGCAATGAACAGCTGATCTCACGATCTCAGTGCTTTCGTCAACTGCAATAGAGAATGCTTCAAACTCGTGGCATCGGTTGATCAATCCTTTTTCAATGTCTCCACTGATCTCGTTAATTCTCTGGGCGACTGTGTTTGGAGAGAGGCTTATTTTCTCGAATGTCTTTTTCATGCTGGGACAGGTAGCATCAGCCACTCCGAGCAGGCACTGCTTCACGAACAGACCTTCAGTGAAGGGCTTGGATATGATTTGGCGATAAGCTCAGAAATGACGAAGCTTGCCCTTGCCGTTTCGTCTCTTGCTTTGGCAGCCTTTTTGAACAGGTTTTGCTGCTTTCCCAACGCCGCCTTCAGTTGAGTCACGGTGTGCTCGCGAACGCTGCCAGTAAGAGCACCATACATCTCGTGATGGCAAGAAATGAAGTGGCGTCGAACATTGTACTCCTTCGGCACAGCCACAGTCTCGTGGCAGACTAAGCACAACACATTGTCTCTTGATTCCGTGAAGAAATAAGAAAGTTCCCATCGCTCCTGAAAGCACCTCTTCTCGTCTTCCACTTTGCGTTTTGAAGACTGCTTGGACAACGACATTGTGACCCGTTAGACTTCCACAGCAGAAACCTTCGTCGTTTGCAGATCTTTCAAAAAACAACAGGTCAGAAAGACACTTGTCACATTTACGGAGGCGACAGGCGCGTAGGAGCACAATTATGTAGTGCGCTCTATCATGAATGATCTTTAGTAATGATCTCAGGATCAACACCGACGAAACAAAGGCAATTCTATTTCACCCCCGACATAAATATTTCACATTGCTTCCCATTCATATAGATAATACCGAAATCGAAATAGTAGCGCATTTCCAAACTTTAGGTGTATACTTTTCAGAGCATATGTCCTGGGATAAACACATCAGTTACCTAAACGGGAAATTATCGGTTGTGACTGGCTGTATGCTGAAACAGCTACTTTTATTTTCCCATATCTGTTAATATCATTTTGTACAATGGTCTCTTTTCATCTCTATTGAATTATGGCGTATTAGTGTGGGGCACTACCACTCTTCAAAACATAGGAAAACTACTCCTTATGCAGAAACGAGTTATCCGAATTGTAAATAAAGTACCTCCGCTATTCCATACAAGTAGTCTGTTTCATGACCTTAAAATTATCAATGTAAAATCCATTTAAGTTATCTCAGAACTTTAATTCAGAAACAGCCAGAAACGTTGGCACAATGGCCGAACTTGCGAAACTACGAAAAAACGTCATTTCTTATGCAACCCGCAGTCCTAGAGCAATGGCAAGTTGACACGTGCCGCACAAATTATGGAAAGCAAATGCTGAAATTTTGCCTCCCTTCAATGCGAAATCGACTTTATTGCGAACATGGAACTGATATTTTTACAGTCTCTTTTATAGATCTGCGTAACGCGTTTTTGTAGTTGTCTCATAGACCTCCTGTATTTTTTTTTTCCATTGTATTCTGTTTCTCCTTTGTTATCAATGACATTTATATGTTGCTGCAATCCCGGATTAACTATTGTTCTTAGCGTCACACATTATGGAATGCCTTACTGACCTCCTGGTGCACACAAAAATCCTTTCCCTTATCTAGTCACTATAGTACGGTCTCTGTTCTTTGTTGTAGTTTTTTTTTTGTTTTACAAAAGTGGCGCTCTGCTTCTGTACGCGAAAAACATGTAATTGCTTTGTTGCCAATATGAACACGGCCTCCCTTGTGCCATGTAGGGGGCACGGACCTCTTACAAGCCTTTGTATGGCTTTTTGTCTGTGCCTCCAAACATCCTTGATGTTGAAATAAACTGAATTGAATTGAATTGAATTGAATGATTGACTTGGGACGCCGCTACCTTTCCCAGTGCTGTCAACAGGTAGCGAGTCGGAGGATAAGCGCTTAGTTTTCAGTCTCTATATGGGGCGTTTGATGTCTGGAAGTACACAGTTTCGACGTGCAATGTGCAGTCTTTTCCTCAGCAGCGCGATGTCGCTCTCTTCCAGGCCATAAATAACGCTGCGACCCGCCCCTAAACGCACGTGGGCGCATTTTGGAGTCCGAACCCAGAATCCGACGTGTGGCTGCGCCCTTTTCGCCACATCTGCAGTTAGGTATATTTTTTCACAGCTTCTAGTAACATAATCCATGTATGCGCATCTGGTCATGGGACGCATTTTTGTCTTTAGCAAAGAATGTATGCTTTGTTTTACCTGTCCTGTTTTTATTTGATGAATATATTGTTTCTGGGACACGTGTTATCACTCTCATAGATTTACTAGAGGACACAATCTACGCTCTCATTCTGGTTTAGTACACTCTGTTCTGGTTTAGCAATTTCGAGTCAGGAGCAGTTTCCTATTTTGATATGTGTTCCTACACTGTGTACCCCATACGTGTATATTCAACAAAACTGGTGTTAATTGTCGCATGTAATAAATATGTCCTGTGCTTTTTTAAATAAATGAATGATTCATGGATCCTGTGCTATAACCAGCCTCCCTTTGTCATTGAAGCATGGCATAATCCATCTCAAACGATCAGGGCCCGAACAAAAGAAATGCTTAAGAGGCCTTGCCGTTTTCTACGCAATGATGGCACGTGTATTATATTTTTATTATTGCGTAATTTTTGGCAACTTTAAATTCACGATGTAAACACGCCTTGTGCGGTGCATGAACGCGTCTGCTTGAGAGCGTTCGCGTTACTTGATGCCGAATTCTGCTTTGTGGGGTCTGTGAAAGAACCGAAAAACAAACACGGGATGAAGCTTCTTTCATTACGTGGTTCATCTTTCCCGGCCTAATGAAAAAAAAAAAAAAACACTGCGCTTGCGGAAGGCTTTCAACCCTGCAGTTGCGCGTAACCTTTGCCCTTATAAGTGCAATGCACTTCTTAAGCGACCCTGAACCAGCGTCCACCGGCGATGTCCGCGCACGTGGAGATGGGCGCGCGCAGCCTGGCCGCTGACATGGCACATACCAACGTGGGGGATTGGCCAGGAATCTCCTCGTCTTCCTTGGCAACGGGGGGAGACGGGCGCGCGCTGCCTGGCCGCTGACATGGCACATACCCACGTGGGGGATTGGCCAAGAATCGGGCGTGAGAAGGGCTAATGCACCTGCTTAAAGGAGTACTGACACGAAATTTCAAAGCTGAGATCTGCTCTAGCAATCAAGTACAACGACAACACAAATAGGTGTCTGTGAATAAATGCATCTTTCTTTCTTTGTAGTTGTGTGTGTGTGTGTGATCTCTCTTTCGCGAACATTACCGAACCGCGCAAATTCAACTCGTGCATTCGCACTTTCACATTCTTCCCCTCGGGGAAATGCGGGGAATTTTTTCATTCGGGTTTTCCATAAATAGTTAGTAATGAAAATATTTATTTATTTATTTATTTATTTATTTATTTATTTATTTATTTATTTGTACAGCAAGCCTCTATTTAGGCCCAGCACAGGAGGGTGAACAGAACAACTTCGACAACAACAAAAAGACTGATCAACACGTACGAGACTAGCATCGTCCCGGACAAAGGAAGCACATCAAATACACAGCTTACAAAAGTTGATAATCTGCGTAAGAAGTTCTGAAACAGGCGCTACAAGGATGGGATGCACAGACAAGGGCGACGATTGTATCAAGTGACCCATGCTAGCGCCGATTTAGCTTAGTCATAACCAGCGCATACGACACGAATCGTGAGATCAGCTGTTCATCGCTGGGCTGAGCAAAATGTGCCCAATGCCTAGATCTCCGCGTTCGAATCTTCTTTTCGTTCTGTTTTTTTTTTTTTTTTGGTTTTTGTTTCCATCGCGATCGCATACGCGGCTACACGCTTCTCGTTGCCGACGGCGTGCCGTGCGCCATGGAGGCCGCGCGCTCCCGTTTGACTTCGGCGCCGCGGAGCGCAGCCACGGCGGAGAGGAAGCAGGCGGCGGAGGGGAAGCAGACGACGCAGGCGACGCGTCTCCGTTGCCATAACAACGCGGCGCATGCGCAGAGAGCAGTGGGGGTGAGATCAAGTGCGAAAAACCGCTCCCATTGTTATAGGTGCGCAAGAAAAGACGTGGTTGGTTCGCCTCTGGTTGGTTCGTTGTGCGTGGTTTTGGTGGTTTGTTTTCGATTTGCTGGTGTTACGTGAATTACTACGTGCTCCTCCTGCCGTAATATTACGTGTTAGTGCTCTTGTGCCACCTGAAACATCGTGAGTGCTGGCAAAGCGTCTGTGTCGTCGCCGTACTGCGCTGCTGTAGCAAACGCACATCGAGGTCGCCATTTGACAAAATACCTGACAAGTTGTGCGTGCCTACGTGAATCAAGAGTCTCTACTGCAAGTTCCAGTCTGTCGACGCGACGTGTGAAAAATGCTGCGTGTTCTGCCGTAAGTGATTGTTTATCGTGGTGCATGTTAAAATTTTATTACGCGTTGCCGCAGTGCTGTTTTGTTAAACGTGTTGAGTATATTCCTTGGTGTTCGGTTCGCCGCGCTTCTTTTATTGTAAATTACCGGCTGCGTCGGCGCGGTCATAATGAGCTTCCAGGAGCGGCGGCCAGTGTGCTGTGGGAGTGATCGACCCCCTTGCCATTGCCGGCAACGAAAATATTATGCTGACGGCCCAGCGGCCGCCGCTTGGCTTGGGTGGATTCGACGCTAAAGCTTGTTGCATGAAAAAAAAAAAAAAAAACTGCGTTAATGGTTGTAAAACAAAACGCCCACTCCCCGATTTTTTTTTAGGAGGCAGTTGACCCACAGTATATTTTTTTACAGGACGTAGGCAGCTTAGCATTGTTCTAACGGGTAGTTTTCGTTTACGGGTAAAGAAATGCAAGGAGGCTGCATTACATTTGTAGTTATCATGCGTAAGAGTTGCATATACGTTGAATTTTCAACATTTAAGCATTGCTAGCAACTTTATAAGTAGTACCACATGCACAAGGTCTTTAGGCAGTGAACATTTGACCAGATAATTGTTTAGACGTCGCAGCTTGAAAACATGCTGTTCCAGCCTGCATTGCTGGTGCAGTCACAGGGCAGCTTTCACTGTTTTAATGCAAGAAATTTTTCCACCTTCCTCCTCTCGTTCTGCAGGCTAGCCAATAAAGTTGTCTCTCTCTCTCTCTCTCTCTCCACCTTCCTAAGCTCATCCAGCATCGTCATGATCAGACAGAAATTCTTGTGTGGTGTGACATTATTTGTAGCTGGCTTGCATAAATTGTGTTGACTGTAACATGTTGAGCATGGGTTAAACGTGTTGATTCTTACAAATATGCATGTGATGGGGTTACAATCACGGTGCGAAAAAAATTAAACAGGGCGTGGGCTTGCCACCGTGCTCCTTCGCCATCCTGTTTTTTCGTTTCGTCAGCATTTCAACTTGCCTACCCCTTGGAGGTATTGGCACGCTGAGACGTACACCATGTGCCTCAGAGAGAATTGTAATGGCGCCATGAAGACAAAATACAAGTTTGTATTATTCGAAAGATTTCGTGTGGTATGGTGCCCCCAGCACTTGTCCAAATGCAAACGATGCTTTATTCACTGAGAAATTCATTAATTGAAGCTAAAATTTTGGTTTTCCCCCTAAATCTTGCATTTTCAGGCTCTGCAATGACATCACAGGAACCGACCGCTCTGCAGCCGATTGGGAAACCTTCTTTACCGTTAGTTAACCTATATGGTGCCACCATACCGTGGCAAGCCGCTTTCTGCTTTTGTTTTGTTTTTACCGTATTTAAACGTGGCTTGTTTTTGTTCAGCGAGAAAATAATCGTTTCGTGAAACATAGTGCTCGCTCCACAAATATGGTCACGTAAGACACCGTTGCTTGTGTCAATCGGCCATTGTTGTCCGAGACAACCCCAACGCCCCGCAGTCCTGTGCAGCTAAACCAAGCATAGTGCACGCAGTACCAACAGCAGTACGCATCGGTACTTCTATGCTTACGTGTGCTTTCCTAACCTTTACTGTTGGTCCCACCATTCTTACTACTGTAAAAAGAATGTGCCCTAAATTTAAGCGCAAATAGTTCGTTCGGCAAGCTTATAGCCTCTGCCTAATTCGCGTTTGCTGTTGCCGCCCTCTGCTAACTGCAGAGCTGGCTGGTATGACATAGGTTCTGTTGCGGGAAATGAGCTAGTGGGTCGCATGGCCATTTCCTTTGTTCCTAATTTGTAGCTTATTTGAGTGGAGTTTATGTTAAAAATGATGTCACCATGATTCTAGCAACGGAATCCTTTGAATGAACCAAACTTGTGTTTTCTCTTCATGGCTCCTTTAAAAGCCGTAACCACGTTTCGCACCCTCTGGACCAGAGAATATGCTTGCACAGTGGAAATCTGGGGCCACAGATTTCTACCACCTAGGGATATTTAATAGGCTTAGTTTAACATTAATTCAGTGTAAGGATGCTTCTGTTCCTTTAAAGTATGGCTGAAAGCCTTGTAAGGATTGTCATGTATGTACAGTGCTCACGGATTGAAACGCGACACTGCAAGTGCGTGGCCTGCGCTACATGCAGCGCCGCCAGTGGACGCCCGTGGAAGCTAGGTGTTGCATTGTGGTATACCACGAGGATGAGAGTGTTTTGACCATAAGCTTGCTGCTTCCGGTTGCCAATAAGCGGGGCAGTGGTTCCCCGCAGCGACAGCGGTGCGCTGTCAGCGACAGCGGCGTCCATGGACGGCGCTGCATGTATTTGCGGCCACGCACTCGCAGTGTTGCGTTTCAATCAGTGAGCACTGTACTTATTTTTTAGCTTGAAAGAACTGAAGGTGCCTTTTTTGCACCTACAAAAAAGAAATTCTGTCATGTCCTGTCAGAGCGAGTATTTCACGGCATTATACCGCATATTTACGGCTTGTTTACTACTTGAACTTCCATTTTTTACAGGGCCAGGTGTTTGACATGGAGGATGTACGTTGTGAGCTACCAGAAGAATTGGCTGCCTCCTGTTTCTATCTATCCTGCACGACCTGTAAGTGGAGTTCATTACGGCTGTGAAATGCATGAAAATCTCGATTTTGAAGGCTGAGAGAACATGAAAACATAGAAAACCATTGTGGCATTCTCGTGGTACCTTAGTGATATTAAGACATAAGAACATTGCAGAGATGGGGCAAAAAATAAGGAACCGATGAGGGTGAGAAACTTCCTGGTACCTTTCTTATTTTTTTGTCGCATCAGGGCTGCGTCCTTGCTCCATGAATTAATCAATAACGACTTTGTCACCCTTGTTCACTGTGGTAGTTGCGTGGTGCCCACAGACAGTGTGTGGGGATTTTTCTTCTACCGCCTATTACAGATGAACTAGATCTTTAGACTTCTACTCAAAAGTCATATTATGGATTACATTACATGAGTGAAACAATTCCATGCACCCAGAAATATAATTTAGGTTAATTCACTTCAATGCCCTAGATGCAACTTGTGCCTAGCAGTGAAAAGGGTGTAGTGCGTGCCTTTTAGCCACTGTGTTTCATGTAGTCTCACTGGCCATCGTAGCCCCCCCCCCCCCCCCCCCCCCGAACAGCTATTTACTCTAGCAAATATAATGATGGTCCTAATTGTAGAAGGGTACCCGCCACGGTGGCTCAGTGGCTAAGGCGTTGCGCTGCTGAGCACGAGGTCGCGGGTTCGATTCCCGGCTGCGGCGGCTGCTTTTCTGATGGAGGCGAAAAGCAAAAACGCCCGTGTGTACGAGATTTCGGCGCACGATAAAGATCCCCAGGTGGTCAAAATTAATCCGGAGCCCTCCACTGCGGCGCACCTCATCGCCTGCGTTGCGTCGGCGCGTTAAACCCTACAATCAATCAATTGTAGAAGGGTACTCAGCAATTGAAGAAAGAGCTGTGGGGGGTTCTGGTTTGTGTATCAGACTTTGTTTGGAATATTATTATGTAGCCATGGATAATGCAGGGTTTTTGTAAAAATATAGATTATCGGAGCAAACTTGTGCTCCGCAGTAAACATAAAAAAACACAAACCTCGAAGGAGTCAGCAAAGGGACGTGCATGGATGAGCGTTGGCGAATTGAATGCTGCAGGGTTTCTTTTGCACTCATTCATTTAGATCGAGAACATTTTCAATAAAAAACAGGAAAAGCTAGGATAGGGATCGCAAAGCAACACCCTTTCCATATCAAACAGGACTGCTGGTGCAGCATACAAAGGAAAAAGGGGAAAAAGACGGTTCCCTTAAAAAAGGATAAGATTGCAGGGTGTGGCCAGGTGCTTGTAACAAAACATTTTGTAAACAAATCAAATGGCGTGGTTGGGGGCAATATTATGATGTTTATAGTAGGAAAAACCTGCATTATTTCCGAACAGTATGAATGCTCTGTGTGCAAACATATGCAAAAATGCTTGTGTGATTTTAGCATTTGAGTGCACGTTACAGAGTAGTCAGCTCAAGTTACTGCGGTAGCTTTCCTCATTGCTGGTAAGCATAAACCCTGAAATTAAATTTGCTGTATTCGACCGCTTTAACCCTTTCACTGTCACTGATGTCCTGGTTTGTCTTCGAATTTCTCCTCCACGGTGTCACTGACATACCGGTGCGTTTTCTGTTGTGCGTTGAAAAATTCGTGCCATGGTGCAAAGTTGGCGCACCTGCACTGTGTGCTATCTGTCAAATCTTTCTAGTAGCTTGTATTTTAACAAAGTACAGAGCGACCACGCCCAGCTTTCGCTGCTTGAGGGTCACTCCGTGCACTGTACATCTGTTAGGATGAGTGACCACGTGGCACGCGTGCAATGATGGGTGCAAGTGTGCTATCCACCACGTTTTTCTAGGGTTGTTTTTTATATCTGTTCCTGTGTCTGCTACCCATCGACACAAGGAAATACAAAAAGTGAGGAGCCAACCTAGAGGTTGGTCAGTTCATGGTGATGTACATTTTGCTTTTTGTAAGCAAGCACAGACAAACAAACTAGACAATGCAAGTGCTGTCTCGTAAACGAAATGCACAATAAAACTGCTGCCTTTATAGGTTCCAAAGAACGCGTAGACACAAGCAACTACTCACGATGACAACTGATCAATGCCTGTCTTAGCATGTTCATGCAATTTTATGTTGCCTTCCCTGCCCCCCCCCCCCCATATTGCTTTGTTCCCACAGTGCTGCTGCAATAATCTCATCTCAAATGTTCTTGCGAGGCTGTATAAATGCCCGTCATGAGGAGGCCATGAATCTAAACAGTACTTAGTTCTGGGTTGTGTTGCCTATGTAACAGTATGTCATATTTGATGTTCGTAAGCTCATTAGTTAATTTATGTGGTCTAAATTTTGTGGCTAATTTTGCAACCTAGAAGTTGTACCTTCTCTTTCAGGATACTTGGTTCAGTTTTGTATGGGAACACTCCTTTATATTTATAAGCATAACCAGCAAATGTTTGAGACGTGTTTGTTTAAACCCCTTCATATGCGATCAATGCGTTTGTCATTTCAGGTTCAAGCGTGGCAGTGGCTATCCCGTCCTGTGAGGGGTAAAGATGAGGCGACACCTGGTGTGGCAGGCGGCAGCAGCACGTATGGATCCAACCTGAATAAAATAGTCAGGTTTGCAAGAGTCGTGTGATTCATGGGATTTTCGTCGGCTTGCTCTTACAGAAACAGCTGCAGCATGAAACAGTGACTGTGGAGCTGGCTGACATTTTCTACATGCAGCTGGCTGTTGGGCGCTGTTATTTCACAGCAGGCAAAGGGCACTCAAAAGGTGGAAGCTTGTGGGATACGTAGAGGACGGAAACATAAAGGATTCTTGGAGGACGCAGAAAGTCGGTGGCGAAATTTCAATACAGGGGACACACAAGGGACGAATGCGGTCTGTTGCCTTCAAGACATACAGGGGACACACAAAGGCCGTATGGTGTCTGTGTTGCCTTTGGGAGATAGACTGGACGCATGGAGGACGGAAACACACGGGACACTTGGAGTACGCAGAAAGTCGGTGGCGAAATTCCAACACAGAGGAAACACACAGGACGCACGCAGTCTGTTTCCTTCGGGACGCAGACTATCTTTTGACTGGACATAGAAATTTTCATAAGGGAGAAGTGAGGCATCATGGGCAGTCACGCTCGCGTGGTGCGAGGAGGTAGACATTGATTGATTGAACAACTTTTTATTTGCCCAGATTTGTCGCTTAGCCGTCGGTCAGGAGTCCTTGGTCCCTGGCGGCGGTCATGGCCATCTGGACGAGCCGGGTCTGGATACCCGGGTCGGAGCTGAGTAGCGCGGTCTCCCACTGCTCCTTCGAAGTTATGCTGAGTGCAGGCTGCCCTGCCTTACTGCTTTGCGGGTCATTTCTCCGGAGAGGACAAGACCATACCATGTGATGTAGGTCAGCCCTGTCACCGCACGCCTTGCATTTATCTTAATAGAGCCCTGGATAACATCTGCTGTAAGCCACTGGATTGGGGAAACAATCTGTCTGCAGCCGTCGCCACGCTACTGACTGCCATTTGCTCAGTGTCTTGTCTGGGGCTGGGTATTTGGCCCTTTCCAGTCTATAATGGTCAACTATGTCTCTGTAGGACACCAGCCTGTCCCTTCCTGACCGTCGTATCGAGTGCGCGTCTGTGTCAGGAGTTTCGACATCGGCTCGGTCAATGAAACCTCGAGCCGCGTCATGCGCACACTCATTCCCGGCCAGACCAGAGTGGGCCGGTGACCATATCAGTTGTATTTTGCCGTCCCGCTCCATAGTCAAGCCGGATTTTAGAATACGAAACGCCTCGGGTGAGATGCAGCCCCTCGCATAGTTTAATATTGCCGACTTGGAGTCGCTTACTATAACTTTGGTCTTGGAGGACGCGACCATTGCCAGGGCAATGGCCACCTCCTCGCCAACCTCCGGGTCCGTCGTCCAGACCAAGCCGGAGGCGATGCAATCGCCCTGTCCATAAAACGAGGGGAATCACGGCGCCGGCGGAAATGCAATGTTTTGGTTTTGAATAACTCCAATAATATTCATCGCCTGAACAAAATTCTTGAAGGCGGTGATTACCAGGACATTGATTTACCTAAAAATGTGCACCCATGAGTCAGTAAAACCTCTTTCAGTGCCCCTTTAAATGGTGGGGTAAACAATGCAAGTTACGATCTCACACGTAAACGTTCAAACATCAGCGCGTACTGCGCTCACTATGCCGGTTTAGCTGCACAACCGTCCAATACGGTGCGCATGTGGGTCGGTTGACATGGTGCGCATGTAACTGTCAGTGCCAGCCTGATTACCGTGGCCGGATTTCTCGGGGACATGCATGCCAGTGCGAAAATCATCCGTTTTTTTTTTGGAAAGCCGTGTTTGCCTGTCTTCGTGATGTACTGCTCTCGTGACAAAGGGGTCGTAGAGAAACAGAAAGTTCCTAATTTACTGGTGAGGTCAACCAAACTAGCAGCCCGACTTGCTACCACAGATGGGGGTGAAAGTGATATACGAAGATAGCTCACGTACACATGACTGTTCCAATACACATACACATGAAACGTACACACACAATCAAGCGAAACAAAAATTTATGCGAAATTTTATAGGTCACTGTCAAGTGCAGTCATCTGAATAAACGTTACAAGCGGCATTGTTGAGCGACATGCCGTTGATGTAGTGAGTCACGGCCCAAGAAGGTCCCAAAGAGAAATCCGTGTGGGAACATGAACGGTTGAGCGCCAGGAAGGTCCAGCTCCTCTTCGATTCTTCCGCGCTTGGCAGTGCTGGAATGCTTGGTGCCAGGCGAAATGTACCCGCTGTCGTCGAATCCTCCGAGCGACACCGCTCGAGAACGGCGAGGATGGATTGGGCTCGCTGGTGTGTTCGAGAAGAGGCGCCTCCAGCGCCGTTGTTGGAGCTTTCGAGGAACAAGTCGAGGGTCACGTCCAGAAGCGATCCATTCGCGCTGGTGTCACTGATGGGCGTAGACAAGGAGGAAGCGCGGCCTCCTACCATGGCAGGGTGTAGAAAGACCATGGGGACGGGCTCGTCGCCGCTTGCTGGCTCTGTACTCTATGCCTGTCCGGGGGTGGCCACGGGGACGGGCTCGTCGCCGCTTCCTGGCTCCGTGCTCTCTGCCTGTCCGGGGGTGGCCACGAACTCGAAGGAGCAGCAAACCTGGTCCACAATGGCGCAGGGAAAGCCAGTGAGCTCACGTGCGTCCTTTCTTTGTCGTCGTCGCAGATGCTCGTGCGTGGCGCTTACATCCGGGGTGGCAAGAGCTTCTTCAATGTACATTAATCATCATCACCATCACCATAATTTATTGTATCCTTAAGGGCCCCTTGCGGGGTATTACATAAGGGGAGGGCAAGTACAAAATTCCATAATGGGTGATGGTTGGTGGTGCAGGCATACAGGTGAGGCAGGTTCATAATGAAATGGCAGCAACATATGCAAATACACATGCATAAAGGAACTGTAACAATTAAGAAAAACTAACAACAACTGTAGTTATCTGCGATTAACTGTTTGAATACTAAAATGTCACGTCACGTTCGTTGACTATGGTTTCGGGCAGGTTATTCCAATCCTCTGTGGCTGTAGGTAAAAACTATTCGTTACAAGCGTTAGTTAACTCGTTCATTAAAAGGTAAGTCGTTCATCTTTACCGAACTCACCATGCTACCGCGGCAGCTCGACCGCCACGGTCGCCTTCTAAGATGGAGTTATGTTACGCAATCGAAGACGAGGAAGATGACAGTGGCATGTAGCGTCACGCACGGGCACCTGCGACGACGACGAAGCAGGGTGGGGCACGCTGCCTGGCTTGGAGCAAGCTCCACCGCCAAAGACGGCCAAAGGGGTCGTTCAAATTGGCCAGCCAAAGCAGTGCATAATGGTCGGTCACAACCTTGAATGGTTTACCATACACGTATGGCCAAAATTTTGAAATGGCCCATACAATAACGAGGGGCTCTCTCCCAGAGACTGAGCAGTTTTTATCTTCCTTAGACAGACCACGGCTGACATAGGTGATTACTTTATCGCAACCGCTATACGTTTGGACGAGGACGGCACCAACGCTGATATCACTGACGTCCGTGTGCATTTCGGTTTCGGCGCTTTCGCCGAAATGAGCGAGCACGGGTGCGCTTTGAAAACGTTGTTGAAGCTAAATGCTTCCTATTTGGTGTTTTCCCACCTGAAAGGGGTGCTATCTTTCGTGAAGAGCGTGAGTGGCTCTCCAATGCGCGTGAAGTTTGCGACGAAGAGCGGGTAGTACGCGCACAGTCCGAGATATCTTCGCACGCCATTCTTGTCGTTCGGTCGTGGGAAGTTCGCTATGGCTGAAGTTTTCGCCGGGTTGAAGTTTTCACTGGCTTGAATGGCTAGTGTTCGCTGAAGTTTCCAACCTTGCAAGGTGTTCGTCGAAAGTTCAGGCGAATACCACAACGTCGTGGAGGTATACGAGACAGGTGTGCCACTTCAGGCCAGCTAGCATGGTGTCCATGACTCTTTGAAACGTTCGTGGTGCCGTGCACAGCCCGAGCGACATCACCTTGAACTCGTAGAGGCTGTCCGAGGTTATGAATGCAGTCTTCTCTCGGTCTCTCTCGTGCACATCAATTTTCCAGTAGCCCCTTTTCAGATCCATCGATGAAAGCTACTTCGCATGGCAGAGGGGGTTGAGGGCATCGGCGATTCATGTAAAGGGGTACACGTCCTTCATGGTGATTTTGTTTAGTCGCCGATAGTCAACGCAGAACCTGAACGTACCATCTTCGAAAGCGAAGCTTTTTACCTCTACCTCACATGGGTTCTGTGACGACCGTTGGTGTCAACAGAAAATTCCCGCGAACAAATAAAATAAGTTACTGGCACCACCAAGGATCGAACCCGGAACGAATAGAGAAATGGAGCGAGAGCCCATTGTCTTACCGCCCGAACTCTGAGCCCACGCGGAGACGGGGGAGAGAGACGGTGTACCCATCGAGAAAATCTGCCGGTTTCCCCCGTGCGTTCTCGCTGAATGCCCAAGTGATAACGTCACACTGCCTCTCCCGCCGCTGTGCGCTCCGTCCGGGGCGCGTATTCCCAAACCATATCCCGTAGGGGCCCAGGCCGAACACCCTCTTCAAACGGCGACGTCACAGCGTGACGTCACTTTCTCTTCGAGCGCGACTTCATGCGACGTGGATTTTTTTTCTCGTTTTGGGCGGCGGCCGATGGTTTCGTTCCGTGCGCGAGGCTGGGCTGAGGCGCTGGGGAGCTGACGCACGTTTAGTAGAAGTTAAAGGCCCAACCACATGCAGCGTACTTTCGGCGTTTTCTCGCGTGGCGACGTGAGCTGACGCGCGAGCAACGCTGATGTCTACGCTCGCCAGATATCCGTCGACGCAGCGCGAGAAAGCAGCGGAAAGCTGGCAGCGGCGGTAGGGATTCACGTCCTTCTCGTGCTTTGGGGTCATTCCTTTCAGCAGAAGAGAATCAATTTCTTTTTAACTTGGTGTTATCGGCTGCCTTGAGACAAATTGCAAGCTATTTCTGTCTGTTCGAAAGCGCTCATTCATTTGTGGCTCGTTTGGTTTTCATCGGTGAGATCGGGAATTTCCGGTAGCTTTTTTTTTAGTTAAATAAGGGAGCTCTGGCTACGTCGCTTGTAGTATTAGCATGATGGGGCTTGGCTGCAAGATTGGTGCGTGACGACCACGCCTTATCAACGCCAAAATGCTAGCGGCGCATGCCATTCCGTTCGTTGCTACCGTGGCTTGCGTAGGGAAGACCGAGGTTTTGCGATAGCTGATCTTGACTCCTATAAAGGGGCTGTGGTTGCATCGCTTGTAGAATAGCATAACTGCCCTCGGATCCAAGATGGGTGCCTAAGGAGCAAGCGTTACCACGTCTCAAAGCTCTCAAACATGACCAAAGCAAATCACTCGACAACATTTGTTGGCAGCCTCTGTTAGGGTACCGAATTCTTGGGGCCCGCGCCTTCCCCTGGCGTGGTCGAGCGGTTGCGCGGTTGAGTGCTGGCATTTTGTTTTGGAAGTCCATGGTTCGAATTTTGGCGAAACGTCGTTTTTTTTTAAATGAGGGTTTCACGGGCTTTTCTTCTCTTTTTCAAGCTATACAAAGGGGGCCATAGTTCCTTGCCGTTTAACCTACAAGTGACGTTCGACGATACCCTCAGTATCAATATGCTTTGCTCACACTTTGAATATACCATGAAGCTGCAGTCGGTACATAACATCAAGGTTAAATCAAGTAGCAAGTAAAGTTGTGCTAAGTGCGTCTTCGTTCATAATCCTATCTTACTTTGTTCAGATTTGACGCTAATGACACAATTATAAAAACGGATCAACACGCTCGCTGATGTTAACAGCAGAAGAACGACCGACGTATACGCGTGTGCTTTCGACCGATTGGGAGCAAACGTTCTGCGCTTCGGTACGGAATCCAAAAGACCACCCAAGATCAAAAAATTCCCCCGCATTTCCCGGAAGGGGCGTATGAGGAAGTGCGAAGCACGGGGTGATGCTATGAGGGGGAGTCTCGACGAAGACGCGCGCGCGACTAAATGCAGAGCCGAGCTGAGCGAGGAGACTGTAGCGAGAGAGCACGCGCGCGCCGACCCACGGAGGTCTGGCCGTTTATTGCTGCATATCACGGCCGGACTGGAGCAGCGGCGAGCGCGCAAAAAAAAAAAAAAAAAAACTGCGCGCCCGCCGCTCCTCCAGCCCGGCCGTGTGCATATATTGGCGGTGAGATCTTTGAGTGGCGCCCCCTGGTTCTGACGTCGGCTTAGGGATTCGCGCCGCTGTCGTCTGCTACACTCCGCTAGTGAGGGGCAACAGTGCCTGGGCTAGAAATCGCCCGCTTCATTGCTGTAGTGCGTTAAAAAGCGTATTTCTAGCGACTCAGTTATTTTGCCAGCTTCTGACGCATCTGAATAAATTGAAGCTGAATCCCCCACAAGTTTGCAACACACGAAGAGATAGAGAACAACTTTCTTCAGAGTATCGGTCAGCAGATCGTGTGTAACTCGTCCTTTCTTGCTTATTCGCGAGGATCAGCGATCAGAGCTTCTCGATAAGTATTCAAAATGCGTCGGCTTCCCTGCAGTATTTTTGAGATGCTCCTATGAAGACTCAACAGTCTAATACTACGTACCAAGCAGCGGCCTCTACACGCTCATCGCACAGCAGGAAATAAAGCGGCTTTCTTCAGTTTCTTTTCGTTGTTGTCTTGTATCGGATTAATGTTTCTTGCTTTTTTTTCTGCCCAACGCATTAATTTTTCTGCGCCGTCACCAACTTCTTATTACGAGGTTTCGGGATGTTTGGGAGCCTCACAAAGGTCGTGTGGATATTTCCTTCATTTTGTATGGCATACATTCCCTTCCTCACAAATTGGCTTTCATTACGGCTGCATGCAACAAGGTGCATATCCGCAGCGTGCTTTGTTTATTCACATGCAAATACAATGAGAAGGTTTGTGCTACGCCATCGCGATCGCGCCCTAAACAACGTAATCCACAGTACTCGAAGGCGGCTTTTGTGCTCCGAATTTCTACCGTAATTATATCGTTATCATAACAAACTGACTGTCAACTCGAACAATGATGACATGATTACGGTGTTTAAAGCATGATATACTCGCTAACTAACGTAATAAATAGTATACTTGCATATATTACAAGACTCGAAACCGAAGAAAAATTCCAAATAGCTCTTTATTGCTTTTCAACGCTTCCAGGCGCGAAGAACAAATCCTATTCTACTCGGGATGGCGTTCTATGATTTGAAGAAAATTACTTTTACTCTCTTGTCCTGGACTGAGGACCCGGCCCACTAACCAGATCAATTTAATTGTTACAAATTTTTCCCCTCCTCCCCTTACTCCTCCTCCTCCTCTTGAGTGCAGTTTTCCTATAACGCATATCCGAATATCGGGAAGATATGGCTGTGCAAAATGTTCCAAAATATCCCTCCAGGTCTTAACAAGCATATATGTGTTACTATAAATTTAACGAAGACGTGACTCGTTTTGCTCAATAAACCTCCATACTGGTTAGATGCCTGGTATAGAATCACCACGCGCGTATATACACACTGGGTTATTTGGAACTCAACCTAGTTTTTGCAGTCTATAGTGCATGTCGGCAAGGTTGCAAAAACTGCTTTACCTTACATATGATTACCAGGAATCGTGATGCCTTCTGCCAAAGCCGACAGCTCTGAAGGCCTAGAATTTGTTTTGGTCTTCCATTTTCGCTGTTGTCGGTTATTAGCAGCTGACTGTTCCTTTTGTTCGAATGCTTACATGAGAAGCTGACGCCTAGCTCCGACTCTTCGCGCTCCGCACAAGACCGGCTTCGCAAGGAATGGGGTGGCGCCGGCAATGTTTCTCCCGTAGCGGTATCCAAAACTATACTTTAATTGACACCATGAGCTAGTGTATGCGATTTTAAGCCTATTATTATGATAAAAAGTTGCCCACACGCCAATTCTGGTGCGGACAAGCATCAGACGTTGACCGAGCGCAAAGAAACAGCGGGGAGAGCGATCCTGAGTGATGCAGACGACAAATGCGAGAATCCCTAAGCGGACGTCACGGAGGCGCGCTTCGCAGCGCCGCCTGTGTTCGCGCTCCCCGCCAATAGGGGAGTATGCCGCGCCGAGCCAGGTGGCTGAGAGAGAGGAGGCGCGGGCGAGCGCGACGAGCTAAGGGGAGAGGGCAGCGAACGCGCGCAACGGCGCAGCGGCAGCCGAGCGAGGGGAGAGGAGGCGCGAGCGCGTGACGTCACGGCGCGCGGAAGGGGAGGGAGGCGCGAGCGCGTGACGTCACGGCGCGAGGAGCGGCGAGAGCCCGCGCCGTCACGTGGCGTAGTTACGTCACTGCGCCGTTGCTACGAACGCTCTCCCTCCGCTCTGCGCCGAGCGGGATTCACACGACGGAGAAACCCTCTCTTTTTGGCCCGCGGGACCCGCTCCCGTGACCGGTTTTAGGCTCCGCCCCTCGGTGGGGATAGCCCGCGGTGGCTCCGCGAAAGAAAATGCCTCCGCGTGTTTTCGCTCGACGGCGGTGGCCCTCGGCGGGGAATGGAACCTGTTCCTCGGCGCTGTCGTCTGCTAGGCACTCCGCGTAGCTCCGCACGTGTGGATGCGCCGCCACGCCGGATAATCCGGTCACGTGCTGTTGACGTCATATATCCGTCCGCCTCCGTGAGAGGGTTTCTCCGTCGTGTGAATCCCGCTTAAGGGCGAGGCGGGCGGACGGACGGACGGCGGCCGACGCGGGAGTAGGCCCGACTAAGAAGTGCTTCGCACTTAAAAAACCTTTTCGTCTTCACTGTAATGATCGACAGTGTTCGCTTTCAGGAACGTAAACAATGACCACATGTACGTGAAAAGCGTCCGCCTGCGCGCGCATTTAGAGCAACGCGCCCAGCGCTAGCTTAACTGGACACAGGATGGAAGACGAGCGTCTGCAGGCTCGCAAGAAAGTGCGGAGAGTGAGAAGCGAAAACAGGTATGCAAAGGTATTCTTCGTGCTTGAAGCTTCCCAGCGCGTACGTCATGCTCGCGCACGGAGCGAAACCATCGACCGCCGCGAAGCAGCGTGACCACAACAGACCAAAACAAATTGTTCTTTTTACTTCAACGAGAGTGCTTTCCAGAACGTATAGGTACGAAAAGGTTAAAGTCCCGACCACATGGACGCGAAATCCGCGTCGCGCGAGCGTCCTTCGGCGGCAATGCACAGACACGGGCACTTTCAATCGCGATTGAAGTGAATCGCGATCGAGTTTTCGAACGCGCTCGACGAACTTACTGGGTATTCTAGGTCTCTTTTTAGATGCGACGCTGAGAGCATCTCTTGTCGGCGGCCCTGTCCTTCCTGCGTGCGTCCGTCGTCATCGTCGGCGTCCGCACTCTCCTCCGCTCGCCCCCTCTCCTCTCCGATAGCGAACACTCTCTCGCGAGGGGCATTGGATTGGCTTGGATTGGATTGGATTAAAGTGGATTGTGTTGCGTCATAGCCGCGGCAGACGCACTGGCGCCGGCGCGTGCCCAGGTGAGAGCGAACACTCTCTATCAACATCTGCGGGTGTGTGGCCTAGCGCGCTCTCACTCCGCCGGTGGGCGGAGCTGCGCGCGGTGCTGCGCATGTGCAGTACTCTCTCTCCCCGCGGTCTCCTCTCCTTCGGGCGCGCTGCGCATATAACCGGTGTGCCGCTCTCCGGCGGTTTCGGTCGACGGTTGCTCTCTGCTTGCGCTTGAACCCCCCTCAGCGTCGCATCACACCAGGGTTACCGTGAGGGGAGGTGGGCGTAATTTTTTTTGTCTGCCTCGAAGCAGCTTAAAGCTGCTTGGAGCAGCTACGAAGCAGCTCTTGAACCGGAAGTTACGTAGAGGTCACGTGAAGAAGCAGCTCAAAGCTGCTCTGAGCGGCCAGCGATCCGCCGCGGCGGGCGTACTGCGGAGGAGCAGACGATTTGTCGTCTACTCGTTTCGGGACCTCGTGCAGGGAGGCGCTCAACAATGCGAAGTTAGAACCCTGATAGTTATTATTTGGTCACAAATTATGACAACGAATAGTTTTTGAAAACGGCTGTCAAAATAACTACAAAATTTCTCAGTTACGTCACGAAGCGTTGTCGTCGCAACCAAACGCGCCGTTTCGGCGTGTGCGTGACGCTGTTTTCGTGCATATTCCTTTTGCGGCTGAGCACATTTTGTGAGGTATGCACTGGCGTGTCAAAATGAACTGTTCACCTCCCACTGCCGGTATATTTTGGATATACTCGACTCCTATGGTGACTGCGACGAAACGGTGGCGTACCTTGAGGAGAAATTTGCAATACGGTATGCAAACCGTTACAAAATCACATGGCATTTGCTAATGACATCGTTCAAACGTTGTCATTTATATATACGTACCGGCAGACGCGAAAACCTAGTGCACTTTGTTTAACACCTGTGCGACGCCTTCATCAAAAGACCGCGGACACACCGGCGTCTTAAGGTCAACTGTAATCGCTAACTGCCAAGGAACAGCAGACAATCCCGCCATTATCCCACTGAGTAGATGATCAACTGACGCCAGAACAAGCGAAAACGCCAACAAGACCTGAAGTGACCTTTGCATGTGTCGTCTGCTCGCACGTCGTCTGCTCGCCTTTCTTTCGTCTGCTATCTGCTCCTCATCAGCGGCGAGAGCAGTTTGTGGCAGTTTGCGGCAGCTCTGTGCTGCTCCCTGGTGCAAATGAAATACGATTCGGCAGCTCCGGAAGTGGTGGGCGGGGCCAACGCGGACGCGTAGCCAACCACTGCGGCCGCGCGAGAGCGAACAAGAAACACGTCCTCGCCCCACGACGTCCGTAGCCAAATTGTATTTTCCGTTCATATAGAACAAATCGGCAAGCTACCGTTTGTCGCGATTTTGGGAAGCTCTCTGTAATTTGCGGAGTTTTCAGATAAACTACAGATGCGCATATTTTGTATTTCCAATTATGATATATCGAACAATTTGGCGATCCCTGTTGAGTTCGATATATCTGGGATCGACTGTATACAGCACCTTGCAGCACTTGATTGTTAAAGAGACTAGCCTGCTAGTATTTAGTTCATTTAAGGGATTGATGTGCACATGTAGTTACTTTTGCCCAGGGGCGGTCGTCAGATTGTGGAAGTTCGCAATCATTACACGTAAATTTTTATTTAAAAAGTTAGATACCCCCACAGTGATATTTAAAAAAGCATTTCGTAAGGTAGGAGGATTTTCTTAAAATCAGGATTCCAGAACTGACAGGGAATACCATCTCCTCTCCTAGGTATTTCAGGCCTAAGGTAATTAACAGAATGCGAAGGTAGAGATTCTCGCCGATTTTTTTTTGTGTGAATACTGACTGACAAAAAATTTTCAACTTGATAACTGTGGTGTTAGGCTCGGAGATGACATATTGCTCTACAATTTGATTTGCGTGACAATGGGTCGTCCTTCGGGTGGCCAGGGCCAGAACTTGGTATTATTCAAGGTTCATAATATGGCAGCATGACTGGGACAAATAGCGAATTTTTAGCATTGGCTGTGTCATGCATGGTATTGATTAGTTTTTGGATATGACTTTCAACGCCTTGTTTTTGGGGGCGCTTGCTATGTTTCTTTTTTTATTAGGTTTTGCCTCGCGTCATTCATACATATCCCCTGTTGCCCCCGATATTCCGCGGTATACATTAAGAACCCACCGACGAATATGGCTTACCCGAGTAACTTATTCTACACTACAAGCTTTTACGATCATCACTACTGGGGCGGAAATTTAAAAAAAAAAGCGAGCGCGGTAGTGGCATGCAAATATACGTATTCGTGGTTTGGGGCGTCGCTTTGAGGGTCAAATGAAAGGTGAGAACCTTAGGGAGGGGCTTTGTAACAAGGGCCTAAAGTGACGCGCAGTGCCCCCTGCCGTTTCGCCTATCGCTTTGCGCTCTCGTTACAATGTTCCTACCTAAGGTCTTCATTAATTGATTTATTCATTAACCTGCCGACGCAACGCAGGCGATGAGACGCGCCGTAGTGGAGGGCTCGGGAATAATGTTGATCTTTTGGGGATCTTTAACGTGCTCCGAAATCTCGTACACACGGGAGTTTTTGCTTTTCGCCTCCATCAGAAAAGCGGCCGCCGAGGGCGGTAATCGAACCCGCGACCTCCTGCTCAACAGCGCAACGCCTTAGCCACTGAGCTACCGCGGCGGGTCCCTAAGTTTTTCACCTTTCCGTTTTCCCTCAAAGCGACGCCCAACCCCAGAATAGATGCATTTTCGTTTCACTACTGTGCTGCTTCAAAACGACGCCCGTTGTTTTTATAATTCGACCCCTGGGCACCAAACCTTCTAACGATATGGCTGCTCTGCCACCACCTGGCTGCTCTGCCACCACATCCGACTTTCGAAGACGAGATTACCTCTGAATCCTGGACGTCTGCTGTGACCAAGTCTCTATGAAGAATAGAACGTGGGGCTGTAAAACATTATTTGTTAAAAAAACATGAATTTGTTGTCTCCGCTGTGGGCTTTACGTCATACTATTTTTGAAGTCGTGTTTCCGAGCCACTGCACCTCGAGACATCAAAACCGCTCGTCGAAACACCGGGTCATGTTATCTCTACTCCAGGGTTGTTCACCGAATCTCAAGCTTAAACCTTTCCATAAGATTGGAACCTGCCAAATGCGGCGTTTTTTTAGTGCCTTTTCGTTTTTATTCAACATACTTGGCTGTAGCTTCCACGCAATTCTTGAACGTCTCTAAAATATTTTGAGATATTGCGATTTGTGATCCTTTAAATCTTTTGACGCACTGCAAAATTCGGTCCTGTCACGAAATCAAATAACATCAAAAATAACATACTGGGGGGGGGGGGGGGGGGGGGTGGAAGGATGCACTTCGTAAATTCCCTCCAATAAGGCAGCTGTTTCAGCGCATTGAATATGCTAAAATACCTATTTAACCTTTTCTGTCAGTTATTTTCCATCCTTTTGCAGCTTCTCAGCTGCGCCATTAACCCGAACATTGTTGTAGAAGCTCGAGCCTGTCAAATAAGTCGTCAAGTCCCAGCCGGAAGCTCGTATACGCGATCATTCCCCCCCCCCCCCCCCCCCCCACCAAACTTAGATGTAATCGCCGAAGTTTTATCCGGTAATTTGCTTGACAATACGCCTAGCGTTACACAATATGATGCCTAACAATTAAAGGTATCCGCAGATTGGCGAGTAAATAAGCTTGACATCGTTAATTGTCGGGACACGTAACTTTGAGCTTACCATCAACAGTAGCACATACGCGCATGTGCGAATTGGCCACCATATTCGTGCGGAATATTCCTGAAGTTGGGCATAACGTAAAGCTGTGAGGTCTAACGACGTTAATACGTACCCGGAGTTTCCCGTATAATGAGCTTGACATGGCTTTGCAAGTCGTTAGGCTCAACGCTATAAGTACCTACCATTAAGCCTAACAAGGGCCTTAACACACGCCATGCAGAAGTGTATCGATCTACACTTAACATTGTATGCTCCGCTTCATGCAACTACCGATAGTCGCACACGGATACCTGCAGAAGAGTATATACTGGCGTAGTTTATTAGACAACGCTTACACGCACGATTTCCTTTTTTTCATTTTGCGCAAGTGCAAGAACTCACACGGCATTGCAAATCCACCGAGCACCGCAAACCAAATGTACTGGCCAACGCGTTATCCGGCATTTTCGCTTTTGATAAAGTTCTGAAATCTACACGGAGTGCTAACATAGCGCTCAACGCACGCGATCGCTGATGCTGAAGCCAGATACCAATGCTCCGACTGAGCGGATACGATCCCGTAAACAGCCGGGACGGTATTGCAATCTTCACAGCCTACATCACCTGCGGGAGATCCAAAAGAGACGTCGACATCTTATTACAACAACACTTTTCATGGATAAGACAATAACGAGACCCACTAATGGTTTTTACGGCCACTTGCGAATCACGACAAGAACAACCGATTCCGGAATTTAGTATTGGACAACTTGAAGCGTACGGGCTACAGCGACCACAGTGAACTGAATATAGGATGTGAATCTTCTTTAGAGTTGACTTTGGCAACAAAGCGCTGGTAACTATTATTACTCAAAAGCAACAAAGCACTATACATATCCTCCATCACCAAGTCTAGTGATGTTGCGGCAGCTTCACTGCTGGATCACTTTCCAAAAGCGGGAATGACGGACGTTTTCTGGCAAGTTTTTCGGTGCTCGGGATGATTATGAGACTACGTTTTAGGAGGTCACCCTGTCAGTGCTATAAATTGATGACACATTTTTAGGGTTTTATACACTTTATTCTTATTTCGCACGTTTGTCTTCCTGTTATTTACTCAAATTTTAAATATTTCCCTCCGCTATTTTTAATTTTGCGTGCGCGCATTTGCCTGCGCGCCCGTGCGTGAGCTTGCGCATGCCGTGCGTGTGTAGCTCTTCTTTCAATAGTACGTGGACTAGTTGTTGGGAAGGAGCATTACTAGAGTCCAGACATGCCATGATTAGAAATCTATGTGCTAGTTAAATAATGTTCCGCATTGAAAGACATAGGTTGTATAAATGCAAGCGAATGCGTCGTACTGACCAAACCCAGCAAGAGCTTTTACCAGGACTTCTATAGTTCATTCACCGACTCCATAACGAGCTCGCCCTGCAAGATCATAACGCGAAAACGTTAGGGAGCTCGTAGAACAAAAAAAAAAAAAAGCCACCGGCTATAGCATGACGCAAAGGTCACGATATGTCGACATGATTGTGGCAAATGCGAATCGCGTGGACGAGTGGGGCGGTTGCGTCTTGACGGCATCCTTCTCGCCGGAGGTAAAAAGGCAGAACATCCGGGCGACCCATGGGTCCACATTCGACATAGACAGCATGTGGCAGTGGAAGGTGCAGGCTGTCAGATGTGAGCGGTACCAGTGAGTGCCACGTGGGGATTAGCTCTGATGGTTTTTTTTTTCGCGGCGAATAGTCTCCGGCGTTTATCCATAGCATGCGTTGAAGCCGGTGTGCCTACCTCTTTGCCGGCCTCTCATGCCCATGACCTTCTCTCAGCAATAGGCCAGGGTGCCATCCTAAGACCAATATGCAGGCATACTATGCTTCTTGCTTTTTGTGTGTAACTTTTGTTCATTTCAAGGTACATGGTGTGCATTTCACTTTTTGTGTTCGTGGAAGGGTAAATTAAAAAAAATCTGCGGCTTAGCTAAGCTAACCTTGCATATGCAAAGCAACAGCTGGGCTTAGTCTGGTTGAGTCTTGGTTTCGCTAGGTTAACCTTTTATGTAGCTGTTTTGCCGATCACGGCTCAAAGCCGCTCGGTCCTGTGCAACTCTCACAGAAGGAGGCCCGAAAGCGCCGAAAGCGGGCCCGGCGAGTCCCGTGATGCGCTTCAAGGGTTGTGTGCCGGGGGGTGTGTCTGCGGTGAAAGCGTGAACTTGCGCATCTGCAGCGAAACCTCTGGACGAGAGTAGTAAAGCTTTGCTTTAAAATATCACAGACAATAAACCTGAAGGCGACATGACCTGAAGCGACAGCTGTTCACGCACAACTATGCGATTATAATGATTCTCCAAGGACAATATTTGACGAGATAACTCTGTGCAGCTGTAGCTTTAAAACGACAAAAAAACCCTAGTGGGGCGTGGGTAATGTGCCATTACGTAGGTATCGTTGGTCTCGAGCAGACATCCCTGCTGATATATTCTGAAGTACTGTCTTTACAGTTTTCTGGTCAATGCCCGTGTTGATGCCTGTCATGTGGCATGTGTGGTTGAGCTAAGGTGGAGCCGAAATGGATTGTATTTCTGTGTTACGTTTTCCAATGGTGCCGAAATATACAAGCCCTGGCAAACAAACTTCACTTCTCCCTTGTCATTAAAACAGGCCACAAAACCTTAACGAAAAACCCGAAGTTGCAATCGTAACTTGTTATCAGCGTGGACTCGTGGCCCAGGGGTTACGATTCCCCTTTCGCAAGCTTAAGGGCTTAGGTTCAGTCCACCAGACTTGCGAAGTATACAACCATTTTTTGTTAAAACGCCGTCTAAACTACAGGGTACCGCTTTACCCCACAATACATCCTAACACACCGTGTTCCCTACTCAATCCCCAGCCACAGTATCGCCTAGTCAGTATCACCCCAACATGGGCCCTCTCTACCTAATCGTAGTTGAATTCCGCAACACCTATGCCAAACCAACCCTCCCCACCTTTAGCACAACAGCGGGTGGAGTTGCCGACCAACTCCGGCACTTCTACTAAGCTCATGTAGGTCGGGGGGCAGCACAAGCAGGCCACCTCCAAGGCAACTTCGATAAAGGACGTCTCTCAGAGGTTGGGCGAGATAAGATAGCGCATGTTGTTTGGCATAAAGTGTAATAAATCAAGACCTGCGCTCGGCACCGCCATTGCCATCCTACCGGCGATAGACCCATAGCGGTGGACATACGGCCATGCGTACCGTATGAAAGGCACTCGCCGCGAAAGAGTACACCCTGAAAAGGTACCCCACATCGTAATCTTATTGGACGCTGTCTCTGCAAAATGGTTTTTAGTCCGTCACTGTGCAGCTATTTTTTTTCGTTAGAATTTTTTCTGTTCCTTTCGTTGATCTTTCCTGATTCGCGCTTTCCTTCGAAGTCCACAAGCATTTACGCAGCTAAATTCGTGAGCAGCAGTGTCAACTTTACCATGAAGAAACACGAGCAGAGAGGCCGCAAATTGTATCCAGAACGAGTGACCCCTGTCTATGAAAAAAGGAAAATGGTGAGGAAGGAGCAGGACGAGTCGCCGCACCCTCTGCGCATCTAGCTCGTGGCGATGCATTTGTCTTGTGTATTTTCCGCACGCCCTTGTCGCTCATTGAGATCTCGGATCAATAACCAAGTGCTCGCTGGTCATCGTTTTCCTGTGTCGCCCTGGCTCGTATCTCACATGCACTTACAGTCGGTATATGTAGTTGCGTACAACGCAGCACCAGCGGCGGCCGAATTCAGCGAGTCAGGAGCCTGGCTAAAGAAGTTTCGCCTTCAATCTTGCAATGGCATCGCGGAAAACTTGTGTAGCTGAAAGGACTCGAGATCACAACGAGAGAAAGGGAAAAAAGTCACTGCTGTTTCACCCTGCCGCTCTTCCCCAGTTTCCAATCTTAAGCCAGCTGTACGTTCGTTTTTGCAGGATTGGCTCGAGGAGGAATGCTTCATTAAAAACCCCATTCGCTCTTATCTAAGTAGTCGGCTCGCACATGAAAAACTTGTGAAAAAACTGACACGTTTCGTGCTGGAGCAGGTGCTCTCTTTCAGGTAGCCTGGCTCCAGGTATGCTGCACCTAAATCGGGGCCATTTTTCGCACGTATCGTCGCCGGACGCGCGCGTGTGCTTAACCGTCGACCGTTCGATTGCGGCCGCGCACAAAAGGCCCAGCGGAGCATCTTGCTCCTGTTACACGGCAGTCCAAATACGGCTTCCCAGGGGACACAGGGAGGAAGGGGGAAGGCCTAGGTGAGGGATAAGCGCGTTTGTCGTGAGGGCGCCTTCTATTCTAGGCGGACCATGATCGATGCAGGGAGCTGGACATCCCAGGAGACGGTGTGCATAATTGATGGCAGCTCCGGCCACCTCCTGTCCCGGAGCGGCCCACGTTTCTTGTCGGCGATTCGGTGAACGAAACTCGTTCCCACGACTTGATCGTCACCAAACGCAAACACACAAATACTAGGTATCATAGGAAGCTTTCCGCTGCGCATACATTGAGATACCCGACCAACGTTAATAATCTGAACAAAATGGTGGTTTCCTGGGACCGAATACAGCAAGCAGTTTTCATACATCATAGCGGCCGAGTCGGGTATATATTGGCTAAGACGATAATCGCAATGCTTGGTTATCGTTTTTGTTTTTGCCTTTCTAACCGAAGTCTATAAAATTCGCTTATGTTAGAAATGCAAGGTATGGAGCCAAAGTAGTTCCCCAAAAAAAGGCATTCAGGCTCGAGTAGGTTTATCCCAAAGCATAAAAAAAAATCAGCGGATTTATGAATGCTTTTTCTGTCTTGGGATAAGCAAACATAATTTACCAAACCAGACACAAATGAACCATGCATTGTTAGACACGTCAAAGAATAACTAAGACTTTAAACACCAAGTTTCTTTGCGTCGTTATTCACAATAGACGTAGGCCAACTAACTCGACCCCCAATATCAGCTAACAAGCCTTTAAATAACTTATTTTGACCAATATACAGAGCGCGCTAGAATTCGTAACGTCTTGTTGGAAAGGTCCCACCGTCACAAAAGTTGTACTATATTTCGCACGGAACAAATCATCTGTGCACTACTCAAAGGGATAAATACTATTGATGAATACAACGTCGTGATTGAGTGGAAGCCTTTAGTAATCTATATATAGCAGGCCCCTTGGAACAACAGTTCGCCAGTGGATAATTTAGCTCCAGTCAGAACTATGCATGAGACACAAGTATACGAGTCTTCGAGGTGAGCCGCCAGAGTAAAAGCCCATGCACACAAGTGTGATGCCCCCCATTACGGGAAGTATACGTGAGGTGAGTTTTGATCTCGTGGCAGTGTGGGAGAAAATGAGACATGCTTTGAAAGATCGCGCAGGAACTCAGTGACAGCATTGAAGTTGAGCCAAATAGGTGCTTCCAATGGAGGTGCGCCTAAGACGTTCATGCTTTTTAGAAAAAGCCGAGTGCGGGACAGGGCACTCTCGGCAATTAATACCCCTGTCAAACGTGCCTATTTAAGTGCACTTACACGGAGTGCACTTGGATAAAATGTCATTCGGGAGCAGCTAAACGGCAAACGCGAATGACACTTTACAAGGAACGCACTTTAAGCTGAGTGTGGTCCCCAAACACACTTTACCGGGGCCAGCTCGCCGAGTGAGTAATCTCGTGAACAGAAGTCCGAAAATCGGAAAAATTAACGTAAACCCGCGAGCGTTTAGATGATAATAAGTAACGTTAAAAGTTAATTATAGATATATTGCTTATTTACTTTTACAAAAATTGAAGCAGCGACGAAAAATAAGAAAATAACCTCTCTCTCAACAACGTGCCAGCGCCGCCTGGTGGGTGTTTTGCTCCATGGCAGCCGTTCTCTGCGGCGTTCTCGTAGGTGGTTTCTTGTGGCCCTGTGATTGTGTTCGTGTTTCAGCCTATTTCCGTTGTATTCAACGCTTTCAGATAATTTCCCCCGAACAATAATGCAGCTGTCATTCACTGCGCAGTGAATAACAGTGAAGATAAAAGCGCCGGTGTTCAGTCGCCGTCCCGACTCTGTTTTTGTGGTCTTGTGCGATGCGCCGATTGCGATTTTAAACAATTCAAACACAACGATTTGTGGTCTTGTGCAATGCGCCGATTGCTATTTTAAACAATTCAAACACAACGAATTGTTTACAATATTCCTCACGTGATAAAGAGGGGGGATTTCAAGTAATTTTGCGTAATATTTACGCCGGCTATCGTCACTGACATCACGGCCAAGGGCACTTTATTTCGTCGTTTAGCAGTGCGCAGCCTAAGTGTCACTTGGGAAGCCCGAGTGCACTCGGCGGAAGTGCACTTGAATAGGCACGTTTGACAGGGGAATAAGGTGATGCTGCTTCGGACAATGTTTAGCGAGAACCGAACCTTACGCGCAAAGTATGTCTAGTGCACGGAATCAAGCGGACGACTGACTTTCCAGTTTTATTCAAGACACCGGACCATGCCTTGGGGTCCAATGATGCCGTGCGCGCGTGTGCGTGCGTGCGTGCGTGTGCGCGTGTGCGTGCGTGTGTGTGCGTGTGTGCGTATGTGCGTGTGCGTGCGTGTGCGTGTGCGCGCACGTGTGCGTGTGCGTGTGTGTGCGTTCGTGCGTGCGTGCGTGTGTGTGTGTGCGTGCGTGCGCGCGTGCGTGCGTGCGTATGTGTGGGTGTGTGTGCGTGCGTGCGCGCGCGTATGTGTTCGTTTAGGAGGCCATTGCGGTGTCTTTTCGGATTTCGCTGTTGGAGAAGGAGGAGGAGAATTAAAATAAGGAGGACGAGGATAAATAGCCAAGGCATCCTGAGTGCGCGCTGCGAATTGGTGATGGGGACTCGAGGCTGGAGCATAGCTTAATATTCGTCGTCGTGAGTATTGATTTAAAACGCCACAGAGCTGGGAGATGTAAATAAAGACATTGTTGGATATGCACAAAATACAAACACCGTAATTTGAGACAATAGAATTTAAAAATACCACTGAGCACGAGCTCCACCTGAAGAGCAGAAACACTCCGAAGTTACTGATTATTTAGTTTTAATAGCTGGTTAAAACGCTAAATCTTGAGCAGTGAGGAATCTAGGTAGCTGTAAGAAGTCATGTACTGCCGATTTATAATGGTGTATGAACGTCCTTGGTCACCGTAAAACATGCAAAAATTATTTCTTATGTAGAAAATTCCCCAAGGCGTATTTGAGATGCTAAAAAAGTTAATTAAAAAATTTTAACTTTTCTTTGGGAAACTGCTTGTAGGTTGAAAAAAAAAACAAGGACAGACGAAATAAAGCAATCCGGAGAAAAAGTCGCCATACACAACTACGAAGTGCAAATAACACAAAGAAGTAATGTTGAAGTACACCCCATTTTCTTTACCACGCAGCCAGATCCTCCCAAGGAGCACGCGGATTTCCTTCAGAGGATTTGAAGGCGACCGGCTAAACGGCTCACGGCACACACGTTAAGAAACAAGGGCAGTTGGAAATTGGTTTAAAAAGAATTGAGATTACTTCAGCTTTGGAAAGAATTGGGGGAAAACACAATGTGATAACTATGATAAATTGATGGCTCACAAGAACTCAAGGCGCTCCCACCAATGTCTACAGCGGGAATGCGCGGGGCCCGAAAAAACTTGTGTGTGAGCCAATTACAATAGTTTTTTTCTTGGGCGTTCTTAGCCATCGTGCTACGCCCGCCCCCCTCTTCGTCCCCGCCCCTCCCCGTCAGATTAATGTGAATGTTTTTCTCAAGCTACGCATGCACCTCCATCAAAGATAACAAACAGGTGTGCGCGATCACCATTTTCTGCTCATCTTAAGCACCTAACTATGTAAGGATTTGTACGAGGGCACAACGTTCTTAGGTTTTGATCAACTGTTTGTAACCTAATATTCAATTGGGTGGATAGATGTATGGATGAATGACCCATTCAGCCGGCATGAGGGAGGGGTAAGCGATCGCGGCGAGTGATTTTGGCATTGCGAGATTTTCGATGCTACGCCGGGAAGCACTGCTACTCATCGCCCTAGCAAGCGCACAGTCATAGCGGATAGCAAGTGGCGCTCTTCACAGTGATGGCGGTGGCAACCATTCTGCGACCAGCCCTTAGCAGAAGTATGCTTGACCCGGGACAGGACCATGCCGATATAAGCATCTTTCCGCCTCGCTCATTGCTTCACTGACAACTGAGTGAAAAAGCAGAAGACTGCGCAAAAGACTTCCTTTAGTTTGCCAGTTTTGTTTGCCACTTTTCGTCGTGATGAACCGAAAATTCATCCATGCAGTGTCACCTCGTTGTTTTGGCCTGCTGTCTTCTTCCCCCTGTCCCGTAACCTTTTGCTCTTCCTGTGAACGCGTCAGGCAGAATCACGTGTTGACCAGCTAATGCGTTTCATCAGGCACGGGTCACATTCCTACCACTGGTCCCGTCACTTGTTTTTATTTCGTTTGAGGGAAGGAAAGGCCGATATGCACAGCGATGTTTTCTCCAGAGGGAGTAAGCGTTGAGATATACCGCGGGACAAACTTCCCCTGCGGCCTGAAGAAACAGGTAACGCGGGTGCTCTCCATCCCGTAGCTTCACGCTACGCCCTAACGCCTACAACCTCCACGGCTACAGAACTTACGGCCACTCGTGGCGCTCTTCGCACCATCGAGCAAAGTTCATGCCGCAGATGGGCTATCTTCTGTGATTCGAAGGCTGCACTTCAGTCACTCCAGTCACCCCTGTGCCGGGGACCTCACGAACAGCTCCTGACAGAAATAAGAAGGGTGTACGACCGTGCTACCCAGGCGGGCATTGTCGGCAACGACAGTGCGGACGCTGCCGCCCGGCTGGCGCATCAAACAGCGGCGACTGTGCTCATCCCACTGTCTAGGACGGACGCAGCTAGGGTCCTCCGCATACCGTATTTATTCGAATATAAGGCGGTCACGATTATAAGGCGAGGGGGGAGTTGAAGGACCCAAGAAAAAAAAGAAAAAAAGTTTGCACACTAATATAAGGCGAAATAAAGACAGAAAAAAGGCAACTAAATTCCTTACCTTTCAGCAAAGCAGACAACAAGTATTAACGAACTATCTGCACGCAACGATATTTCTTCGGAGCGAGACGGAAGTGCAACTTAGAAACTGTCTTCAGAGGTGGTGGTATCCGAATCTTCCTGGTCACTTGCGCACTCAAAGAAGTCATCGTCCTCGGCGCCGTCAAGAGCAATTGAAATGCAACACTTGCGGAACGATGCCGCAACCATGGCTTCGGGGATCGCTGCCCAAGCGTCGACCACCCACTGGGCGAGCATAGACGGGGACGCCTGCTTCAGACGTCCCGGCGGCGTCAGGGCCACAGTGTCAGACGTCATCCATTCGTTGTACAGCCGTCTGACGTGTGCCCTAAAGGGCTTGTTACGGCAAACGTCAAGCGGCTGTAGTTGACTCGTCATGCCCCCCGGAATGACGACCAGCTTCGTCTTGTTGTCCATGAGCTTCTTCTCCACACCTTCCGTGAGGTGCCCGCGGAAGCCATCGAGCACCAGCATTGACCTCCGGGCGAGCAGTGCCCCTGGTCTCCGGCGCCACACCGACTTTATCCAGTCAAGAAGAAGCTCTTCCGTCATCCACCCTTTCTCCTGTCAACGAATGTGGACGTTCTGCGGGAACACCTCGTTCTTTGACATAGTCGTTCTGTTCAGGATGATGAAGGGGGGCAACTTCCGCCCATCGGTGGTGCAGGCTAACATCATGGTTACCCGAGCCTTCTGGTTGCCTGTAAAGCGCAGGCTCACTTGGCGATCCCATTTTTGGTGAATGGTCTGGGCCGACGGCATGTAAAAAAAAATCGGAGTTTCGTCGGCATTGCCAATCTGCCCAAATAGGAAGTCGTCGCGTCGCAGGCCGATAACATATCTTTGAAAGGAACTTAGTTTTTCTTCATAGTCTCCTGGCAACTTCTGCATCATGGAGGTCCACCTTCGCAACGAAAGCTCGGCCTTCTTCATGTACTTCTGCACCCAGCCCCGGCTGGCTTTGAACTTGAGAATGGGAATGCCATGCTCTCTCGCGATTTCGCGCGCCTTCATCTGCACGATGTCAGTAGTAACGGCCAAACCGCGGCCTCTTATATCTTTGATGAAGTCCGTCAGCACTTTTTCCACTCCGGGAAACGCTCCCTTTCGTGGGCCACGGAAAGCCTTCCTCGTCGCGGCGCATGCTAAGAGCGACGTCTTCTGTTTGCGCCAACGACGCACGTTGTTTTCGGGAACATCAAACTTTCGACTCGCCGCGCAGTTTCCAGTGACTTCCGCCTGTACTATGACTTTCCTCTTGAAGCCTGCATCGTAGTGGCAACGACGACTCGCCATTGCGCTGGTCGCGTGAAACAAGCACAGAGAAAGAAAATCTTGCAGCAAGGACTCCGAGAGCTCTAAAAAATGCAAAATGGCGTCCCGACTTGTTTACAAGCTTTGCGGCTACTACTGGTTTGGAGCGGCTACTGCTGGCTCAGCTCGTTGACATTGTCGAAGGCGTCTGCTGCCATGGCCTCTGCTGTATCGCAAACTATTCAATACCCTTGCAGTTGCCGAAACTCGGTACTTACTATCTGCAAGCTGCGTTTGTGTAAAAGTTTATGCGTTTTATTCTGAAATCTCTTTGTTGGATTGGCAACAGTGTTGTCGGGCTCTTTTGAAAGCTTGGAAATAGCTGGAAGGTGGAAACCAAAACTGTCACACCATAACCGGCATATTGGGATACTGAGCTTCGAATATAAGGCGGGGTATAACTTTGAGACCGCACATTTTAGAAAAAAAACCGTCGCATGCCCCCGCGCGAGGGACACGAGTAAATGCAGAGCATTGGGGGTGGTCACGTGGAGTAGGTTGTTGTAGTTGGCGGTGGTAGTTGTAGTTGCTGTTGTCGTAAGGGTTGGGTAGTTGGGTTGCTAGACGAGAGAGAGAGAGAGAGAGAGAGAGAGAGAGAGAGAGAGAGAGAGAGAGAGAGAGAGAGAGAGAGAGAGAGAGAGAGAGAGAGAGAGACGAGAGACGTAAGTACGTAACGTGTTATTTATTGCCATCGTTTGCACCCCACCCTCTCTGCGGGGCAATCGGTTGGATCTTTATTATTATTATTCTTTTCTTTCTTTTCTTTTCTTTCTTATTATCCCTCTCGGGAGGGCAGTGCGCCATCGTCGAAGTTCATAAGCGACGGAAGCAACACCTTCAACCAGCAACGCGACGCGAGCCAACGTCAGCGTTGCAGTACCAGTTCAAGACATCGTGCCATCCTCTTCATCGACGGCGGCAGAAGACAAGGCGGCGAGACGGCGCGCTGCCGACGCCGAACGCAAGCGTCTGAAGCGCGCTGCCAACTCCGAACTTCGTGCACGAGAAGCCGTGGCCAAACGTCAACGTCGGGCCGCGGATCCTTCGCTCGGGCAACGAGTATATTCGTAGCGCGCGCAGTAGAGGGAGAGGAGGTAGCACCTGCTGCTGCAATGCCTCTTTCAGCGCCGGAGCACGCGCATGCGCGCCCGCACTTGTTGTTGAGAGCGAGGAGGAGCGGGGGAGGGGCGCACGTGCTGGCTGGCTGCGGACGCCGAGTTACGGACGCATAACATCGTGAGTTAAAGAAATGCTCTGCATTTAACCTCGCCTTATATTCGAATAAATACGGTGCTTGCCAGGGAAATAGCAATCTCCCAATGGCATCCAGATGAATTCACAAGAGCATGCATTGGTGCCCTTGACCCGCACCTGCAGCGTTCCCTTCCACTAAGCCTCCCGCGGTCTGACGCAACTCTTCTTTGCCGTCTCTGGCTTGGGGTGGCCTTCACAAATGCGTATTCATACACGATAGGAATGGCAGCAAGTGAGGAGTGCGAAACGTGTGGCACGCCGTAGACAATCCGGCACGTTTTATGCGAGTGCCCACGCTACTCGGCTGAAAGAAAAAAACTGTCGTCACCGCTGAGGAACCTGGACTCTCGGCATCCATTTTCGGAGGAGAAGATTCTGCGCTAGAGGCCCTCTCCGTCATCCGCTCAGAAGTCGACTAAAGAACTTTTACGCTTTCTACAGGCGACGAACTTAAACACCAGACTATAGACTGAACGCCTCCAGTGTCTATCAATGTCAGTGCTTCAGCACTGGGCATACGTGTCTACTCCAACTTCAATTCCTTCTTTCTTTTCTATTTTTTTCCTATTTTCCCTTTCCCACGTACAGGATAACAAACTAGGCTCTAGCCAGGTTAACTTTCCTGCCTTCCTTCCTTTTTAACGCACAACAATGACCAGTTGACGACGCAGAATAATTTTAATGAAACAGCAAGCGCGATCTTTGGTGGCTGTTCGGGTGAGAGGTGTCCTTAGTCCAGGATAATTTGGTGATTGCTGGCAAGACGGGCCCTCTCCACTAACATAGGCTGGATAGAGAAAATCGAGAACCTAAGCCCAGTACCAACTAGCTTAAAGCACTGCTTGGTCCAAGGCACTCTCCTTTAGCTCAACCCAAAGGCCTAGTAACGTTGTCTGATTACTTGAAGGAGATCGGAGGTACTGAAATGATTTAGAATACCACCGTCATGTCCATCGAGAGAGAGAGAACAATCTTTAATGAGTCTGGCGATGTCATCGGAGCTAAACCGCCTGGCTTACTACGCCAGATGAATGCTGTAACAATGATGATTATAATGATGAAAAGGAACACATGATTTGAACTGTTTACAAAGTCTGATCAAGGCTTGTGGCTTTTAGATAGGCCAGTAAAGCTTTTGTGGCACGAAAGGCACGTTTGGAAGAATTCCAGGGACCTAATACGTCTCTCAGTTCTAGCCCTACGGAGAGCAGCCGGCCCAGAGACACTGCAAGGCACACTCTTTGCGTACTAAATCGCGCACAGTCACAAATGAGGTGTTGCAGATATTCACGGACACCACACTGTGGGCACAGAGGCGAGGTGGACTGATTGATTTTGTAGCAGTAGTATCGCGTGTAGGCGACGTTCAACCGCACGCGGTGCTGTTCAAACAAAGTGAACAGTTTTTTTTCTTCACTTCTGTCTCGTCTTTCTTCAGGCTCCTCCCTCACTCTTACCTCGCCGAGTAGCATGCCGGTGCTGAGATACTGGCAAATTTCTCGGCATTCTTCTCTAATACAAAGGTCTCTCTCTCTCTCTCTCTCTCTCTCTCTCTCTCTCTCTCTCTCTCTCTCTCTCTCTCTCTCTCTCTCTCTCTCTCTCTCTCTCTCTCTCTCTCTCTCTCTCTCTAAACTGGATAGCTCTACGGTCGAGCCGGGAAGAGCTACATCCACTGCCAGGGTGTTGTAACGTTAGGTAGTAGGAGGAAAGTGGCTGTGTGTGAGTTTGCGGCTGTTAAGTAAGAGTGCCCAGTTCTGAGCAGTTGACATGTTGTTTTGTATATTGAGAGAGCGAGGAACGAGGCCTCTGAGACGACGGTTATCATGCTCCTCAGACCGAATATTCCAGCGAGTGCGAGTCCACTAATGATGATCGTTATGATGCTTCACAGACGGTAATGGCGATCGGGCATAAGTACAAAAGGTTGGGAAGCGTACCCCTCGGGGGTGACACTGGACGTGATAGTGATGATATCAGTTGCACTGTGTATCAAATTAAAGGAACGCAGCGCATGCTCACAGTATTGAATCGAAAACTGAATGAAAAATTGAATCGTGGCGCAAATCCTGGCCAATGAAGGTTAATGCAGAAAGAACTGTAGCCATGACATTAACAAGAAAGCACCACCCCTGACCTTTTTCGTATTCCATTACGGTTGTTGACTACCTTCGGTAGCAAGTTATAAATATTTAGGCGTCATAACTACTTCCTACCTGAGCTAGAACGAGCATGTCATGCACGTTCAGAAGTCCACGAGAAAACTAGGATACCTGAGACGGTCATTAGGAAAGGTCGACACGTGAAATAAAATTTCTGGCCTACGAAACATAGTCATGGACAAATGGAACGCGATCACGAAAGTATGAACCAGGACATACAAATGGAGCAATTTATTTCCATGCAAGTCAAAATTCGCGTGGTTTAATTACAGAAACGAACTTGGAAGATGCGGCTTTCCAAATATACCAACAGCGCGTCATTATTGGACCTTCACGAACAGTATTTTCCAGTTTTGCGGGCTCTGGTTCATATTTTCGTATTCACATTTCGTTTGTCTATGGCTAGATCAGACTGATTCTCAAGCACGCTTCTGTCGTTTGGGACCCGCATACTAAACTTAACATTCCCAAACTTGAAAATTTTCAAATCAAAGCAGCAATATTTATCCGCAACAGTTACAGCTGGAAAACGTCGCCTAGTATTCTTTTGCGACGCGATATGTTGTATAGTCTACAACCCAGACAATATCACGAAAGATATAAACACTTGTACTTGTTGTGCCATCGAAAACTTCGAGCAAGTAAAAACGCATGCATTGAACATGTTAGTCGGCGATTCGATTGATTTTATGGGTTTAACGCTAAGACGCAACGCAGGCGATGAGGCGCGCCGTAGTGGAGGGCTCCGGATTAATTTTGACCACCTGGGGATCTTTAACGTGCGCCGAAATCTCGTACACACGGGCGTTTTTGCTTTTCGCCTCTATCAGAAAAGCGGCTGCCGCGGCCGGGAATCGAACCTGCGACCTCGTGCTCTACTCGGCTATTCATGCTTGCGCAACATTCTAAAAATATTAGGGAACACTTGCGTCCAACAAAGAATTTTAAACATCTGTTCTGCCGACTTACAATCCACGAATGGAATACACTACCTACTGTAATTGCAGATCGTGATAATGGGCAAGATTTTATGTCTTTAATCAAGAACCACACTCTGTCCGACATTCTCGCAGCATCGGTATAGTGCTTGGTTGGGCCTGTTTCAATGCTTTCTTTGTTTGTCCAGTGGTTTGCAGTTCATTCTAAATAATTTGGCTTCGCTTTTTCCACTTCATGTTTGCCGATGTCTTCTGCGGGTTGATTTGATGACACATCGAGTGAGAATGTTCTGTCTTAGTCTTTCCTGCATTTTTATTGCTGTTTTCTATTGGCCGTGGGAACAAGATTTGTTCGTTTCCTTATTGCTGTTCGCGCGTTTTCTTGCATAGTGTTCTAGAACTACTGCTGTTCCCTTTTTTTTTGTATAGATTATGGTTGTCCGCTCCTACCTAGGGTTTCTTAATTAAGTGAAGCGGGCAGTGCTATGTAAAAAAAATAAATAGTGCGGGAAACGTGTGGTGGAGAAGGGTGTTCTGCGGGTATGTGAGGTAGTGTAGTTTTTGGAGTGTGGTAACTTGGTGTCGAGAAAGTTGTGGATGGGGTGGTTGGAATTTTCGGTTGTTTAGTCTTTAGCGAATCTTTATAGTGAGGAGGGAGGTAGAGTATGGGTGAGGGAGGAGATTAGGTGTTGTAGGCTGGTGGGCCACCGCCCGGTGTGCGTTATCTTGGACTGTGGAATGTGCCTCTTCCTTGACCCGTAGGCCCGCCTGACCACGGGCCCACACAGAGCGGTTGAGGGGGAGTTCAGTTATAGTCACCGTAGAATTAAGAGTGCTTGAATTGAAAGGCGGCCAGGGAGGTTATTACGGCAGGCTGGGCGATATCTTGGTAGGGGTCACGCTCAGGGATAAGAAAACAGACGCGTGGATTAGGAACAGACTGGTGTTGAAGACATTATAGCTCAAACTAAGCGAAGAATATGGACATGGGCGGGTCACATCATGCGCATGAAAGAAAGCAGGTGGGCTATCTGTTTAACAGAGTAACTGCCAATAGACCGCAATAGACGGTAAACGCCATAGGGGTAGGCCACGTACTCGATAAAGGGATGAGCTAGAAATTTTCGGGGGTGAGGGTAGACTAAGCTAGCACTCGCGTGGATGGAGATCTTTGGGAGAAGCCTTTGTCCTGCAGTGGACACAACCAGGCTCGTGATGATGAAAACGATGATGATGATGATGATTACGGTGATGGTGGTGGGGGTGGTGGTGATGATGATGGCCGTGGTCTGTGCGCTGACTGTGTACTCACCATGTGTGTTGAGCGAGGACTATTGCGACTTCTGGTGTCTCGTAGTTCGTAGTGTACGTGGTGGCAGCAGTGACTTCTCGGTCCTGATGACCAGCACGGACTTAGTATGCAGCGTACTGACTGCGAAAAAAAGCATGGTATATCTCGTGTCTAGGTGTCCGATGTACTTTGAAGGTATCTCGTGTGAGATAATCTGTGAGCGGAATGCAGTGTGGGATGCATGTTGCACGGCATTAGTGCTGTTCGAGTTGTTGACGAATGTGTGAAGCAAGGGGTTATTTCATGTCTTGCGGAGCTTGCTCTCGGTATCCGAGTGATGTGAGGAGGGGCCGTCCGGTGGTGATGAGGGCGAAGCCACGCATCTTAGGTGTGCCAGGCTAGTAAAAAAGAATACGGCACTCTTACACTTACCATTAAAGGAATGCGTCCGTAAACACCGAAGACTATCCTTGCCCGCTTTTGGGCATCAAGTCCACCCTGAAGAAAATCTGGTCTTGCGACTGTTTAGACGACGAGTCTAAGGCGACCTACCAACAAGTATCCGACCTCTGCGACAGGTTAGAAGAAATGTATGCGGACTTTTACTTTTGCACCAGTGGGGAAGAATGCGCCTAAGGAGCGTCCTTCTCCATTGGTACAATAATCAAACCCCACCCTCTCGGCATGCTTTTGCCTGTTGGAAGGTTTTTTCTTCGCAACAACACTGACTGGGATGAACGCAAGCCGGCAGCCAGTTGTTGGAGCAAACTCTATTCTAAAGCTCATCGCGAGCGAAAGTGTTGCGTTTAGGTCACTCTATAATTACGGCCTCAAAAGCTGGTTTTGCTATTTCTAAAACTGTCTTCTTTTATGACTCAATTTGAGGGCATAGTGGTGCATGTACGGTGAGTGAATGTAAGCGCTTGAGGGCGGGATTCCATGAGTTAGAACAAATGGTTTCATGACGCCAGTGTTCATAAAAGGTGAGTACATGATGCAGTGTGTACATAAGTACGCGCTCTGATTCCAAGCCCTTTCTAATCGTATTATCTGCCAGAACCTGCTGTCAACCTCACCTGCGGCGAGGTGCAAGGTTCGGCTGGAGCGCCTTGAGCTCCAATGGCCGGCGGGCTCTCGGCGCACCTGGCCATGGCTCGTTCAAATTCCTATTCAAATTCTCACTAGCGCGAATGCACAGGACGTGCGCGGCTGCCTGTTTGCGCCCCAGGACGCGCTAAGGCCGATTCCTCTCCACGATCGCTAGCCGGTGGTAAGCTGGCATTTTCGAGATGTGGGGCGGGGCCACTTAACAGCACTCTGCGCTCGACGCATTGTGCCTGGAGGTGCGTCGGTGGCGCATGGGATATAGGGTGACTAGATGGTCTACCGCGGTGGCGAAAAAGCACGTCCAGGCACTTCTAATGAAATATGAGGTGGTTGGTGCACTAAAGAAGCTAATGCCGTGAAGTGAACTTGGCTAACGGAGGGGGGGCGAGGGGGTGCTTGGGCCGTGTACGTCACGACCGGGCAACAGTCGGCGCGCTCTCTGGTCCCCGGGTTACGTTGGTACGCGGATAGTCGTGTAGGGTATATATGGCGACTGCTGAGAGGCCTGTGCGCTGAGCTTACACAGGCCCTGAAGCGAAATTGGTGACAGGAACGGGGGTTGGATGAGGGAGGAGTGCTTATGTGGCGTGTGTCACGCGGAGGCATTTGAGTCAGGCTGTTTGCTAGTGAACGTGTTTCTCTGACTGTTACGACCGTACCTCGATCGCATCATAACCGACGCATGCATCCTATATAACCCCGAACGCTCTTGTTGGATGGCTCTGCACGGCTGTCGTACTCCTGAATAATTTCTCTGTCGGCGGGCTTTCAGCTGTCGCTAAGGAGATTATCGGTTAGGCACGCGGTGTTGTACTCATTTTCTTTGTACGTTGCACATTCGAGTCATCTCTGCCGCATCACCATGACCACGTGTTGCTAGAGTTCGTGGCGTTTAGCTGAAGCAGGAAAACTTCTCAACGTTGACACAAGGGACCTAGTCTAACTCAGTGAGTGGAAACTTTATTTACGTCTCTGGCCAGGCTCTCCAGCTTTGAGCTTCTGGCAACATGTTATCTGAGTAGGCTTGTTGGAAACGCACCACATAGTTTTGGCGTTATTGATGCGCGTTCTGTTGCGCCGCATGTGCAGTCATGGGGTTGGGACTCGGGGAAGTCGTGTTCTCCGAAACGTTTGCATCGTGCCCTTGCATCTGACACTGTAGTTGCTGCTGACTGGGCCACGCGAGGGAATATTTTTCTGTGGCATTATTCTGGGGAAAAACAAAAATGCGCGCTTTCAGACGAAAGAGGCTCTGATACAAGTAAATTCATGCATAATAACTAGTATTTTCTTCTTGTGAAGTCATTTTTTGTCGCCATGATGATCATCAGTAGGCTATTAGTGCGCACCGCCGGATGAAGAGCTCTCCTACCTATAGATTTTCATCCACGTCTATGTTGTATTACCGGAATTTAATATTTGCTCTTGAATTTCCTCACCTCGTCCCCTAGCCGTTTTTTTCTCTCTTCTCTTACACTGTTTGCACTGGAGCTTTAATTGTATAAATTTTTCTGTGGCTATTTTAACGAGAATTCGTCTTCATCGAAGAGTTTTAGCAAATATGCACCGCCGTCTAGCCTCGATAACTGCCTGTGACAACCACGTACTCCTATTCTTTCTTTTTTCCCTTCCCGTTCCAATCCATTCTTTCCCAATTCCACCAAACACCAAACTCTGCCAGTGCACTCCACGGTGTTTTGGCGGTTAAAAATACATACCAGGCATCGCAACTACTACCACTTGCGTTAGCGACACGTGCTTGATACCCATCTTGCAACAACTAGCTTTGCCATGCCGTATTAGCGGATGGAACGGGCGTGAGGCCAAGTTCGTCAAGCCAATCAAGGAGACGGTGGCCGCTATGCCTGGATTAACCATGCTCCATCCTAAGAGCCTTTTTTATGCGGGTTGTTCTCCCAGGCAGGGATAATGGGTCGCCTGCTTTTACCAAATCAACTTCATAGCCAAAGACATCGGGTCGGGACCTACGGCCGGACCGCCTCGATTCAACGGGGTTGGGTAACACGTGAACGAAAAGTTGTGAAACATGGCACTGCAGAAGTGAATGCGGGCTCTTAAAGCGACACTGAAGTGAATTTGTCGAACCTTCGTGTCGCTATTCCATTAACCATCTCAAATAAACATACTTTTCATAATTTATCTTGGCGCTAAAGCACTATTTAATTTGTGGGTTGTGGTGCGAGGATGGAGAAACAGCAGAGCTGGGTCGACCTAGCTTTGACCCACACTGACAGCGGATCCCAGGAGAGAGGGAGCAGCCGGACCCGAGCAGTGCAAATCCGTTTTGAACGGCGCTTTAAAGCGAGACCATTAAGGTATGCACAGTGTTTTATTCTGTAGCAATTGTCGTCATCCCTCTCGTCGTCGTCTTCCGACGGCCCAGTCCCGTAGGGCAAATCCTCTTGTAGCACGCCCCCGCCTTGGTAGACCTCCACGTCTTCGCCAGCTGATCAGGTGACCGTCTCCCCGTGTGGGTTGGGAAGGGATGGCTTGACAGATTCGTCGTTGTCGTCTTCGGCGCGACGGATCCGTGTTGCGTCGGTCGCTGCACAACGACGACGACGAAGGCGGATGCTCCTCATGTCGCGTAAGCCCACGTGCAAGCGTGGACAACGGCGGGCGGTCGCCGCGCGGCACGCTCTCACAAGCGCTCTAAGCTACTGCTCGAAGGTTGTGTCCGCAGCCTGGGCCGGAAACGCCGGGCGATCACCGCGAAGCTCGCGCTCACGTGCGCTCAGTGTTTTGTGTCTACGCCCGACGCATTTGTGTCGGTCTACTTATATCTGCTGTTACAAAATAACATATATCTGCTGTTAAAAAAATAACCGCCGCAACCACTACAGTAGTGACGTGAAACTAGGAGCAAACATTTAATTCAAAATCCTTAGAACGCTATGTTTCAGGAGTGCGTGTTATGATTACACAAATTCGGGAGGTGCGAAATTAGGAGCGCGAGCCGGGGAGCACGCGCTGGGAAATGGAAACATAAGATCGGAGGAGGGTTGCAGCAGGGTGCTGAGAAAGGGCGATGAAGCCCGCGCCGGGGAAGTGAAAGAGCTGCACCAGGGGAGGGTACAGCGTTTGGGCACGAGCAGGCGAGCCACCTTGAGAGGTAACGGTCCTGGGGGGGGGGGGGGGGGGGAGGGGGGGGGAGCGGGGGGACAGGTCGCGCCTGGCGATGGCGAGGGAGCGAAACAAGCTAACAAGCTTCGGAGGGGGTGGTTTAGGGGGCTAGTCAAGTGGTGACGTGTGCGCCCACAAGTTTCAAGAGAAAGTGCAGCAGCTGATCTATCAACAGGAGGTCCAACTAGACTTTATACATCGTAAATCATACCTCGTAATATCTGGGAATGTGATAAGGTAAAGTTAAAATATTGAAAATTCATCCATGTACACATGCGGTTGTGTATAGTTACGTTTAAATGAATTTTTAAGCAAGCTCTTAGCGATACTTGCAACATGCGTATGTGCGGG